>NW_027149919.1:0-301000 GCF_031143425.1 Pleurodeles waltl
CTACCCACACAAGTGAGGTATCATTTTTATCGGGAGACTTGGGGGAACGCTGGGTGGAAGGAAATTTGTGGCTCTTCTCAGATTCCAGAACTTTCTGCCACAGAAATGTGAGGAACATGTGTTTTTTTTAGCCAAATTTTGAGGTTTGCAAAGGATGTTGGGTAACAGAACCTGGTCAGAGCCCCACAAGTCACCCCATCTTGGATTCCCCTAGGTCTCTAGTTTTCAGAAATGCACAGATTTGGTAGGTTTCCCTAGGTGCCGGCTGAGCAAGAGGCCAAAATCTACAGGTAGGCACTTCGCAAAAAACACCTCTGTCTTCTTTAAAAAAATTGGATATGTCCATGTTGCGCTTTGGGGCGTTTCCTGTCGCGGGCGCTAGGCCTACCCACACAAGTGAGGTATCATTTTTATCGGGAGACTTGGGGGAACGCTGGGTGGAAGGAAATTTGTGGCTCCTCTCAGATTCCAGAACTTTCTGCCACAGAAATGTGAGAAACATGTGTTATTTTAGCCAAATTTTGAGGTTTGGAAAGGATTCTGGGTAACAGAACCTGGTCCGAGCCCCACAAGTCACCCCATCTTGGATTCCCCTAGGTCTCTAGTTTTTAGAAATGCACAGGTTTGGTAGGGTTCCCTAGGTGTCGGCTGAGCTAGAGGCCGAAATCTACAGGTAGGCACTTCGCAAAAATCACCTCTATTTTGTTTAAAAAAATTAGATGTGTCCACGTTGCGCTTTGGGGCGTTTCCTGTCGCAGGCGCTAGGCCTACCCACACAAGTGAGGTATCATTTTTATCGGGAGACTTGGGGGAACGCTGGGTGGAAGGAAATTAGTGGCTCCTCTCATATTCCAGAACTTTCTGCCACAGAAATGTGAGGAACATGTGTTTGTTTAGCCAAATTTTGAGGTTTGCAAAGGATTCTGGGTAACAGAACCTGGTCCGAGCCCCACAAGTCACCCTATCTTGGATTCCCCTAGGTCTTTAGTTTTCAGAAATGCACAGGTTTGGTAGGTTTCCCTAGGTGCCGGCTGAGCTAGAGGCCAAAATCTACAGGTAGGCACTTCGCAAAAAGCACTTCTATTTTCTTTAAAAAAATTGGATGTGTCCACGTTGCGCTTTGGGGCGTTTCCTGTCGTGGGCGCTAGGCCTACCCACAAAAGTGAGGTATCATTTTTATCGGGAGACTTGCGGGAACGCTGGGTGGAAGGAAATTTGTGGCTCCTCTCAGATTCCAGAACTTTCTGCCACAGAAATGTGAGGAACATGTGTTTTTTTAGCCAAATTTTGAGGTTTGCAAAGGATTCTGGGTAACAGAACCTGGTCGCAGCCCCACAAGTCACCCCATCTTGGATTCCCCTAGGTCTCTAGTTTTCAGAAATGCACAGGTTTGGTAGGTTTCCCTAGGTGCCGGCTGAGCTAGAGGCCAAAATCTACAGGTAGGCACTTCGCAAAAAGCACCTCTATTTTCTTTAAAAAAATTGGATGTGTCCACGTTGCGCTTTGGGGCGTTTCCTGTCGTGGGCGCTAGGCCTACCCACACAAGTGAGGTATCATTTTTATCGGGAGACTTGCGGGAACGCTGGGTGGAAGGAAATTTGTGGCTCCTCTCAGATTCCAGAACTTTCTGCCACAGAAATGAGAGGAACATGTGTTTTTTTAGCCAAATTTTGAGGTTTGCAAAGGATTCTGGGTAACAGAACCTGGTCGCAGCCCCACAAGTCACCCCATCTTGGATTCCCCTAGGTCTCTAGTTTTCAGAAATGCACAGGTTTGGTAGGTTTCCCTAGGTGCCGGCTGAGCTAGAGGCCAAAATCTACAGGTAGGCACTTCGCAAAAAACACCTCTGTTTTCTTTCAAAAAATTGGATGTGTCCACGTTGCGCTTTGGGGCGTTTCCTGTCGCGGGCGCTAGGCCTACCCACACAAGTGAGGTATCATTTTTATCGGGAGACTTGGGGGAACGCTGGGTGGAAGGAAATTTGTGGCTCCTCTCAGATTCCAGAACTTTCTGCCACAGAAATGTGAGGAATATTTGTTTTTTTAGCCAAATTTTGAGGTTTGCAAAGGATTCTGGGTAACAGAACCTGGTCCGAGCCCCACAAGTCACCCCATCTTGGATTCCCCTAGGTCTCTAGTTTTCAGAAATGCACAGGTTTGGTAGGTTTCCCTAGGTGCCGGCTGAGCTAGAGGCCAAAATCTACAGGTAGGCACTTCGCAAAAAGCACCTCTATTTTCTTTAAAAAAATTGGATGTGTCCACGTTGCGCTTTGGGGCGTTTCCTGTCGTGGGCGCTAGGCCTACCCACACAAGTGAGGTATCATTTTTATCGGGAGACTTGCGGGAACGCTGGGTGGAAGGAAATTTGTGGCTCCTCTCAGATTCCAGAACTTTCTGCCACAGAAATGTGAGGAACATGTGTTTTTTTAGCCAAATTTTGAGGTTTGCAAAGGATTCTGGGTAACAGAACCTGGTCGCAGCCCCACAAGTCACCCCATCTTGGATTCCCCTAGGTCTCTAGTTTTCAGAAATGCACAGGTTTGGTAGGTTTCCCTAGGTGCCGGCTGAGCTAGAGGCCAAAATCTACAGGTAGGCACTTCGCAAAAAGCACCTCTATTTTCTTTAAAAAAATTGGATGTGTCCACGTTGCGCTTTGGGGCGTTTCCTGTCGTGGGCGCTAGGCCTACCCACACAAGTGAGGTATCATTTTTATCGGGAGACTTGCGGGAACGCTGGGTGGAAGGAAATTTGTGGCTCCTCTCAGATTCCAGAACTTTCTGCCACAGAAATGTGAGGAACATGTGTTTTTTTAGCCAAATTTTGAGGTTTGCAAAGGATTCTGGGTAACAGAACCTGGTCGCAGCCCCACAAGTCACCCCATCTTGGATTCCCCTAGGTCTCTAGTTTTCAGAAATGCACAGGTTTGGTAGGTTTCCCTAGGTGCCGGCTGAGCTAGAGGCCAAAATCTACAGGTAGGCACTTCGCAAAAAACACCTCTGTTTTCTTTCAAAAAATTGGATGTGTCCACGTTGCGCTTTGGGGCGTTTCCTGTCGCGGGCGCTAGGCCTACCCACACAAGTGAGGTATCATTTTTATCGGGAGACTTGGGGGAACGCTGGGTGGAAGGAAATTTGTGGCTCCTCTCAGATTCCAGAACTTTCTGCCACAGAAATGTGAGGAATATTTGTTTTTTTAGCCAAATTTTGAGGTTTGCAAAGGATTCTGGGTAACAGAACCTGGTCCGAGCCCCACAAGTCACCCCATCTTGGATTCCCCTAGGTCTCTAATTTTCAGAAATGCACAGGTTTGGTAGGTTTCCCTAGGTGCCGGCTGAGCTAGAGGCCAAAATCTACAGGTAGGCACTTCGCAAAAAACACCTCTGTTTTTTAAAAAAAAATTGGATGTGTCCACGTTGCGCTTTGGGGCGTTTCCTGTCGTGGGCGCTAGGCCTACCCACACAAGTGAGGTATCATTTTTATCGGGAGACTTTGGGGAACGCTGGGTGGAAGGAAATTTGTGGCTCCTCTCAGATTCAAGAACTTTCTGCCACAGAAATGTGAGGAACATGTGTTTTTTTAGCCAAATTTTGAGGTTTGCAAAGGATTCTGGGTAACAGAACCTGGTCCGAGCCCCACAAGTCACACCATCTTGGATTCCCCTAGGTCTCTAGTTTTCAGAAATGCACAGGTTTGGTAGGTTTCCCTATGTGCCGGCTGAGCTAGAGGCCAAAATCTACAGGTAGGCACTTCGCAAAAAGCACCTCTGTTTTCTTTAAAAAAATTGGATGTGTCCACGTTGCGCTTTGGGGCGTTTCCTGTCGTGGGCGCTAGGCCTACCCACACAAGTGAGGTATCATTTTTATCGGGAGACTTGGGGGAACGCTGGGTGGAAGGAAATTTGTGGCTCTTCTCAGATTCCAGAACTTTCTGCCACAGAAATGTGAGGAACATGTGTTTTTTTTAGCCAAATTTTGAGGTTTGCAAAGGATGTTGGGTAACAGAACCTGGTCAGAGCCCCACAAGTCACCCCATCTTGGATTCCCCTAGGTCTCTAGTTTTCAGAAATGCACAGATTTGGTAGGTTTCCCTAGGTGCCGGCTGAGCAAGAGGCCAAAATCTACAGGTAGGCACTTCGCAAAAAACACCTCTGTCTTCTTTAAAAAAATTGGATATGTCCATGTTGCGCTTTGGGGCGTTTCCTGTCGCGGGCGCTAGGCCTACCCACACAAGTGAGGTATCATTTTTATCGGGAGACTTGGGGGAACGCTGGGTGGAAGGAAATTTGTGGCTCCTCTCAGATTCCAGAACTTTCTGCCACAGAAATGTGAGAAACATGTGTTATTTTAGCCAAATTTTGAGGTTTGGAAAGGATTCTGGGTAACAGAACCTGGTCCGAGCCCCACAAGTCACCCCATCTTGGATTCCCCTAGGTCTCTAGTTTTTAGAAATGCACAGGTTTGGTAGGGTTCCCTAGGTGTCGGCTGAGCTAGAGGCCGAAATCTACAGGTAGGCACTTCGCAAAAATCACCTCTATTTTGTTTAAAAAAATTAGATGTGTCCACGTTGCGCTTTGGGGCGTTTCCTGTCGCAGGCGCTAGGCCTACCCACACAAGTGAGGTATCATTTTTATCGGGAGACTTGGGGGAACGCTGGGTGGAAGGAAATTAGTGGCTCCTCTCATATTCCAGAACTTTCTGCCACAGAAATGAGAGGAACATGTGTTTGTTTAGCCAAATTTTGAGGTTTGCAAAGGATTCTGGGTAACAGAACCTGGTCCGAGCCCCACAAGTCACCCTATCTTGGATTCCCCTAGGTCTTTAGTTTTCAGAAATGCACAGGTTTGGTAGGTTTCCCTAGGTGCCGGCTGAGCTAGAGGCCAAAATCTACAGGTAGGCACTTCGCAAAAAGCACTTCTATTTTCTTTAAAAAAATTGGATGTGTCCACGTTGCGCTTTGGGGCGTTTCCTGTCGTGGGCGCTAGGCCTACCCACACAAGTGAGGTATCATTTTTATCGGGAGACTTGCGGGAACGCTGGGTGGAAGGAAATTTGTGGCTCCTCTCAGATTCCAGAACTTTCTGCCACAGAAATGTGAGGAACATGTGTTTTTTTAGCCAAATTTTGAGGTTTGCAAAGGATTCTGGGTAACAGAACCTGGTCGCAGCCCCACAAGTCACCCCATCTTGGATTCCCCTAGGTCTCTAGTTTTCAGAAATGCACAGGTTTGGTAGGTTTCCCTAGGTGCCGGCTGAGCTAGAGGCCAAAATCTACAGGTAGGCACTTCGCAAAAAGCACCTCTATTTTCTTTAAAAAAATTGGATGTGTCCACGTTGCGCTTTGGGGCGTTTCCTGTCGTGGGCGCTAGGCCTACCCACACAAGTGAGGTATCATTTTTATCGGGAGACTTGCGGGAACGCTGGGTGGAAGGAAATTTGTGGCTCCTCTCAGATTCCAGAACTTTCTGCCACAGAAATGTGAGGAACATGTGTTTTTTTAGCCAAATTTTGAGGTTTGCAAAGGATTCTGGGTAACAGAACCTGGTCGCAGCCCCACAAGTCACCCCATCTTGGATTCCCCTAGGTCTCTAGTTTTCAGAAATGCACAGGTTTGGTAGGTTTCCCTAGGTGCCGGCTGAGCTAGAGGCCAAAATCTACAGGTAGGCACTTCGCAAAAAACACCTCTGTTTTCTTTCAAAAAATTGGATGTGTCCACGTTGCGCTTTGGGGCGTTTCCTGTCGCGGGCGCTAGGCCTACCCACACAAGTGAGGTATCATTTTTATCGGGAGACTTGGGGGAACGCTGGGTGGAAGGAAATTTGTGGCTCCTCTCAGATTCCAGAACTTTCTGCCACAGAAATGTGAGGAATATTTGTTTTTTTAGCCAAATTTTGAGGTTTGCAAAGGATTCTGGGTAACAGAACCTGGTCCGAGCCCCACAAGTCACCCCATCTTGGATTCCCCTAGGTCTCTAGTTTTCAGAAATGCACAGGTTTGGTAGGTTTCCCTAGGTGCCGGCTGAGCTAGAGGCCAAAATCTACAGGTAGGCACTTCGCAAAAAGCACCTCTATTTTCTTTAAAAAAATTGGATGTGTCCACGTTGCGCTTTGGGGCGTTTCCTGTCGTGGGCGCTAGGCCTACCCACACAAGTGAGGTATCATTTTTATCGGGAGACTTGCGGGAACGCTGGGTGGAAGGAAATTTGTGGCTCCTCTCAGATTCCAGAACTTTCTGCCACAGAAATGTGAGGAACATGTGTTTTTTTAGCCAAATTTTGAGGTTTGCAAAGGATTCTGGGTAACAGAACCTGGTCGTAGCCCCACAAGTCACCCCATCTTGGATTCCCCTAGGTCTCTAGTTTTCAGAAATGCACAGGTTTGGTAGGTTTCCCTAGGTGCCGGCTGAGCTAGAGGCCAAAATCTACAGGTAGGCACTTCGCAAAAAACACCTCTGTTTTCTTTCAAAAAATTGGATGTGTCCACGTTGCGCTTTGGGGCGTTTCCTGTCGCGGGCGCTAGGCCTACCCACACAAGTGAGGTATCATTTTTATCGGGAGACTTGGGGGAACGCTGGGTGGAAGGAAATTTGTGGCTCCTCTCAGATTCCAGCACTTTCTGCCACAGAAATGTGAGGAACATGTGTTTGTTTAGCCAAATTTTGAGGTTTGCAAAGGATTCTGGGTAACAGAACCTGGTCCGAGCCCCACAAGCCACCCTATCTTGGATTCCCCTAGGTCTTTAGTTTTCAGAAATGCACAGGTTTGGTAGGTTTCCCTAGGTGCCGGCTGAGCTAGAGGCCAAAATCTACAGGTAGGCACTTCGCAAAAAGCACCTCTATTTTCTTTAAAAGAATTGGATGTGTCCACGTTGCGCTTTGGGGCGTTTCCTGTCGCGGGCGCTAGGCCTACCCACACAAGTGAGGTATCATTTTTATCGGGAGACTTGGGGGAACGCTGGGTGGAAGGAAATTTGTGGCTCCTCTCAGATTCCAGAACTTTCTGCCACAGAAATGTGAGGAATATTTATTTTTTTAGCCAAATGTTGAGGTTTGCAAAGGATTCTGGGTAACAGAACCTGGTCCGAGCCCCACAAGTCACCCCATCTTGGATTCCCCTAGGTCTCTAATTCTCAGAAATGCACAGGTTTGGTAGGTTTCCCTAGGTGCCGGCTGACCTAGAGGCCAAAATCTACAGGTAGGCACTTCGCAAAAAGCACCTCTATTTTCTTTAAAAAAATTGGATGTGTCCAAGTTGCGCTTTGGGGCGTTTCCTGTCGCGGGCGCTAGGCCTACCCACACAAGTGAGGTATCATTTTTATCGGGAGACTTACGGGAACGCTGGGTGGAAGGAAATTTGTGGCTCCTCTCAGATTCCAGAACTTTCTGCCACAGAAATGTGAGGAACATGTGTTTTTTTAGCCAAATTTTGAGGTTTGCAAAGGATTCTGGGTAACAGAACCTGGTCCCAGCCCCACAAGTCACCCCATCTTAGATTCCCCTAGGTCTCTAGTTTTCAGAAATGCACAGGTTTGGTAGGTTTCCCTAGGTGCCGGCTGAGCTAGAGGCCAAAATCTACAGGTAGGCACTTCGCAAAAAACACCTCTGTTTTCTTTAAAAAAATTGGATATGTCCATGTTGCGCTTTGGGGCGTTTCCTGTCGCGGGCGCTAGGCCTACCCACACAAGTGAGGTATCATTTTTATCGGGAGACTTGGGGGAACGCTGGGTGGAAGGAAATTTGTGGCTCCTCTCAGATTCCAGAACTTTCTGCCACAGAAATGTGAGGAACATGTGTTTTTTTAGCCAAATTTTGAGGTTTGGAAAGGATTCTGGGTAACAGAACCTGGTCCGAGCCCCACAAGTCACCCCATCT
Organism: Pleurodeles waltl; assembly: GCF_031143425.1. Lineage (NCBI taxonomy): Eukaryota > Metazoa > Chordata > Amphibia > Caudata > Salamandridae > Pleurodeles > Pleurodeles waltl. The sequence goes on from NW_027149919.1 coordinate 7,863, forward strand.
TGGATTCCCCTAGGTCTCTAGTTTTTAGAAATGCACAGGTTTGGTAGGTTTCCCTAGGTGTCGGATGAGCTAGAGGCCAAAATCTACAGGTAGGCACTTCGCAAAAATCACCTCTATTTTGTTTAAAAAAATTGGATGTGTCCACGTTGCGCTTTGGGGCGTTTCCTGTTGCAGGCGCTAGGCCTACCCACACAAGTGAGGTATCATTTTTACCGGGAGACTTGGGGGAACGCTGGGTGGAAGGAAATTTGTGGCTCCTCTCAGATTCCAGAACTTTCTGTCACAGAAATGTGAGGAACATGTGTTTTTTTAGCCAAATTTTGAGGTTTGCAAAGGATTCTGGGTAACAGAACCTGGTCCCAGCCCCACAAGTCACCCCATCTTGGATTCCCCTAGGTCTCTAGTTTTCAGAAATGCACAGGTGTGGTAGGTTTCCCTAGGTGCCGGCTGAGCTAGAGGCCAAAATCTACAGGTAGGCACTTCGCAAAAAACACCTCTGTTTTCTTTCAAAAAATTGGATGTGTCCACGTTGCGCTTTGGGGCGTTTCCTGTCACGGGCGCTAGGCCTACCCACACAAGTGAGGTATCATTTTTATCGGGAGACTTGGGGGAACGCTGGGTGGAAGGAAATTTGTGGCTCCTCTCAGATTCCAGAACTTTCTGCCACAGAAATGTGAGGAATATGTATTTTTTTTGCCAAATTTTGAGGTTTGCAAAGGATTCTGGGTAACAGAACCTGGTCCGAGCCCCACAAGTCACCCCATCTTGGAGTCCCCTAGGTCTCTAATTCTCAGAAATGCACAGGTTTGGTAGGTTTCCCTAGGTGCCGGCTGACCTAGAGGCCAAAATCTACAGGTAGGCACTAAGCAAAAAGCACCTCTATTTTCTTTAAAAAAATTGGATGTGTCCAAGTTGCGCTTTGGGGCGTTTCCTGTCACGGGCGCTAGGCCTACCCACACAAGTGAGGTATCATTTTTATCGGGAGACTTGCGGGAACGCTGGGTGGATGGAAATTTGTGGCTCCTCTCAGATTCCAGAACTTTCTGCCACAGAAATGTGAGGAACATGTGTTTTTTTAGCCAAATTTTGAGGTTTGCAAAGGATTCTGGGTAACAGAACCTGGTCCCAGCCCCACAAGTCACCCCATCTTGGATTCCCCTAGGTCTCTAGTTTTTAAAAATGCACAGGTTTGGTAGGGTTCCCTAGGTGTCGGCTGAGCTAGAGGCCGAAATCTACAGGTAGGCACTTCGCAAAAATCACCTCTATTTTGTTTTAAAAAATTAGATGTGTCCACGTTGCGCTTTGGGGCGTTTCCTGTCGCAGGCGCTAGGCCTACCCACACAAGTGAGGTATCATTTTTATCTCGAGACTTGGGGGAACGCTGGGTGGAAGGAAATTTGTGGCTCTTCTCAGATTCCAGAACTTTCTGCCACAGAAATGTGAGGAACATGTGTTTTTTTAGCCAAATTTTGAGGTTTGCAAAGGATGTTGGGTAACAGAACCTGGTCAGAGCCCCACAAGTCACCCCATCTTGGATTCCCCTAGGTCTCTAGTTTTCAGAAATGCACAGGTTTGGTAGGTTTCCCTAGGTGCCGGCTGAGCAAGAGGCCAAAATCTACAGGTAGGCACTTCGCAAAAAACACCTCTGTTTTCTTTAAAAAAATTGGATGTGTCCACGTTGCGCTTTGGGGCGTTTCCTGTCGCGGGCGCTAGGCCTACCCACACAAGTGAGGTATAATTTTTATCGGGAGACTTGGGGGAACGCTGGGTGGAAGGAAATTTGTGGCTCCTCTCAGATTCCAGAACTTTCTGCCACAGAAATGTGAGGAATATGTGTTTTTTTAGCCAAATTTTGAGGTTTGCAAAGGATTCTGGGTAACAGAACCTGGTCCCAGCCCCACAAGTCACCCCATCTTGGATGCCCCTAGGTCTCTAGTTTTCAGAAATGCACAGGTTTGGTAGGTTTCCCTAGGTGCCGGCTGACCTAGAGGCCAAAATCTACAGGTAGACACTTCGCAAAAAACACCTCTGTTTTCTTTAAAAAAATTGGATGTGTCCACGTTGCGCTTTGGGGCGTTTCCTGTCACGGGCGCTAGGCCTACCCACACAAGTGAGGTATCATTTTTATCGGGAGACTTGGGGGAACGCTGGGTGGAAGGAAATTTGTGGCTCCTCTCAGATTCCAGAACTTTCTGAAACAGAAATGTGAGGAATATGTGTTTTTTTAGCCAAATTTTGAGGTTTGCAAAGGATTCTGGGTAACAGAACCTGGTCCCAGCCCCACAAGTCACCCCATCTTGGATGCCCCTAGGTCTCTAGTTTTCAGAAATGCACAGGTTTGGTAGGTTTCCCTAGGTGCCGGCTGAGCTAGAGGCCAAAATCTACAGGTAGGCACTTCGCAAAAAACACCTCTGTTTTCTTTCAAAAAATTGGATGTGTCCACGTTGCGCTTTGGGGCGTTTCCTGTCACGGGCGCTAGGCCTACCCACACAAGTGAGGTATCATTTTTATCGGGAGACTTGGGGGAACGCTGGGTGGAAGGAAATTTGTGGCTCCTCTCAGATTCCAGAACTTTCTGCCACAGAAATGTGAGAAACATGTGTTATTTTAGCCAAATTTTGAGGTTTGGAAAGGATTCTGGGTAACAGAACCTGGTCCGAGCCCCACAAGTCACCCCATCTTGGATTCCCCTAGGTCTCTAGTTTTTAGAAATGCACAGGTTCGGTAGGGTTCCCTAGGTGTCGGCTGAGCTAGAGGCCGAAATCTACAGGTAGGCACTTCGCAAAAATCACCTCTATTTTGTTTAAAAAAATTAGATGTGTCCACGTTGCGCTTTGGGGCGTTTCCTGTCGCAGGCGCTAGGCCTACCCACACAAGTGAGGTATCATTTTTATCGGGAGACTTGGGGGAACGCTGGGTGGAAGGAAATTTGTGGCTCCTCTCAGATTCCAGAACTTTCTGCCACAGAAATGTGAGGAACATGTGTTTGTTTAGCCAAATTTTGAGGTTTGCAAAGGATTCTGGGTAACAGAACCTGGTCCGAGCCCCACAAGTCACCCCATCTTGGATTCCCCTAGGTCTCTAGTTTTCAGAAATGCACAGGTTTGGTAGGTTTCCCTAGGTGCCGGCTGAGCTAGAGGCCAAAATCTACAGGTAGGCACTTCGCAAAAAACACCTCTGTTTTCTTTCAAAAAATTGGATGTGTCCACGTTGCGCTTTGGGGCGTTTCCTGTCGCGGGCGCTAGGCCTACCCACACAAGTGAGGTATCATTTTTATCGGGAGACTTGGGGGAACGCTGGGTGGAAGGAAATTTGTGGCTCCTCTCAGATTCCAAAACTTTCTGCCACAGAAATGTGAGGAATATGTATTTTTTTAGCCAAATTTTGAGGTTTGCAAAGGATTCTGGGTAACAGAACCTGGTCCGAGCCCCACAAGTCACCCCATCTTGGATTCCCCTAGGTCTCTAATTCTCAGAAATGCACAGGTTTGGTAGGTTTCCCTAGGTGCCGGCTGACCTAGAGGCCAAAATCTACAGGTAGGCACTTCGCAAAAAGCACCTCTATTTTCTTTCAAAAAATTGGATGTGTCCAAGTTGCGCTTTGGGGCGTTTCCTGTCGCGGGCGCTAGGCCTACCCACACAAGTGAGGTATCATTTTTATCGGGAGACTTGGGGGAACGCTGGGTGGAAGGAAATTTGTGGCTCCTCTCAGATTCCAAAACTTTCTGCCACAGAAATGTGAGGAATATGTATTTTTTTAGCCAAATTTTGAGGTTTGCAAAGGATTCTGGGTAACAGAACCTGGTCCGAGCCCCACAAGTCACCCCATCTTGGATTCCCCTAGGTCTCTAATTCTCAGAAATGCACAGGTTTGGTAGGTTTCCCTAGGTGCCGGCTGAGCTAGAGGCCAAAATCTACAGGTAGGCACTTCGCAAAAAACACCTCTGTTTTCTTTCAAAAAATTGGATGTGTCCACGTTGCGCTTTGGGGCGTTTCCTGTCGCGGGCGCTAGGCCTACCCACACAAGTGAGGTATCATTTTTATCGGGAGACTTGGGGGAACGCTGGGTGGAAGGAAATTTGTGGCTCCTCTCAGATTCCAGAACTTTCTGCCACAGAAATGTGAGGAACATGTGTTTTTGTAGCCAAATTTTGAGGTTTGCAAAGGATTCTGGGTAACAGAACCTGGTCCGAGCCCCACAAGTCACCCCATCTTGGATTCCCCTAGGTCTCTAATTCTCAGAAATGCACAGGTTTGGTAGGTTTCCCTAGGTGCCGGCTGACCTAGAGGCCAAAATCTACAGGTAGGCACTTCGCAAAAAGCACCTCTATTTTCTTTCAAAAAATTGGATGTGTCCAAGTTGCGCTTTGGGGCGTTTCCTGTCGCGGGCGCTAGGCCTACCCACACAAGTGAGGTATCATTTTTATCGGGAGACTTGGGGGAACGCTGGGTGGAAGGAAATTTGTGGCTCCTCTCAGATTCCAAAACTTTCTGCCACAGAAATGTGAGGAATATGTATTTTTTTAGCCAAATTTTGAGGTTTGCAAAGGATTCTGGGTAACAGAACCTGGTCCGAGCCCCACAAGTCACCCCATCTTGGATTCCCCTAGGTCTCTAATTCTCAGAAATGCACAGGTTTGGTAGGTTTCCCTAGGTGCCGGCTGAGCTAGAGGCCAAAATCTACAGGTAGGCACTTCGCAAAAAACACCTCTGTTTTCTTTCAAAAAATTGGATGTGTCCACGTTGCGCTTTGGGGCGTTTCCTGTCGCGGGCGCTAGGCCTACCCACACAAGTGAGGTATCATTTTTATCGGGAGACTTGGGGGAACGCTGGGTGGAAGGAAATTTGTGGCTCCTCTCAGATTCCAGAACTTTCTGCCACAGAAATGTGAGGAACATGTGTTTTTGTAGCCAAATTTTGAGGTTTGCAAAGGATTCTGGGTAACAGAACCTGGTCCGAGCCCCACAAGTCACCCCATCTTGGATTCCCCTAGGTCTCTAATTCTCAGAAATGCACAGGTTTGGTAGGTTTCCCTAGGTGCCGGCTGACCTAGAGGCCAAAATCTACAGGTAGGCACTTCGCAAAAAGCACCTCTATTTTCTTTCAAAAAATTGGATGTGTCCAAGTTGCGCTTTGGGGCGTTTCCTGTCGCGGGCGCTAGGCCTACCCACACAAGTGAGGTATCATTTTTATCGGGAGACTTGGGGGAACGCTGGGTGGAAGGAAATTTGTGGCTCCTCTCAGATTCCATAACTTTCTGCCACAGAAATGTGAGGAATATGTGTTTTTTTAGCCAAATTTTGAGGTTTGCAAAGGATTCTGGGTAACAGAACCTGGTCCGAGCCCCACAAGTCACCCCATCTTGGATTCCCCTAGGTCTCTAATTTTCAGAAATGCACAGGTTTGGTAGGTTTCCCTAGGTGCCGGCTGAGCTAGAGGCCAAAATCTACAGGTAGGCACTTCGCAAAAAACACCTCTGTTTTTTAAAAAAAAATTGGATGTGTCCACGTTGCGCTTTGGGGCGTTTCCTGTCGTGGGCGCTAGGCCTACCCACACAAGTGAGGTATCATTTTTATCGGGAGACTTTGGGGAACGCTGGGTGGAAGGAAATTTGTGGCTCCTCTCAGATTCAAGAACTTTCTGCCACAGAAATGTGAGGAACATGTGTTTTTTTAGCCAAATTTTGAGGTTTGCAAAGGATTCTGGGTAACAGAACCTGGTCCGAGCCCCACAAGTCACACCATCTTGGATTCCCCTAGGTCTCTAGTTTTCAGAAATGCACAGGTTTGGTAGGTTTCCCTATGTGCCGGCTGAGCTAGAGGCCAAAATCTACAGGTAGGCACTTCGCAAAAAACACCTCTGTTTTCTTTAAAAAAATTGGATGTGTCCACGTTGCGCTTTGGGGCGTTTCCTGTCACGGGCGCTAGGCCTACCCACACAAGTGAGGTATCATTTTTATCGGGAGACTTGGGGGAACGCTGGGTGGAAGGAAATTTGTGGCTCTTCTCAGATTCCAGAACTTTCTGCCACAGAAATGTGAGGAACATGTGTTTTTTTTAGCCAAATTTTGAGGTTTGCAAAGGATGTTGGGTAACAGAACCTGGTCAGAGCCCCACAAGTCACCCCATCTTGGATTCCCCTAGGTCTCTAGTTTTCAGAAATGCACAGATTTGGTAGGTTTCCCTAGGTGCCGGCTGAGCAAGAGGCCAAAATCTACAGGTAGGCACTTCGCAAAAAACACCTCTGTCTTCTTTAAAAAAATTGGATATGTCCATGTTGCGCTTTGGGGCGTTTCCTGTCGCGGGCGCTAGGCCTACCCACACAAGTGAGGTATCATTTTTATCGGGAGACTTGGGGGAACGCTGGGTGGAAGGAAATTTGTGGCTCCTCTCAGATTCCAGAACTTTCTGCCACAGAAATGTGAGAAACATGTGTTATTTTAGCCAAATTTTGAGGTTTGGAAAGGATTCTGGGTAACAGAACCTGGTCCGAGCCCCACAAGTCACCCCATCTTGGATTCCCCTAGGTCTCTAGTTTTTAGAAATGCACAGGTTTGGTAGGGTTCCCTAGGTGTCGGCTGAGCTAGAGGCCGAAATCTACAGGTAGGCACTTCGCAAAAATCACCTCTATTTTGTTTAAAAAAATTAGATGTGTCCACGTTGCGCTTTGGGGCGTTTCCTGTCGCAGGCGCTAGGCCTACCCACACAAGTGAGGTATCATTTTTATTGGAAGACTTGGGGGAACGCTGGGTGGAAGGAAATTAGTGGCTCCTCTCAGATTCCAGAACTTTCTGCCACAGAAATGTGAGGAACATGTGTTTGTTTAGCCAAATTTTGAGGTTTGCAAAGGATTCTGGGTAACAGAACCTGGTCCGAGCCCCACAAGTCACCCTATCTTGGATTCCCCTAGGTCTTTAGTTTTCAGAAATGCACAGGTTTGGTAGGTTTCCCTAGGTGCCGGCTGAGCTAGAGGCCAAAATCTACAGGTAGGCACTTCGCAAAAAGCACTTCTATTTTCTTTAAAAAAATTGGATGTGTCCACGTTGCGCTTTGGGGCGTTTCCTGTCGTGGGCGCTAGGCCTACCCACACAAGTGAGGTATCATTTTTATCGGGAGACTTGCGGGAACGCTGAGTGGAAGGAAATTTGTGGCTCCTCTCAGATTCCAGAACTTTCTGCCACAGAAATTTGAGGAACATGTGTTTTTTTAGCCAAATTTTGAGGTTTGCAAAGGATTCTGGGTAACAGAACCTGGTCGCAGCCCCACAAGTCACCCCATCTTGGATTCCCCTAGGTCTCTAGTTTTCAGAAATGCACAGGTTTGGTAGGTTTCCCTAGGTGCCGGCTGAGCTAGAGGCCAAAATCTACAGGTAGGCACTTCGCAAAAAGCACCTCTATTTTCTTTAAAAAAATTGGATGTGTCCACGTTGCGCTTTGGGGCGTTTCCTGTCGTGGGCGCTAGGCCTACCCACACAAGTGAGGTATCATTTTTATCGGGAGACTTGCGGGAACGCTGGGTGGAAGGAAATTTGTGGCTCCTCTCAGATTCCAGAACTTTCTGCCACAGAAATGTGAGGAACATGTGTTTTTTTAGCCAAATTTTGAGGTTTGCAAAGGATTCTGGGTAACAGAACCTGGTCGCAGCCCCACAAGTCACCCCATCTTGGATTCCCCTAGGTCTCTAGTTTTCAGAAATGCACAGGTTTGGTAGGTTTCCCTAGGTGCCGGCTGAGCTAGAGGCCAAAATCTACAGGTAGGCACTTCGCAAAAAACACCTCTGTTTTCTTTCAAAAAATTGGATGTGTTCACGTTGCGCTTTGGGGCGTTTCCTGTCGCGGGCGCTAGGCCTACCCACACAAGTGAGGTATCATTTTTATCGGGAGACTTGGGGGAACGCTGGGTGGAAGGAAATTTGTGGCTCCTCTCAGATTCCAGAACTTTCTGCCACAGAAATGTGAGGAATATTTGTTTTTTTAGCCAAATTTTGAGGTTTGCAAAGGATTCTGGGTAACAGAACCTGGTCCGAGCCCCACAAGTCACCCCATCTTGGATTCCCCTAGGTCTCTAATTTTCAGAAATGCACAGGTTTGGTAGGTTTCCCTAGGTGCCGGCTGAGCTAGAGGCCAAAATCTACAGGTAGGCACTTCGCAAAAAGCACCTCTATTTTCTTTAAAAAAATTGGATGTGTCCAAGTTGCGCTTTGGGGCGTTTCCTGTCGCGGGCGCTAGGCCTACCCACACAAGTGAGGTATAATTTTTATCGGGAGACTTGCGGGAACGCTGGGTGGAAGGAAATTTGTGGCTCCTCTCAGATTCCAGCACTTTCTGCCACAGAAATGTGAGGAACATGTGTTTGTTTAGCCAAATTTTGAGGTTTGCAAAGGATTCTGGGTAACAGAACATGGTCCGAGCCCCACAAGCCACCCTATCTTGGATTCCCCTAGGTCTTTAGTTTTCAGAAATGCACAGGTTTGGTAGGTTTCCCTAGGTGCCGGCTGAGCTAGAGGCCAAAATCTACAGGTAGGCACTTCGCAAAAAGCACCTCTATTTTCTTTAAAAGAATTGGATGTGTCCACGTTGCGCTTTGGGGCGTTTCCTGTCGCGGGCGCTAGGCCTACCCACACAAGTGAGGTATCATTTCTATCGGGAGACTTGGGGGAACGCTGGGTGGAAGGAAATTTGTGGCTCCTCTCAGATTCCAGAACTTTCTGCCACAGAAATGTGAGGAATATTTATTTTTTTAGCCAAATTTTGAGGTTTGCAAAGGATTCTGGGTAACAGAACCTGGTCCGAGCCCCACAAGTCACCCCATCTTGGATTCCCCTAGGTCTCTAATTCTCAGAAATGCACAGGTTTGGTAGGTTTCCCTAGGTGCCGGCTGACCTAGAGGCCAAAATCTACAGGTAGGCACTTCGCAAAAAGCACCTCTATTTTCTTTAAAAAAATTGGATGTGTCCAAGTTGCGCTTTGGGGCGTTTCCTGTCGCGGGCGCTAGGCCTACCCACACAAGTGAGGTATCATTTTTATCGGGAGACTTACGGGAACGCTGGGTGGAAGGAAATTTGTGGCTCCTCTCAGATTCCAGAACTTTCTGCCACAGAAATGTGAGGAACATGTGTTTTTTTAGCCAAATTTTGAGGTTTGCAAAGGATTCTGGGTAACAGAACCTGGTCCCAGCCCCACAAGTCACCCCATCTTAGATTCCCCTAGGTCTCTAGTTTTCAGAAATGCACAGGTTTGGTAGGTTTCCCTAGGTGCCGGCTGAGCTAGAGGCCAAAATCTACAGGTAGGCACTTCGCAAAAAACACCTCTGTTTTCTTTAAAAAAATTGGATATGTCCATGTTGCGCTTTGGGGCGTTTCCTGTCGCGGGCGCTAGGCCTACCCACACAAGTGAGGTATCATTTTTATCGGGAGACTTGGGGGAACGCTGGGTGGAAGGAAATTTGTGGCTCCTCTCAGATTCCAGAACTTTCTGCCACAGAAATGTGAGGAACATGTGTTTTTTTAGCCAAATTTTGAGGTTTGGAAAGGATTCTGGGTAACAGAACCTGGTCCGAGCCCCACAAGTCACCCCATCTTGGATTCCCCTAGGTCTCTAGTTTTTAGAAATGCACAGGTTTGGTAGGTTTCCCTAGGTGTCGGATGAGCTAGAGGCCAAAATCTACAGGTAGGCACTTCGCAAAAATCACCTCTATTTTGTTTAAAAAAATTGGATGTGTCCACGTTGCGCTTTGGGGCGTTTCCTGTCGCAGGCGCTAGGCCTACCCACACAAGTGAGGTATCATTTTTACCGGGAGACTTGGGGGAACGCTGGGTGGAAGGAAATTTGTGGCTCCTCTCAGATTCCAGAACTTTCTGTCACAGAAATGTGAGGAACATGTGTTTTTTTAGCCAAATTTTGAGGTTTGCAAAGGATTCTGGGTAACAGAACCTGGTCCCAGCCCCACAAGTCACCCCATCTTGGATTCCCCTAGGTCTCTAGTTTTCAGAAATGCACAGGTGTGGTAGGTTTCCCTAGGTGCCGGCTGAGCTAGAGGCCAAAATCTACAGGTAGGCACTTCGCAAAAAACACCTCTGTTTTCTTTAAAAAAATTGGATGTGTCCACGTTGCGCTTTGGGGCGTTTCCTGTCACGGGCGCTAGGCCTACCCACACAAGTGAGGTATCATTTTTATCGGGAGACTTGGGGGAACGCTGGGTGGAAGGAAATTTGTGGCTCCTCTCAGATTCCAGAACTTTCTGCCACAGAAATGTGAGGAATATGTATTTTTTTTGCCAAATTTTGAGGTTTGCAAAGGATTCTGGGTAACAGAACCTGGTCCGAGCCCCACAAGTCACCCCATCTTGGAGTCCCCTAGGTCTCTAATTCTCAGAAATGCACAGGTTTGGTAGGTTTCCCTAGGTGCCGGCTGACCTAGAGGCCAAAATCTACAGGTAGGCACTAAGCAAAAAGCACCTCTATTTTCTTTAAAAAAATTGGATGTGTCCAAGTTGAGCTTTGGGGCGTTTCCTGTCGCGGGCGCTAGGCCTACCCACACAAGTGAGGTATCATTTTTATCGGGAGACTTGCGGGAACGCTGGGTGGATGGAAATTTGTGGCTCCTCTCAGATTCCAGAACTTTCTGCCACAGAAATGTGAGGAACATGTGTTTTTTTAGCCAAATTTTGAGGTTTGCAAAGGATTCTGGGTAACAGAACCTGGTCCCAGCCCCACAAGTCACCCCATCTTGGATTCCCCTAGGTCTCTAGTTTTTAAAAATGCACAGGTTTGGTAGGGTTCCCTAGGTGTCGGCTGAGCTAGAGGCCGAAATCTACAGGTAGGCACTTCGCAAAAATCACCTCTATTTTGTTTTAAAAAATTAGATGTGTCCACGTTGCGCTTTGGGGCGTTTCCTGTCGCAGGCGCTAGGCCTACCCACACAAGTGAGGTATCATTTTTATCGGGAGACTTGGGGGAACGCTGGGTGGAAGGAAATTTGTGGCTCTTCTCAGATTCCAGAACTTTCTGCCACAGAAATGTGAGGAACATGTGTTTTTTTAGCCAAATTTTGAGGTTTGCAAAGGATGTTGGGTAACAGAACCTGGTCAGAGCCCCACAAGTCACCCCATCTTGGATTCCCCTAGGTCTCTAGTTTTCAGAAATGCACAGGTTTGGTAGGTTTCCCTAGGTGCCGGCTGAGCAAGAGGCCAAAATCTACAGGTAGGCACTTCGCAAAAAACACCTCTGTTTTCTTTCAAAAAATTGGATGTGTCCACGTTGCGCTTTGGGGTGTTTCCTGTCGCGGGCGCTAGGCCTACCCACACAAGTGAGGTATAATTTTTATCGGGAGACTTGGGGGAACGCTGGGTGGAAGGAAATTTGTGGCTCCTCTCAGATTCCAGAACTTTCTGCCACAGAAATGTGAGGAACATGTGTTTGTTTAGCCAAATTTTGAGGTTTGCAAAGGATTCTGGGTAACAGAACCTGGTCCCAGCCCCACAAGTCACCCCATCTTGGATTCCCCTAGGTCTTTAGTTTTCAGAAATGCACAGGTTTGGTAGGTTTCCCTAGGTGCCGGCTGAGCTAGAGGCCAAAATCTACAGGTAGGCACTTCGCAAAAAGCACCTCTATTTTCTTTAAAAAAATTGGATGTGTCCACGTTGCGCTTTGGTGCGTTTCCTGTCGTGGGCGCTAGGCCTACCCACACAAGTGAGGTATCATTTTTATCGGGAGACTTGCGGGAACGCTGGGTGGAAGGAAATTTGTGGCTCCTCTCAGATTCCAGAACTTTCTGCCACAGAAATGTGAGGAACATGTGTTTTTTTAGCCAAATTTTGAGGTTTGCAAAGGATTCTGGGTAACAGAACCTGGTCCGAGCCCCACAAGTCACCCCATCTTGGAGTCCCCTAGGTCTCTAATTCTCAGAAATGCACAGGTTTGGTAGGTTTCCCTAGGTGCCGGCTGACCTAGAGGCCAAAATCTACAGGTAGGCACTAAGCAAAAAGCACCTCTATTTTCTTTAAAAAAATTGGATGTGTCCAAGTTGAGCTTTGGGGCGTTTCCTGTCGCGGGCGCTAGGCCTACCCACACAAGTGAGGTATCATTTTTATCGGGAGACTTGCGGGAACGCTGGGTGGATGGAAATTTGTGGCTCCTCTCAGATTCCAGAACTTTCTGCCACAGAAATGTGAGGAACATGTGTTTTTTTAGCCAAATTTTGAGGTTTGCAAAGGATTCTGGGTAACAGAACCTGGTCCCAGCCCCACAAGTCACCCCATCTTGGATTCCCCTAGGTCTCTAGTTTTTAAAAATGCACAGGTTTGGTAGGGTTCCCTAGGTGTCGGCTGAGCTAGAGGCCGAAATCTACAGGTAGGCACTTCGCAAAAATCACCTCTATTTTGTTTTAAAAAATTAGATGTGTCCACGTTGCGCTTTGGGGCGTTTCCTGTCGCAGGCGCTAGGCCTACCCACACAAGTGAGGTATCATTTTTATCGGGAGACTTGGGGGAACGCTGGGTGGAAGGAAATTTGTGGCTCTTCTCAGATTCCAGAACTTTCTGCCACAGAAATGTGAGGAACATGTGTTTTTTTAGCCAAATTTTGAGGTTTGCAAAGGATGTTGGGTAACAGAACCTGGTCAGAGCCCCACAAGTCACCCCATCTTGGATTCCCCTAGGTCTCTAGTTTTCAGAAATGCACAGGTTTGGTAGGTTTCCCTAGGTGCCGGCTGAGCAAGAGGCCAAAATCTACAGGTAGGCACTTCGCAAAAAACACCTCTGTTTTCTTTCAAAAAATTGGATGTGTCCACGTTGCGCTTTGGGGCGTTTCCTGTCGCGGGCGCTAGGCCTACCCACACAAGTGAGGTATAATTTTTATCGGGAGACTTGGGGGAACGCTGGGTGGAAGGAAATTTGTGGCTCCTCTCAGATTCCAGAACTTTCTGCCACAGAAATGTGAGGAACATGTGTTTTTTTAGCCAAATTTTGAGGTTTGCAAAGGATTCTGGGTAACAGAACCTGGTCCCAGCCCCACAAGTCACCCCATCTTGGATTCCCCTAGGTCTCTAGTTTTTAAAAATGCACAGGTTTGGTAGAGTTCCCTAGGTGTCGGCTGAGCTAGAGGCCGAAATCTACAGGTAGGCACTTCGCAAAAATCACCTCTATTTTGTTTTAAAAAATTAGATGTGTCCACGTTGCGCTTTGGGGCGTTTCCTGTCGCAGGCGCTAGGCCTACCCACACAAGTGAGGTATCATTTTTATCGGGAGACTTGGGGGAACGCTGGGTGGAAGGAAATTTGTGGCTCTTCTCAGATTCCAGAACTTTCTGCCACAGAAATGTGAGGAACATGTGTTTTTTTAGCCAAATTTTGAGGTTTGCAAAGGATGTTGGGTAACAGAACCTGGTCAGAGCCCCACAAGTCACCCCATCTTGGATTCCCCTAGGTCTCTAGTTTTCAGAAATGCACAGGTTTGGTAGGTTTCCCTAGGTGCCGGCTGAGCAAGAGGCCAAAATCTACAGGTAGGCACTTCGCAAAAAACACCTCTATTTTGTTTAAAAAAATTAGATGTGTCCACGTTGCGCTTTGGGGCGTTTCCTGTCGCAGGCGCTAGGCCTACCCACACAAGTGAGGTATCATTTTTATCGGGAGACTTGGGGGAACGCTGGGTGGAAGGAAATTTGTGGCTCCTCTCAGATTCCAGAACTTTCTGCCACAGAAATGTGAGGAACATGTGTTTGTTTAGCCAAATTTTGAGGTTTGCAAAGGATTCTGGGTAACAGAACCTGGTCCGAGCCCCACAAGTCACCCTATCTTGGATTCCCCTAGGTCTTTAGTTTTCAGAAATGCACAGGTTTGGTAGGTTTCCCTAGGTGCCGGCTGAGCTAGAGGCCAAAATCTACAGGTAGGCACTTCGCAAAAAGCACCTCTATTTTCTTTAAAAAAATTGGATGTGTCCACGTTGCGCTTTGGGGCGTTTCCTGTCGTGGGCGCTAGGCCTACCCACACAAGTGAGGTATCATTTTTATCGGGAGACTTGCGGGAACGCTGGGTGGAAGGAAATTTGTGGCTCCTCTCAGATTCCAGAACTTTCTGCCACAGAAATGTGAGGAACATGTGTTTTTTTAGCCAAATTTTGAGGTTTGCAAAGGATTCTGGGCAACAGAACCTGGTCGCAGCCCCACAAGTCACCCCATCTTGGATTCCCCTAGGTCTCTAGTTTTCAGAAATGCACAGGTTTGGTAGGTTTCCCTAGGTGCCGGCTGAGCTAGAGGCCAAAATCTACAGGTAGGCACTTCGCAAAAAACACCTCTGTTTTCTTTCAAAAAATTGGATGTGTCCACGTTGCGCTTTGGGGCGTTTCCTGTCGCGGGCGCTAGGCCTACCCACACAAGTGAGGTATCATTTTTATCGGGAGACTTGGGGGAACGCTGGGTGGAAGGAAATTTGTGGCTCCTCTCAGATTCCAGAACTTTCTGCCACAGAAATGTGAGGAATATTTGTTTTTTTAGCCAAATTTTGAGGTTTGCAAAGGATTCTGGGTAACAGAACCTGGTCCGAGCCCCACAAGTCACCCCATCTTGGATTCCCCTAGGTCTCTAATTTTCAGAAATGCACAGGTTTGGTAGGTTTCCCTAGGTGCCGGCTGAGCTAGAGGCCAAAATCTACAGGTAGGCACTTCGCAAAAAGCACCTCTATTTTCTTTAAAAAAATTGGATGTGTCCACGTTGCGCTTTGGGGCGTTTCCTGTCGCAGGCGCTAGGCCTACCCACACAAGTGAGGTATCATTTTTATCGGGAGACTTGGGGGAACGCTGGGTGGAAGGAAATTTGTGGCTCTTCTCAGATTCCAGAACTTTCTGCCACAGAAATGTGAGGAACATGTGTTTTTTTAGCCAAATTTTGAGGTTTGCAAAGGATGTTGGGTAACAGAACCTGGTCAGAGCCCCACAAGTCACCCCATCTTGGATTCCCCTAGGTCTCTAGTTTTCAGAAATGCACAGGTTTGGTAGGTTTCCCTAGGTGCCGGCTGAGCAAGAGGCCAAAATCTACAGGTAGGCACTTCGCAAAAAACACCTCTGTTTTCTTTCAAAAAATTGGATGTGTCCACGTTGCGCTTTGGGGCGTTTCCTGTCGCGGGCGCTAGGCCTACCCACACAAGTGAGGTATAATTTTTATCGGGAGACTTGGGGGAACGCTGGGTGGAAGGAAATTTGTGGCTCCTCTCAGATTCCAGAACTTTCTGCCACAGAAATGTGAGGAACATGTGTTTTTTTAGCCAAATTTTGAGGTTTGCAAAGGATTCTGGGTAACAGAACCTGGTCCCAGCCCCACAAGTCACCCCATCTTGGATTCCCCTAGGTCTCTAGTTTTTAAAAATGCACAGGTTTGGTAGAGTTCCCTAGGTGTCGGCTGAGCTAGAGGCCGAAATCTACAGGTAGGCACTTCGCAAAAATCACCTCTATTTTGTTTTAAAAAATTAGATGTGTCCACGTTGCGCTTTGGGGCGTTTCCTGTCGCAGGCGCTAGGCCTACCCACACAAGTGAGGTATCATTTTTATCGGGAGACTTGGGGGAACGCTGGGTGGAAGGAAATTTGTGGCTCTTCTCAGATTCCAGAACTTTCTGCCACAGAAATGTGAGGAACATGTGTTTTTTTAGCCAAATTTTGAGGTTTGCAAAGGATGTTGGGTAACAGAACCTGGTCAGAGCCCCACAAGTCACCCCATCTTGGATTCCCCTAGGTCTCTAGTTTTCAGAAATGCACAGGTTTGGTAGGTTTCCCTAGGTGCCGGCTGAGCAAGAGGCCAAAATCTACAGGTAGGCACTTCGCAAAAAACACCTCTATTTTGTTTAAAAAAATTAGATGTGTCCACGTTGCGCTTTGGGGCGTTTCCTGTCGCAGGCGCTAGGCCTACCCACACAAGTGAGGTATCATTTTTATCGGGAGACTTGGGGGAACGCTGGGTGGAAGGAAATTTGTGGCTCCTCTCAGATTCCAGAACTTTCTGCCACAGAAATGTGAGGAACATGTGTTTGTTTAGCCAAATTTTGAGGTTTGCAAAGGATTCTGGGTAACAGAACCTGGTCCGAGCCCCACAAGTCACCCTATCTTGGATTCCCCTAGGTCTTTAGTTTTCAGAAATGCACAGGTTTGGTAGGTTTCCCTAGGTGCCGGCTGAGCTAGAGGCCAAAATCTACAGGTAGGCACTTCGCAAAAAGCACCTCTATTTTCTTTAAAAAAATTGGATGTGTCCACGTTGCGCTTTGGGGCGTTTCCTGTCGTGGGCGCTAGGCCTACCCACACAAGTGAGGTATCATTTTTATCGGGAGACTTGCGGGAACGCTGGGTGGAAGGAAATTTGTGGCTCCTCTCAGATTCCAGAACTTTCTGCCACAGAAATGTGAGGAACATGTGTTTTTTTAGCCAAATTTTGAGGTTTGCAAAGGATTCTGGGCAACAGAACCTGGTCGCAGCCCCACAAGTCACCCCATCTTGGATTCCCCTAGGTCTCTAGTTTTCAGAAATGCACAGGTTTGGTAGGTTTCCCTAGGTGCCGGCTGAGCTAGAGGCCAAAATCTACAGGTAGGCACTTCGCAAAAAACACCTCTGTTTTCTTTCAAAAAATTGGATGTGTCCACGTTGCGCTTTGGGGCGTTTCCTGTCGCGGGCGCTAGGCCTACCCACACAAGTGAGGTATCATTTTTATCGGGAGACTTGGGGGAACGCTGGGTGGAAGGAAATTTGTGGCTCCTCTCAGATTCCAGAACTTTCTGCCACAGAAATGTGAGGAATATTTGTTTTTTTAGCCAAATTTTGAGGTTTGCAAAGGATTCTGGGTAACAGAACCTGGTCCGAGCCCCACAAGTCACCCCATCTTGGATTCCCCTAGGTCTCTAATTTTCAGAAATGCACAGGTTTGGTAGGTTTCCCTAGGTGCCGGCTGAGCTAGAGGCCAAAATCTACAGGTAGGCACTTCGCAAAAAGCACCTCTATTTTCTTTAAAAAAATTGGATGTGTCCAAGTTGCGCTTTGGGGCGTTTCCTGTCGCGGGCGCTAGGCCTACCCACACAAGTGAGGTATCATTTTTATCGGGAGACTTGCGGGAACGCTGGGTGGAAGGAAATTTGTGGCTCCTCTCAGATTCCAGAACTTTCTGCCACAGAAATGTGAGGAACATGTGTTTGTTTAGCCAAATTTTGAGGTTTGCAAAGGATTCTGGGTAACAGAACCTGGTCCGAGCCCCACAAGCCACCCTATCTTGGATTCCCCTAGGTCTTTAGTTTTCAGAAATGCACAGGTTTGGTAGGTTTCCCTAGGTGCCGGCTGAGCTAGAGGCCAAAATCTACAGGTAGGCACTTCGCAAAAAGCACCTCTATTTTCTTTAAAAGAATTGGATGTGTCCACGTTGCGCTTTGGGGCGTTTCCTGTCGCGGGCGCTAGGCCTACCCACACAAGTGAGGTATCATTTTTATCGGGAGACTTGCGGGAACGCTGGGTGGAAGGAAATTTGTGGCTCCTCTCAGATTCCAGAACTTTCTGCCACAGAAATGTGAGGAACATGTGTTTTTTTAGCCAAATTTTGAGGTTTGCAAAGGATTCTGGGTAACAGAACCTGGTCCCAGCCCCACAAGTCACCCCATCTTGGATTCCCCTAGGTCTCTAGTTTTCAGAAATGCACAGGTTTGGTAGGTTTCCCTAGGTGCCGGCTGAGCTAGAGGCCAAAATCTACAGGTAGCCACTTCGCAAAAAACACCTCTGTTTTCTTTAAAAAAATTGGATGTGTCCACGTTGCGCTTTGGGGCGTTTCCTGTCGCGGGCGCTAGGCCTACCCACACAAGTGAGGTATCATTTTTATCGGGAGACTTGGGGGAACGCTGGGTGGAAGGAAATTTGTGGCTCCTCTCAGATTCCAGAACTTTCTGCCACAGAAATGTGAGGAATATTTATTTTTTTAGCCAAATTTTGAGGTTTGCAAAGGATTCTGGGTAACAGAACCTGGTCCGAGCCCCACAAGTCACCCCATCTTGGATTCCCCTAGGTCTCTAATTCTCAGAAATGCACAGGTTTGGTAGGTTTCCCTAGGTGCCGGCTGACCTAGAGGCCAAAATCTACAGGTAGGCACTTCGCAAAAAGCACCTCTATTTTCTTTAAAAAAATTGGATGTGTCCAAGTTGCGCTTTGGGGCGTTTCCTGTCGCGGGCGCTAGGCCTACCCACACAAGTGAGGTATCATTTTTATCGGGAGACTTACGGGAACGCTGGGTGGAAGGAAATTTGTGGCTCCTCTCAGATTCCAGAACTTTCTGCCACAGAAATGTGAGGAACATGTGTTTTTTTAGCCAAATTTTGAGGTTTGCAAAGGATTCTGGGTAACAGAACCTGGTCCCAGCCCCACAAGTCACCCCATCTTGGATTCCCCTAGGTCTTTAGTTTTCAGAAATGCACAGGTTTGGTAGGTTTCCCTAGGTGCCGGCTGAGCTAGAGGCCAAAATCTACAGGTAGGCACTTCGCAAAAAGCACCTCTATTTTCTTTAAAAGAATTGGATGTGTCCACGTTGCCCTTTGGGGCGTTTCCTGTCGCAGGCGCTAGGCCTACCCACACAAGTGAGGTATCATTTTTATCGGGAGACTTGGGGGAACGCTGGGTGGAAGGAAATTTGTGGCTCTTCTCAGATTCCAGAACTTTCTGCCACAGAAATGTGAGGAACATGTGTTTTTTTAGCCAAATTTTGAGGTTTGCAAAGGATGTTGGGTAACAGAACCTGGTCAGAGCCCCACAAGTCACCCCATCTTGGATTTCCCTAGGTCTCTAGTTTTCAGAAATGCACAGGTTTGGTAGGTTTCCCTAGGTGCCGGCTGAGCAAGAGGCCAAAATCTACAGGTAGGCACTTCGCAAAAAACACCTCTGTTTTCTTTCAAAAAATTGGATGTGTCCACGTTGCGCTTTGGGGCGTTTCCTGTCGCGGGCGCTAGGCCTACCCACACAAGTGAGGTATAATTTTTATCGGGAGACTTGGGGGAACGCTGGGTGGAAGGAAATTTGTGGCTCCTCTCAGATTCCAGAACTTTCTGCCACAGAAATGTGAGGAACATGTGTTTTTTTAGCCAAATTTTGAGGTTTGCAAAGGATTCTGGGTAACAGAACCTGGTCCCAGCCCCACAAGTCACCCCATCTTGGATTCCACTAGGTCTCTAGTTTTTAAAAATGCACAGGTTTGGTAGAGTTCCCTAGGTGTCGGCTGAGCTAGAGGCCGAAATCTACAGGTAGGCACTTCGCAAAAATCACCTCTATTTTGTTTTAAAAAATTAGATGTGTCCACGTTGCGCTTTGGGGCGTTTCCTGTCGCAGGCGCTAGGCCTACCCACACAAGTGAGGTATCATTTTTATCGGGAGACTTGGGGGAACGCTGGGTGGAAGGAAATTTGTGGCTCTTCTCAGATTCCAGAACTTTCTGCCACAGAAATGTGAGGAACATGTGTTTTTTTAGCCAAATTTTGAGGTTTGCAAAGGATGTTGGGTAACAGAACCTGGTCAGAGCCCCACAAGTCACCCCATCTTGGATTCCCCTAGGTCTCTAGTTTTCAGAAATGCACAGGTTTGGTAGGTTTCCCTAGGTGCCGGCTGAGCAAGAGGCCAAAATCTACAGGTAGGCACTTCGCAAAAAACACCTCTATTTTGTTTAAAAAAATTAGATGTGTCCACGTTGCGCTTTGGGGCGTTTCCTGTCGCAGGCGCTAGGCCTACCCACACAAGTGAGGTATCATTTTTATCGGGAGACTTGGGGGAACGCTGGGTGGAAGGAAATTTGTGGCTCCTCTCAGATTCCAGAACTTTCTGCCACAGAAATGTGAGGAACATGTGTTTGTTTAGCCAAATTTTGAGGTTTGCAAAGGATTCTGGGTAACAGAACCTGGTCCGAGCCCCACAAGTCACCCTATCTTGGATTCCCCTAGGTCTTTAGTTTTCAGAAATGCACAGGTTTGGTAGGTTTCCCTAGGTGCCGGCTGAGCTAGAGGCCAAAATCTACAGGTAGGCACTTCGCAAAAAGCACCTCTATTTTCTTTAAAAAAATTGGATGTGTCCACGTTGCGCTTTGGTGCGTTTCCTGTCGTGGGCGCTAGGCCTACCCACACAAGTGAGGTATCATTTTTATCGGGAGACTTGCGGGAACGCTGGGTGGAAGGAAATTTGTGGCTCCTCTCAGATTCCAGAACTTTCTGCCACAGAAATGTGAGGAACATGTGTTTTTTTAGCCAAATTTTGAGGTTTGCAAAGGATTCTGGGCAACAGAACCTGGTCGCAGCCCCACAAGTCACCCCATCTTGGATTCCCCTAGGTCTCTAGTTTTCAGAAATGCACAGGTTTGGTAGGTTTCCCTAGGTGCCGGCTGAGCTAGAGGCCAAAATCTACAGGTAGGCACTTCGCAAAAAACACCTCTGTTTTCTTTCAAAAAATTGGATGTGTCCACGTTGCGCTTTGGGGCGTTTCCTGTCGCGGGCGCTAGGCCTACCCACACAAGTGAGGTATCATTTTTATCGGGAGACTTGGGGGAACGCTGGGTGGAAGGAAATTTGTGGCTCCTCTCAGATTCCAGAACTTTCTGCCACAGAAATGTGAGGAATATTTGTTTTTTTAGCCAAATTTTGAGGTTTGCAAAGGATTCTGGGTAACAGAACCTGGTCCGAGCCCCACAAGTCACCCCATCTTGGATTCCCCTAGGTCTCTAATTTTCAGAAATGCACAGGTTTGGTAGGTTTCCCTAGGTGCCGGCTGAGCTAGAGGCCAAAATCTACAGGTAGGCACTTCGCAAAAAGCACCTCTATTTTCTTTAAAAAAATTGGATGTGTCCAAGTTGCGCTTTGGGGCGTTTCCTGTCGCGGGCGCTAGGCCTACCCACACAAGTGAGGTATCATTTTTATCGGGAGACTTGCGGGAACGCTGGGTGGAAGGAAATTTGTGGCTCCTCTCAGATTCCAGAACTTTCTGCCACAGAAATGTGAGGAACATGTGTTTGTTTAGCCAAATTTTGAGGTTTGCAAAGGATTCTGGGTAACAGAACCTGGTCCGAGCCCCACAAGCCACCCTATCTTGGATTCCCCTAGGTCTTTAGTTTTCAGAAATGCACAGGTTTGGTAGGTTTCCCTAGGTGCCGGCTGAGCTAGAGGCCAAAATCTACAGGTAGGCACTTCGCAAAAAGCACCTCTATTTTCTTTAAAAGAATTGGATGTGTCCACGTTGCGCTTTGGGGCGTTTCCTGTCGCGGGCGCTAGGCCTACCCACACAAGTGAGGTATCATTTTTATCGGGAGACTTGCGGGAACGCTGGGTGGAAGGAAATTTGTGGCTCCTCTCAGATTCCAGAACTTTCTGCCACAGAAATGTGAGGAACATGTGTTTTTTTAGCCAAATTTTGAGGTTTGCAAAGGATTCTGGGTAACAGAACCTGGTCCCAGCCCCACAAGTCACCCCATCTTGGATTCCCCTAGGTCTCTAGTTTTCAGAAATGCACAGGTTTGGTAGGTTTCCCTAGGTGCCGGCTGAGCTAGAGGCCAAAATCTACAGGTAGCCACTTCGCAAACAACACCTCTGTTTTCTTTAAAAAAATTGGATGTGTCCACGTTGCGCTTTGGGGCGTTTCCTGTCGCGGGCGCTAGGCCTACCCACACAAGTGAGGTATCATTTTTATCGGGAGACTTGGGGGAACGCTGGGTGGAAGGAAATTTGTGGCTCCTCTCAGATTCCAGAACTTTCTGCCACAGAAATGTGAGGAATATTTATTTTTTTAGCCAAATTTTGAGGTTTGCAAAGGATTCTGGGTAACAGAACCTGGTCCGAGCCCCACAAGTCACCCCATCTTGGATTCCCCTAGGTCTCTAATTCTCAGAAATGCACAGGTTTGGTAGGTTTCCCTAGGTGCCGGCTGACCTAGAGGCCAAAATCTACAGGTAGGCACTTCGCAAAAAGCACCTCTATTTTCTTTAAAAAAATTGGATGTGTCCAAGTTGCGCTTTGGGGCGTTTCCTGTCGCGGGCGCTAGGCCTACCCACACAAGTGAGGTATCATTTTTATCGGGAGACTTACGGGAACGCTAGGTGGAAGGAAATTTGTGGCTCCTCTCAGATTCCAGAACTTTCTGCCACAGAAATGTGAGGAACATGTGTTTTTTTAGCCAAATTTTGAGGTTTGCAAAGGATTCTGGGTAACAGAACCTGGTCCCAGCCCCACAAGTCACCCCATCTTGGATTCCCCTAGGTCTTTAGTTTTCAGAAATGCACAGGTTTGGTAGGTTTCCCTAGGTGCCGGCTGAGCTAGAGGCCAAAATCTACAGGTAGGCACTTCGCAAAAAGCACCTCTATTTTCTTTAAAAGAATTGGATGTGTCCACGTTGCCCTTTGGGGCGTTTCCTGTCGCGGGCGCTAGGCCTACCCACACAAGTGAGGTATCATTTTTATCGGGAGACTTGCGGGAACGCTGGGTGGAAGGAAATTTGTGGCTCCTCTCAGATTCCAGAACTTTCTGCCACAGAAATGTGAGGAACATGTGTTTTTTTAGCCAAATTTTGAGGTTTGCAAAGGATTCTGGGTAACAGAACCTGGTCCCAGCCCCACAAGTCACCCCATCTTAGATTCCCCTAGGTCTCTAGTTTTCAGAAATGCACAGGTTTGGTAGGTTTCCCTAGGTGCCGGCTGAGCTAGAGGCCAAAATCTACAGGTAGGCACTTCGCAAAAAACACCTCTGTTTTCTTTAAAAAAATTGGATATGTCCATGTTGCGCTTTGGGGCGTTTCCTGTCGCGGGCGCTAGGCCTACCCACACAAGTGAGGTATCATTTTTATCGGGAGACTTGGGGGAACGCTGGGTGGAAGGAAATTTGTGGCTCCTCTCAGATTCCAGAACTTTCTGCCACAGAAATGTGAGGAACATGTGTTTTTTTAGCCAAATTTTGAGGTTTGGAAAGGATTCTGGGTAACAGAACCTGGTCCGAGCCCCACAAGTCACCCCATCTTGGATTCCCCTAGGTCTCTAGTTTTTAGAAATGCACAGGTTTGGTAGGTTTCCCTAGGTGTCGGCTGAGCTAGAGGCCAAAATCTACAGGTAGGCACTTCGCAAAAATCACCTCTATTTTGTTTAAAAAAATTGGATGTGTCCACGTTGCGCTTTGGGGCGTTTCCTGTCGCAGGCGCTAGGCCTACCCACACAAGTGAGGTATCATTTTTACCGGGAGACTTGGGGGAACGCTGGGTGGAAGGAAATTTGTGGCTCCTCTCAGATTCCAGAACTTTCTGTCACAGAAATGTGAGGAACATGTGTTTTTTTAGCCAAATTTTGAGGTTTGCAAAGGATTCTGGGTAACAGAACCTGGTCAGAGCCCCACAAGTCACCCCATCTTGGATTCCCCTAGGTCTCTAGTTTTCAGAAATGCACAGGTTTGGTAGGTTTCCCTAGGTGCCGGCTGAGCAAGAGGCCAAAATCTACAGGTAGGCACTTCGCAAAAAACACCTCTGTTTTCTTTCAAAAAATTGGATGTGTCCACGTTGCGCTTTGGGGCGTTTCCTGTCGCGGGCGCTAGGCCTACCCACACAAGTGAGGTATAATTTTTATCGGGAGACTTGGGGGAACGCTGGGTGGAAGGAAATTTGTGGCTCCTCTCAGATTCCAGAACTTTCTGCCACAGAAATGTGAGGAATATGTGTTTTTTTAGCCAAATTTTGAGGTTTGCAAAGGATTCTGGGTAACAGAACCTGGTCCCAGCCCCACAAGTCACCCCATCTTGGATGCCCCTAGGTCTCTAGTTTTCAGAAATGCACAGGTTTGGTAGGTTTCCCTAGGTGCCGGCTGACCTAGAGGCCAAAATCTACAGGTAGGCACTTCGCAAAAAACACCTCTGTTTTCTTTAAAAAAATTGGATGTGTCCACGTTGCGCTTTGGGGCGTTTCCTGTCACGGGCGCTAGGCCTACCCACACAAGTGAGGTATCATTTTTATCGGGAGACTTGGGGGAACGCTGGGTGGAAGGAAATTTGTGGCTCCTCTCAGATTCCAGAACTTTCTGCCACAGAAATGTGAGGAATATGTGTTTTTTTAGCTAAATTTTGAGGTTTGCAAAGGATTCTGGGTAACAGAACCTGGTCCCAGCCCCACAAGTCACCCCATCTTGGATGCCCCTAGGTCTCTAGTTTTTAGAAATGCACAGGTTTGGTAGGTTTCCCTAGGTGCCGGCTGAGCTAGAGGCCAAAATCTACAGGTAGGCACTTCGCAAAAAACACCTCTGTTTTCTTTCAAAAAATTGGATGTGTCCACGTTGCGCTTTGGGGCGTTTCCTGTCACGGGCGCTAGGCCTACCCACACAAGTGAGGTATCATTTTTATCGGGAGACTTGGGGGAACGCTGGGTGGAAGGAAATTTGTGGCTCCTCTCAGATTCCAGAACTTTCTGCCACAGAAATGTGAGAAACATGTGTTATTTTAGCCAAATTTTGAGGTTTGGAAAGGATTCTGGGTAACAGAACCTGGTCCGAGCCCCACAAGTCACCCCATCTTGGATTCCCCTAGGTCTCTAGTTTTTAGAAATGCACAGGTTCGGTAGGGTTCCCTAGGTGTCGGCTGAGCTAGAGGCCGAAATCTACAGGTAGGCACTTCGCAATAATCACCTCTATTTTGTTTAAAAAAATTAGATGTGTCCACGTTGCGCTTTGGGGCGTTTCCTGTCGCAGGCGCTAGGCCTACCCACACAAGTGAGGTATCATTTTTATCGGGAGACTTGGGGGAACGCTGGGTGGAAGGAAATTTGTGGCTCCTCTCAGATTCCAGAACTTTCTGCCACAGAAATGTGAGGAACATGTGTTTGTTTAGCCAAATTTTGAGGTTTGCAAAGGATTCTGGGTAACAGAACCTGGTCCGAGCCCCACAAGTCACCCTATCTTGGATTCCCCTAGGTCTTTAGTTTTCAGAAATGCACAGGTTTGGTAGGTTTCCCTAGGTGCCGGCTGAGCTAGAGGCCAAAATCTACAGGTAGGCACTTCGCAAAAAGCACCTCTATTTTCTTTAAAAAAATTGGATGTGTCGACGTTGCGCTTTGGGGCGTTTCCTGTCGTGGGCGCTAGGCCTACCCACACAAGTGAGGTATCATTTTTATCGGGAGACTTGCGGGAACGCTGGGTGGAAGGAAATTTGTGGCTCCTCTCAGATTCCAGAACTTTCTGCCACAGAAATGTGAGGAACATGTGTTTTTTTAGCCAAATTTTGAGGTTTGCAAAGGATTCTGGGTAACAGAACCTGGGCGCAGCCCCACAAGTCACCCCATCTTGGATTCCCCTAGGTCTTTAGTTTTCAGAAATGCACAGGTTTGGTAGGTTTCCCTAGGTGCCGGCTGAGCTAGAGGCCAAAATCTACAGGTAGGCACTTCGCAAAAAGCACCTCTATTTTCTTTAAAAAAATTGGATGTGTCCACGTTGCGCTTTGGTGCGTTTCCTGTCGTGGGCGCTAGGCCTACCCACACAAGTGAGGTATCATTTTTATCGGGAGACTTGCGGGAACGCTGGGTGGAAGGAAATTTGTGGCTCCTCTCAGATTCCAGAACTTTCTGCCACAGAAATGTGAGGAACATGTGTTTTTTTAGCCAAATTTTGAGGTTTGCAAAGGATTCTGGGCAACAGAACCTGGTCGCAGCCCCACAAGTCACCCCATCTTGGATTCCCCTAGGTCTCTAGTTTTCAGAAATGCACAGGTTTGGTAGGTTTCCCTAGGTGCCGGCTGAGCTAGAGGCCAAAATCTACAGGTAGGCACTTCGCAAAAAACACCTCTGTTTTCTTTCAAAAAATTGGATGTGTCCACGTTGCGCTTTGGGGCGTTTCCTGTCGCGGGCGCTAGGCCTACCCACACAAGTGAGGTATCATTTTTATCGGGAGACTTGGGGGAATGCTGGGTGGAAGGAAATTTGTGGCTCCTCTCAGATTCCAGAACTTTCTGCCACAGAAATGTGAGGAATATTTGTTTTTTTAGCCAAATTTTGAGGTTTGCAAAGGATTCTGGGTAACAGAACCTGGTCCGAGCCCCACAAGTCACCCCATCTTGGATTCCCCTAGGTCTCTAATTTTCAGAAATGCACAGGTTTGGTAGGTTTCCCTAGGTGCCGGCTGAGCTAGAGGCCAAAATCTACAGGTAGGCACTTCGCAAAAAGCACCTCTATTTTCTTTAAAAAAATTGGATGTGTCCAAGTTGCGCTTTGGGGCGTTTCCTGTCGCGGGCGCTAGGCCTACCCACACAAGTGAGGTATCATTTTTATCGGGAGACTTGCGGGAACGCTGGGTGGAAGGAAATTTGTGGCTCCTCTCAGATTCCAGAACTTTCTGCCACAGAAATGTGAGGAACATGTGTTTGTTTAGCCAAATTTTGAGGTTTGCAAAGGATTCTGGGTAACAGAACCTGGTCCGAGCCCCACAAGCCACCCTATCTTGGATTCCCCTAGGTCTTTAGTTTTCAGAAATGCACAGGTTTGGTAGGTTTCCCTAGGTGCCGGCTGAGCTAGAGGCCAAAATCTACAGGTAGGCACTTCGCAAAAAGCACCTCTATTTTCTTTAAAAGAATTGGATGTGTCCACGTTGCGCTTTGGGGCGTTTCCTGTCGCGGGCGCTAGGCCTACCCACACAAGTGAGGTATCATTTTTATCGGGAGACTTGCGGGAACGCTGGGTGGAAGGAAATTTGTGGCTCCTCTCAGATTCCAGAACTTTCTGCCACAGAAATGTGAGGAACATGTGTTTTTTTAGCCAAATTTTGAGGTTTGCAAAGGATTCTGGGTAACAGAACCTGGTCCCAGCCCCACAAGTCACCCCATCTTGGATTCCCCTAGGTCTCTAGTTTTCAGAAATGCACAGGTTTGGTAGGTTTCCCTAGGTGCCGGCTGAGCTAGAGGCCAAAATCTACAGGTAGCCACTTCGCAAAAAACACCTCTGTTTTCTTTCAAAAAATTGGATGTGTCCACGTTGCGCTTTGGGGCGTTTCCTGTCGCGGGCGCTAGGCCTACCCACACAAGTGAGGTATCATTTTTATCGGGAGACTTGGGGGAACGCTGGGTGGAAGGAAATTTGTGGCTCCTCTCAGATTCCAGAACTTTCTGCCACAGAAATATGAGGAATATTTATTTTTTTAGCCAAATTTTGAGGTTTGCAAAGGATTCTGGGTAACAGAACCTGGTCCGAGCCCCACAAGTCACCCCATCTTGGATTCCCCTAGGTCTCTCATTCTCAGAAATGCACAGGTTTGGTAGGTTTCCCTAGGTGCCGGCTGACCTAGAGGCCAAAATCTACAGGTAGGCACTTCGCAAAAAGCACCTCTATTTTCTTTAAAAAAATTGGATGTGTCCAAGTTGCGCTTTGGGGCGTTTCCTGTCGCGGGCGCTAGGCCTACCCACACAAGTGAGGTATCATTTTTATCGGGAGACTTACGGGAACGCTGGGTGGAAGGAAATTTGTGGCTCCTCTCAGATTCCAGAACTTTCTGCCACAGAAATGTGAGGAACATGTGTTTTTTTAGCCAAATTTTGAGGTTTGCAAAGGATTCTGGGTAACAGAACCTGGTCCCAGCCCCACAAGTCACCCCATCTTGGATTCCCCTAGGTCTTTAGTTTTCAGAAATGCACAGGTTTGGTAGGTTTCCCTAGGTGCCGGCTGAGCTAGAGGCCAAAATCTACAGGTAGGCACTTCGCAAAAAGCACCTCTATTTTCTTTAAAAGAATTGGATGTGTCCACGTTGCGCTTTGGGGCGTTTCCTGTCGCGGGCGCTAGGCCTACCCACACAAGTGAGGTATCATTTTTATCGGGAGACTTGCGGGAACGCTGGGTGGAAGGAAATTTGTGGCTCCTCTCAGATTCCAGAACTTTCTGCCACAGAAATGTGAGGAACATGTGTTTTTTTAGCCAAATTTTGAGGTTTGCAAAGGATTCTGGGTAACAGAACCTGGTCCCAGCCCCACAAGTCACCCCATCTTAGATTCCCCTAGGTCTCTAGTTTTCAGAAATGCACAGGTTTGGTAGGTTTCCCTAGGTGCCGGCTGAGCTAGAGGCCAAAATCTACAGGTAGGCACTTCGCAAAAAACACCTCTGTTTTCATTTAAAAAATTGGATATGTCCATGTTGCGCTTTGGGGCGTTTCCTGTCGCGGGGCGCTAGGCCTACCCACACAAGTGAGGTATCATTTTTATCGGGAGACTTGGGGGAACGCTGGGTGGAAGGAAATTTGTGGCTCCTCTCAGATTCCAGAACTTTCTGCCACAGAAATGTGAGGAACATGTGTTTTTTTTAGCCAAATTTTGAGGTTTGGAAAGGATTCTGGGTAACAGAACCTGGTCCGAGCCCCACAAGTCACCCCATCTTGGATTCCCCTAGGTCTCTAGTTTTTAGAAATGCACAGGTTTGGTAGGTTTCCCTAGGTGTCGGCTGAGCTAGAGGCCAAAATCTACAGGTAGGCACTTCGCAAAAATCACCTCTATTTTGTTTAAAAAAATTGGATGTGTCCACGTTGCGCTTTGGGGCGTTTCCTGTCGCAGGCGCTAGGCCTACCCACACAAGTGAGGTATCATTTTTACCGGGAGACTTGGGGGAACGCTGGGTGGAAGGAAATTTGTGGCTCCTCTCAGATTCCAGAACTTTCTGTCACAGAAATGTGAGGAACATGTGTTTTTTTAGCCAAATTTTGAGGTTTGCAAAGGATTCTGGGTAACAGAACCTGGTCAGAGCCCCACAAGTCACCCCATCTTGGATTCCCCTAGGTCTCTAGTTTTCAGAAATGCACAGGTTTGGTAGGTTTCCCTAGGTGCCGGCTGAGCAAGAGGCCAAAATCTACAGGTAGGCACTTCGCAAAAAACACCTCTGTTTTCTTTCAAAAAATTGGATGTGTCCACGTTGCGCTTTGGGGCGTTTCCTGTCGCGGGCGCTAGGCCTACCCACACAAGTGAGGTATAATTTTTATCGGGAGACTTGGGGGAACGCTGGGTGGAAGGAAATTTGTGGCTCCTCTCAGATTCCAGAACTTTCTGCCACAGAAATGTGAGGAATATGTGTTTTTTTAGCCAAATTTTGAGGTTTGCAAAGGATTCTGGGTAACAGAACCTGGTCCCAGCCCCACAAGTCACCCCATCTTGGATGCCCCTAGGTCTCTAGTTTTCAGAAATGCACAGGTTTGGTAGGTTTCCCTAGGTGCCGGCTGACCTAGAGGCCAAAATCTACAGGTAGGCACTTCGCAAAAAACACCTCTGTTTTCTTTAAAAAAATTGGATGTGTCCACGTTGCGCTTTGGGGCGTTTCCTGTCACGGGCGCTAGGCCTACCCACACAAGTGAGGTATCATTTTTATCGGGAGACTTGGGGGAACGCTGGGTGGAAGGAAATTTGTGGCTCCTCTCAGATTCCAGAACTTTCTGCCACAGAAATGTGAGGAATATGTGTTTTTTTAGCCAAATTTTGAGGTTTGCAAAGGATTCTGGGTAACAGAACCTGGTCCCAGCCCCACAAGTCACCCCATCTTGGATGCCCCTAGGTCTCTAGTTTTCAGAAATGCACAGGTTTGGTAGGTTTCCCTAGGTGCCGGCTGAGCTAGAGGCCAAAATCTAAAGGTAGGCACTTCGCAAAAAACACCTCTGTTTTCTTTCAAAAAATTGGATGTGTCCACGTTGCGCTTTGGGGCGTTTCCTGTCACGGGCGCTAGGCCTACCCACACAAGTGAGGTATCATTTTTATCGGGAGACTTGGGGGAACGCTGGGTGGAAGGAAATTTGTGGCTCCTCTCAGATTCCAGAACTTTCTGCCACAGAAATGTGAGAAACATGTGTTATTTTAGCCAAATTTTGAGGTTTGGAAAGGATTCTGGGTAACAGAACCTGGTCCGAGCCCCACAAGTCACCCCATCTTGGATTCCCCTAGGTCTCTAGTTTTTAGAAATGCACAGGTTCGGTAGGGTTCCCTAGGTGTCGGCTGAGCTAGAGGCCGAAATCTACAGGTAGGCACTTCGCAAAAATCACCTCTATTTTGTTAAAAAAAATTAGATGTGTCCACGTTGCGCTTTGGGGCGTTTCCTGTCGCAGGCACTAGGCCTACCCACACAAGTGAGGTATCATTTTTATCGGGAGACTTGGGGGAACGCTGGGTGGAAGGAAATTTGTGGCTCCTCTCAGATTCCAGAACTTTCTGCCACAGAAATGTGAGGAACATGTGTTTGTTTAGCCAAATTTTGAGGTTTGCAAAGGATTCTGGGTAACAGAACCTGGTCCGAGCCCCACAAGTCACCCTATTTTGGATTCCCCTAGGTCTTTAGTTTTCAGAAATGCACAGGTTTGGTAGGTTTCCCTAGGTGCCGGCTGAGCTAGAGGCCAAAATCTACAGGTAGGCACTTCGCAAAAAGCACCTCTATTTTCTTTAAAAAAATTGGATGTGTCGACGTTGCGCTTTGGGGCGTTTCCTGTCGTGGGCGCTAGGCCTACCCACACAAGTGAGGTATCATTTTTATCGGGAGACTTGCGGGAACGCTGGGTGGAAGGAAATTTGTGGCTCCTCTCAGATTCCAGAACTTTCTGCCACAGAAATGTGAGGAACATGTGTTTTTTTAGCCAAATTTTGAGGTTTGCAAAGGATTCTGGGTAACAGAACCTGGTCCCAGCCCCACAAGTCACCCCATCTTAGATTCCCCTAGGTCTCTAGTTTTCAGAAATGCACAGGTTTGGTAGGTTTCCCTAGGTGCCGGCTGAGCTAGAGGCCAAAATCTACAGGTAGGCACTTCGCAAAAAGCACCTCTATTTTCTTTAAAAAAATTGGATGTGTCCACGTTGCGCTTTGGTGCGTTTCCTGTCGTGGGCGCTAGGCCTACCCACACAAGTGAGGTATCATTTTTATCGGGAGACTTGCGGGAACGCTGGGTGGAAGGAAATTTGTGGCTCCTCTCAGATTCCAGAACTTTCTGCCACAGAAATGTGAGGAACATGTGTTTTTTTAGCCAAATTTTGAGGTTTGCAAAGGATTCTGGGCAACAGAACCTGGTCGCAGCCCCACAAGTCACCCCATCTTGGATTCCCCTAGGTCTCTAGTTTTCAGAAATGCACAGGTTTGGTAGGTTTCCCTAGGTGCCGGCTGAGCTAGAGGCCAAAATCTACAGGTAGGCACTTCGCAAAAAACACCTCTGTTTTCTTTCAAAAAATTGGATGTGTCCACGTTGCGCTTTGGGGCGTTTCCTGTCGCGGGCGCTAGGCCTACCCACACAAGTGAGGTATCATTTTTATCGGGAGACTTGGGGGAACGCTGGGTGGAAGGAAATTTGTGGCTCCTCTCAGATTCCAGAACTTTCTGCCACAGAAATGTGAGGAATATTTGTTTTTTTAGCCAAATTTTGAGGTTTGCAAAGGATTCTGGGTAACAGAACCTGGTCCGAGCCCCACAAGTCACCCCATCTTGGATTCCCCTAGGTCTCTAATTTTCAGAAATGCACAGGTTTGGTAGGTTTCCCTAGGTGCCGGCTGAGCTAGAGGCCAAAATCTACAGGTAGGCACTTCGCAAAAAGCACCTCTATTTTCTTTAAAAAAATTGGATGTGTCCAAGTTGCGCTTTGGGGCGTTTCCTGTCGCGGGCGCTAGGCCTACCCACACAAGTGAGGTATCATTTTTATCGGGAGACTTGCGGGAACGCTGGGTGGAAGGAAATTTGTGGCTCCTCTCAGATTCCAGAACTTTCTGCCACAGAAATGTGAGGAACATGTGTTTGTTTAGCCAAATTTTGAGGTTTGCAAAGGATTCTGGGTAACAGAACCTGGTCCGAGCCCCACAAGCCACCCTATCTTGGATTCCCCTAGGTCTTTAGTTTTCAGAAATGCACAGGTTTGGTAGGTTTCCCTAGGTGCCGGCTGAGCTAGAGGCCAAAATCTACAGGTAGGCACTTCGCAAAAAGCACCTCTATTTTCTTTAAAAGAATTGGATGTGTCCACTTGCGCTTTGGGGCGTTTCCTGTCGCGGGCGCTAGGCCTACCCACACAAGTGAGGTATCATTTTTATCGGGAGACTTGCGGGAACGCTGGGTGGAAGGAAATTTGTGGCTCCTCTCAGATTCCAGAACTTTCTGCCACAGAAATGTGAGGAACATGTGTTTTTTTTTGCCAAATTTTGAGGTTTGCAAAGGATTCTGGGTAACAGAACCTGGTCCCAGCCCCACAAGTCACCCCATCTTGGATTCCCCTAGGTCTCTAGTTTTCAGAAATGCACAGGTTTGGTAGGTTTCCCTAGGTGCCGGCTGAGCTAGAGGCCAAAATCTACAGGTAGCCACTTCGCAAAAAACACCTCTGTTTTCTTTCAAAAAATTGGATGTGTCCACGTTGCGCTTTGGGGCGTTTCCTGTCGCGGGCGCTAGGCCTACCCACACAAGTGAGGTATCATTTTTATCGGGAGACTTGCGGGAACGCTGGGTGGAAGGAAATTTGTGGCTCCTCTCAGATTCCAGAACTTTCTGCCACAGAAATGTGAGGAATATTTATTTTTTTAGCCAAATTTTGAGGTTTGCAAAGGATTCTGGGTAACAGAACCTGGTCCGAGCCCCACAAGTCACCCCATCTTGGATTCCCCTAGGTCTCTAATTCTCAGAAATGCACAGGTTTGGTAGGTTTCCCTAGGTGCCGGCTGACCTAGAGGCCAAAATCTACAGGTAGGCACTTCGCAAAAAGCACCTCTATTTTCTTTAAA
Organism: Pleurodeles waltl; assembly: GCF_031143425.1. Lineage (NCBI taxonomy): Eukaryota > Metazoa > Chordata > Amphibia > Caudata > Salamandridae > Pleurodeles > Pleurodeles waltl. The sequence continues at coordinate 40,548 of NW_027149919.1, forward strand.
AAAATTGGATGTGTCCAAGTTGCGCTTTGGGGCGTTTCCTGTCGCGGGCGCTAGGCCTACCCACACAAGTGAGGTATCATTTTTATCGGGAGACTTACGGGAACGCTGGGTGGAAGGAAATTTGTGGCTCCTCTCAGATTCCAGAACTTTCTGCCACAGAAATGTGAGGAACATGTGTTTTTTAGCCAAATTTTGAGGTTTGCAAAGGATTCTGGGTAACAGAACCTGGTCCCAGCCCCACAAGTCACCCCATCTTGGATTCCCCTAGGTCTTTAGTTTTCAGAAATGCACAGGTTTGGTAGGTTTCCCTAGGTGCCGGCTGAGCTAGAGGCCAAAATCTACAGGTAGGCAATTCGCAAAAAGCACCTCTATTTTCTTTAAAAGAATTGGATGTGTCCACGTTGCGCTTTGGGGCGTTTCCTGTCGCGGGCGCTAGGCCTACCCACACAAGTGAGGTATCATTTTTATCGGGAGACTTGCGGGAACGCTGGGTGGAAGGAAATTTGTGGCTCCTCTCAGATTCCAGAACTTTCTGCCACAGAAATGTGAGGAACATGTGTTTTTTTAGCCAAATTTTGAGGTTTGCAAAGGATTCTGGGTAACAGAACCTGGTCCCAGCCCCACAAGTCACCCCATCTTAGATTCCCCTAGGTCTCTAGTTTTCAGAAATGCACAGGTTTGGTAGGTTTCCCTAGGTGCCGGCTGAGCTAGAGGCCAAAATCTACAGGTAGGCACTTCGCAAAAAACACCTCTGTTTTCTTTAAAAAAATTGGATATGTCCATGTTGCGCTTTGGGGCGTTTCCTGTCGCGGGCGCTAGGCCTACCCACACAAGTGAGGTATCATTTTTATCGGGAGACTTGGGGGAACGCTGGGTGGAAGGAAATTTGTGGCTCCTCTCAGATTCCAGAACTTTCTGTCACAGAAATGTGAGGAACATGTGTTTTTTTAGCCAAATTTTGAGGTTTGCAAAGGATTCTGGGTAACAGAACCTGGTCAGAGCCCCACAAGTCACCCCATCTTGGATTCCCCTAGGTCTCTAGTTTTCAGAAATGCACAGGTTTGGTAGGTTTCCCTAGGTGCCGGCTGAGCAAGAGGCCAAAATCTACAGGTAGGCACTTCGCAAAAAACACCTCTGTTTTCTTTCAAAAAATTGGATGTGTCCACGTTGTGCTTTGGGGCGTTTCCTGTCGCGGGCGCTAGGCCTACCCACACAAGTGAGGTATAATTTTTATCGGGAGACTTGGGGGAACGCTGGGTGGAAGGAAATTTGTGGCTCCTCTCAGATTCCAGAACTTTCTGCCACAGAAATGTGAGGAATATGTGTTTTTTTTAGCCAAATTTTGAGGTTTGCAAAGGATTCTGGGTAACAGAACCTGGTCCCAGCCCCACAAGTCACCCCATCTTGGATGCCCCTAGGTCTCTAGTTTTCAGAAATGCACAGGTTTGGTAGGTTTCCCTAGGTGCCGGCTGACCTAGAGGCCAAAATCTACAGGTAGGCACTTCGCAAAAAACACCTCTGTTTTCTTTAAAAAAATTGGATGTGTCCACGTTGCGCTTTGGGGCGTTTCCTGTCACGGGCGCTAGGCCTACCCACACAAGTGAGGTATCATTTTTATCGGGAGACTTGGGGGAACGCTGGGTGGAAGGAAATTTGTGGCTCCTCTCAGATTCCAGAACTTTCTGCCACAGAAATGTGAGGAATATGTGTTTTTTTAGCCAAATTTTGAGGTTTGCAAAGGATTCTGGGTAACAGAACCTGGTCCCAGCCCCACAAGTCACCCCATCTTGGATGCCCCTAGGTCTCTAGTTTTCAGAAATGCACAGGTTTGGTAGGTTTCCCTAGGTGCCGGCTGAGCTAGAGGCCAAAATCTACAGGTAGGCACTTCGCAAAAAACACCTCTGTTTTCTTTCAAAAAATTGGATGTGTCCACGTTGCGCTTTGGGGCGTTTCCTGTCACGGGCGCTAGGCCTACCCACACAAGTGAGGTATCATTTTTATCGGGAGACTTGGGGGAACGCTGGGTGGAAGGAAATTTGTGGCTCCTCTCAGATTCCAGAACTTTCTGCCACAGAAATGTGAGAAACATGTGTTATTTTAGCCAAATTTTGAGGTTTGGAAAGGATTCTGGGTAACAGAACCTGGTCCGAGCCCCACAAGTCACCCCATCTTGGATTCCCCGAGGTCTCTAGTTTTTAGAAATGCACAGGTTCGGTAGGGTTCCCTAGGTGTCGGCTGAGCTAGAGGCCGAAATCTACAGGTAGGCACTTCGCAAAAATCACCTCTATTTTGTTTAAAAAAATTGGATGTGTCGACGTTGCGCTTTGGGGCGTTTCCTGTCGTGGGCGCTAGGCCTACCCACACAAGTGAGGTATCATTTTTATCGGGAGACTTGGGGGAACGCTGGGTGGAAGGAAATTTGTGGCTCCTCTCAGATTCCAGAACTTTCTGCCACAGAAATGTGAGGAACATGTGTTTTTTTAGCCAAATTTTGAGGTTTGCAAAGGATTCTGGGTAACAGAACCTGGTCGCAGCCCCACAAGTCACCCCATCTTGGATTCCCCTAGGTCTCTAGTTTTCAGAAATGCACAGGTTTGGTAGGTTTCCCTAGGTGCCGGCTGAGCTAGAGGCCAAAATCTACAGGTAGGCACTTCGCAAAAAGCACCTCTATTTTCTTTAAAAAAATTGGATGTGTCCACGTTGCGCTTTGGTGCGTTTCCTGTCGTGGGCGCTAGGCCTACCCACACAAGTGAGGTATCATTTTTATCGGGAGACTTGCGGGAACGCTGGGTGGAAGGAAATTTGTGGCTCCTCTCAGATTCCAGAACTTTCTGCCACAGAAATGTGAGGAACATGTGTTTTTTTAGCCAAATTTTGAGGTTTGCAAAGGATTCTGGGCAACAGAACCTGGTCGCAGCCCCACAAGTCACCCCATCTTGGATTCCCCTAGGTCTCTAGTTTTCAGAAATGCACAGGTTTGGTAGGTTTCCCTAGGTGCCGGCTGAGCTAGAGGCCAAAATCTACAGGTAGGCACTTCGCAAAAAACACCTCTGTTTTCTTTCAAAAAATTGGATGTGTCCACGTTGCGCTTTGGGGCGTTTCCTGTCGCGGGCGCTAGGCCTACCCACACAAGTGAGGTATCATTTTTATCGGGAGACTTGGGGGAACGCTGGGTGGAAGGAAATTTGTGGCTCCTCTCAGATTCCAGAACTTTCTGCCACAGAAATGTGAGGAATATTTGTTTTTTTAGCCAAATTTTGAGGTTTGCAAAGGATTCTGGGTAACAGAACCTGGTCCGAGCCCCACAAGTCACCCCATCTTGGATTCCCCTAGGTCTCTAATTTTCAGAAATGCACAGGTTTGGTAGGTTTCCCTAGGTGCCGGCTGAGCTAGAGGCCAAAATCTACAGGTAGGCACTTCGCAAAAAGCACCTCTATTTTCTTTAAAAAAATTGGATGTGTCCAAGTTGCGCTTTGGGGCGTTTCCTGTCGCGGGCGCTAGGCCTACCCACACAAGTGAGGTATCATTTTTATCGGGAGACTTGCGGGAACGCTGGGTGGAAGGAAATTTGTGGCTCCTCTCAGATTCCAGAACTTTCTGCCACAGAAATGTGAGGAACATGTGTTTGTTTAGCCAAATTTTGAGGTTTGCAAAGGATTCTGGGTAACAGAACCTGGTCCCAGCCCCACAAGTCACCCCATCTTAGATTCCCCTAGGTCTCTAGTTTTCAGAAATGCACAGGTTTGGTAGGTTTCCCTAGGTGCCGGCTGAGCTAGAGGCCAAAATCTACAGGTAGGCACTTCGCAAAAAACACCTCTGTTTTCTTTAAAAAAAATGGATATGTCCATGTTGCGCTTTGGGGCGTTTCCTGTCGCGGGCGCTAGGCCTACCCACACAAGTGAGGTATCATTTTTATCGGGAGACTTGCGGGAACGCTGGGTGGAAGGAAATTTGTGGCTCCTCTCAGATTCCAGAACTTTCTGCCACAGAAATGTGAGGAACATGTGTTTTTTTAGCCAAATTTTGAGGTTTGCAAAGGATTCTGGGTAACAGAACCTGGTCGCAGCCCCACAAGTCACCCCATCTTGGATTCCCCTACGTCTCTAGTTTTCAGAAATGCACAGGTTTGGTAGGTTTCCCTAGGTGCCGGCTGAGCTAGAGGCCAAAATCTACAGGTAGGCACTTCGCAAAAAGCACCTCTATTTTCTTTAAAAAAATTGGATGTGTCCATGTTGCGCTTTGGGGCGTTTCCTGTCGTGGGCGCTAGGCCTACCCACACAAGTGAGGTATCATTTTTATCGGGAGACTTGCGGGAACGCTGGGTGGAAGGAAATTTGTGGCTCCTCTCAGATTCCAGAACTTTCTGCCACAGAAATGTGAGGAACATGTGTTTTTTTAGCCAAATTTTGAGGTTTGCAAAGGATTCTGGGTAACAGAACCTGGTCCCAGCCCCACAAGTCACCCCATCTTGGATTCCCCTAGGTCTCTAGTTTTCAGAAATGCACAGGTTTGGTAGGTTTCCCTAGGTGCCGGCTGAGCTAGAGGCCAAAATCTACAGGTAGCCACTTCGCAAAAAACACCTCTGTTTTCTTTCAAAAAATTGGATGTGTCCACGTTGCGCTTTGGGGCGTTTCCTGTCGCGGGCGCTAGGCCTACCCACACAAGTGAGGTATCATTTTTATCGGGAGACTTGGGGGAACGCTGGGTGGAAGGAAATTTGTGGCTCCTCTCAGATTCCAGAACTTTCTGCCACAGAAATGTGAGGAATATTTATTTTTTTAGCCAAATTTTGAGGTTTGCAAAGGATTCTGGGTAACAGAACCTGGTCCGAGCCCCACAAGTCACCCCATCTTGGATTCCCCTAGGTCTCTAATTCTCAGAAATGCACAGGTTTGGTAGGTTTCCCTAGGTGCCGGCTGACCTAGAGGCCAAAATCTACAGGTAGGCACTTCGCAAAAAGCACCTCTATTTTCTTTAAAAAAATTGGATGTGTCCAAGTTGCGCTTTGGGGCGTTTCCTGTCGCGGGCGCTAGGCCTACCCACACAAGTGAGGTATAATTTTTATCGGGAGACTTACGGGAACGCTGGGTGGAAGGAAATTTGTGGCTCCTCTCAGATTCCAGAACTTTCTGCCACAGAAATGTGAGGAACATGTGTTTGTTTAGCCAAATTTTGAGGTTTGCAAAGGATTCTGGGTAACAGAACCTGGTCCGAGCACCACAAGTCACCCTATCTTGGATTCCCCTAGGTCTTTAGTTTTCAGAAATGCACAGGTTTGGTAGGTTTCCCTAGGTGCCGGCTGAGCTAGAGGCCAAAATCTACAGGTAGGCACTTCGCAAAAAGCACCTCTATTTTCTTTAAAAAAATTGGATGTGTCCACGTTGCGCTTTGGGGCGTTTCCTGTCGTGGGCGCTAGGCCTACCCACACAAGTGAGGAATCATTTTTATCGGGAGACTTGCGGGAACGCTGGGTGGAAGGAAATGTGTGGCTCTTCTCAGATTCCAGAACTTTCTGCCACAGAATTGTGAGGAACATGTGTTTTTTTAGCCAAATTTTGAGGTTTGCAAAGGATTCTGGGTAACAGAACCTGGTCGCAGCCCCACAAGTCACCCCATCTTGGATTCCCCTAGGTCTCTAGTTTTCAGAAATGCACAGGTTTGGTAGGTTTCCCTAGGTGCCGGCTGAGCTAGAGGCCAAAATCTACAGGTAGGCACTTCGCAAAAAGCACCTCTATTTTCTTTAAAAAAATTGGATGTGTCCACGTTGCGCTTTGGGGCGTTTCCTGTCGTGGGCGCTAGGCCTACCCACACAAGTGAGGTATCATTTTTATCGGGAAACTTGCGGGAACGCTGGGTGGAAGGAAATTTGTGGCTCCTCTCAGATTCCAGAACTTTCTGCCACAGAAATGTGAGGAACATGTGTTTTTTTAGCCAAATTTTGAGGTTTGCAAAGGATTCTGGGTAACAGAACCTGGTTGCAGCCCCACAAGTCACCCCATCTTGGATTCCCCTAGGTCTCTAGTTTTCAGAAATGCACAGGTTTGGTAGGTTTCCCTAGGTGCCGGCTGAGCTAGAGGCCAAAATCTACAGGTAGGCAGTTCGCAAAAAACACCTCTGTTTTCTTTCAAAAAATTGGATGTGTCCACGTTGCGCTTTGGGGCGTTTCCTGTCGCGGGCGCTAGGCCTACCCACACAAGTGAGGTATCATTTTTATCGGGAGACTTGGGGGAACGCTGGGTGGAAGGAAATTTGTGGCTCCTCTCAGATTCCAGAACTTTCTGCCACAGAAATGTGAGGAATATGTGTTTTTTTAGCCAAATTTTGAGGTTTGCAAAGGATTCTGGGTAACAGAACCTGGTCCGAGCCCCACAAGTCACCCCATCTTGGATTCCCCTAGGTCTCTAATTTTCAGAAATGCACAGGTTTGGTAGGTTTCCCTAGGTGCGGGCTGAGCTAGAGGCCAAAATCTACAGGTAGGCACTTCGCAAAAAGCACCTCTATTTTCTTCTAAAAAATTGGATGTGTCCAAGTTGCGCTTTGGGGCGTTTCCTGTCGCGGGCGCTAGGCCTACCCACACAAGTGAGGTATCATTTTTATCGGGAGACTTGCGGGAACGCTGGGTGGAAGGAAATTTGTGGCTCCTCTCAGATTCCAGAACTTTCTGCCACAGAAATGTGAGGAACATGTGTTTTTTTAGCCAAATTTTGAGGTTTGCAAAGGATTCTGGGTAACAGAACCTGGTCCCAGCCCCACAAGTCACCCCATCTTGGATTCCCCTAGGTCTTTAGTTTTCAGAAATGCACAGGTTTGGTAGGTTTCCCTAGGTGCCGGCTGAGCTAGAGGCCAAAATCTACAGGTAGGCACTTCGCAAAAAGCACCTCTATTTTCTTTAAAAGAATTGGATGTGTCCACGTTGCGCTTTGGGGCGTTTCCTGTCGCGGGCGCTAGGCCTACCCACACAAGTGAGGTATCATTTTTATCGGGAGACTTGCGGGAACGCTGGGTGGAAGGAAATTTGTGGCTCCTCTCAGATTCCAGAACTTTCTGCCACAGAAATGTGAGGAATATGTATTTTTTTTGCCAAATTTTGAGGTTTGCAAAGGATTCTGGGTAACAGAACCTGGTCCCAGCCCCACAAGTCACCCCATCTTAGATTCCCCTAGGTCTCTAATTCTCAGAAATGCACAGGTTTGGTAGGTTTCCCTAGGTGCCGGCTGACCTAGAGGCCAAAATCTACAGGTAGGCACTTCGCAAAAAGCACCTCTATTTTCTTTAAAAAAATTGGATGTGTCCAAGTTGCGCTTTGGGGCGTTTCCTGTCGCGGGCGCTAGGCCTACCCACACAAGTGAGGTATCATTTTTATCGGGAGTCTTGCGGGAACGCTGGGTGGAAGGAAATTTGTGGCTCCTCTCAGATTCCAGAACTTTCTGCCACAGAAATGTGAGGAATATGTGTTTTTTTAGCCAAATTTTGAGGTTTGCAAAGGATTCTGGGTAACAGAACCTGGTCCCAGCCCCACAAGTCACCCCATCTTAGATTCCCCTAGGTCTCTAGTTTTCAGAAATGCACAGGTTTGGTAGGTTTCCCTAGATGCCGGCTGAGCTAGAGGCCAAAATCTACAGGTAGACACTTCGCAAAAAACACCTCTGTTTTCTTTAAAAAAATTGGATATGTCCATGTTGCGCTTTGGGGCGTTTCCTGTCGCGGGCGCTAGGCCTACCCACACAAGTGAGGTATCATTTTTATCGGGAGACTTGGGGGAACGCTGGGTGGAAGGAAATTTGTGGCTCCTCTCAGATTCCAGAACTTTCTGCCACAGAAATGTGAGGAACATGTGTTTTTTTAGCCAAATTTTGAGGTTTGGAAAGGATTCTGGGTAACAGAACCTGGTCCGAGCCCCACAAGTCACCCCATCTTGGATTCCCCTAGGTCTCTAATTTTCAGAAATGCACAGGTTTGGTAGGTTTCCCTAGGTGCCGGCTGAGCTAGAGGCCAAAATCTACAGGTAGGCACTTCGCAAAAAGCACCTCTGTTTTCTTTCAAAAAATTGGATGTGTCCACGTTGCGCTTTGGGGCGTTTCCTGTCACGGGCGCTAGGCCTACCCACACAAGTGAGGTATCATTTTTATCGGGAGACTTGGGGGAACGCTGGGTGGAAGGAAATTTGTGGCTCCTCTCAGATTCCAGAACTTTCTGCCACAGAAATGTGAGGAATATGTGTTTTTTTAGCCAAATTTTGAGGTTTGCAAAGGATTCTGGGTAACAGAACCTGGTCCGAGCCCCACAAGTCACCCCATCTTGGATTCCCCTAGGTCTCTAATTTTCAGAAATGCACAGGTTTGGTAGGTTTCCCTAGGTGCGGGCTGAGCTAGAGGCCAAAATCTACAGGTAGGCACTTCGCAAAAAGCACCTCTATTTTCTTCTAAAAAATTGGATGTGTCCAAGTTGCGCTTTGGGGCGTTTCCTGTCGCGGGCGCTAGGCCGACCCACACAAGTGAGGTATCATTTTTATCGGGAGACTTGCGGGAACGCTGGGTGGAAGGAAATTTGTGGCTCCTCTCAGATTCCAGAACTTTCTGCCACAGAAATGTGAGGAACATGTGTTTTTTTAGCCAAATTTTGAGGTTTGCAAAGGATTCTGGGTAACAGAACCTGTTCCCAGCCCCACAAGTCACCGCATCTTGGATTCCCCTAGGTCTTTAGTTTTCAGAAATGCACAGGTTTGGTAGGTTTCCCTAGGTGCCGGCTGAGCTAGAGGCCAAAATCTACAGGTAGGCACTTCGCAAAAAGCACCTCTATTTTCTTTAAAAGAATTGGATGTGTCCACGTTGCGCTTTGGGGCGTTTCCTGTCGCGGGCGCTAGGCCTACCCACACAAGTGAGGTATCATTTTTATCGGGAGACTTGCGGGAACGCTGGGTGGAAGGAAATTTGTGGCTCCTCTCAGATTCCAGAACTTTCTGCCACAGAAATGTGAGGAATATGTATTTTTTTTGCCAAATTTTGAGGTTTGCAAAGGATTCTGGGTAACAGAACCTGGTCCCAGCCCCACAAGTCACCCCATCTTAGATTCCCCTAGGTCTCTAATTCTCAGAAATGCACAGGTTTGGTAGGTTTCCCTAGGTGCCGGCTGACCTAGAGGCCAAAATCTACAGGTAGGCACTTCGCAAAAAGCACCTCTATTTTCTTTAAAAAAATTGGATGTGTCCAAGTTGCGCTTTGGGGCGTTTCCTGTCGCGGGCGCTAGGCCTACCCACACAAGTGAGGTATCATTTTTATCGGGAGTCTTGCGGGAACGCTGGGTGGAAGGAAATTTGTGGCTCCTCTCAGATTCCAGAACTTTCTGCCACAGAAATGTGAGGAATATGTGTTTTTTTAGCCAAATTTTGAGGTTTGCAAAGGATTCTGGGTAACAGAACCTGGTCCCAGCCCCACAAGTCACCCCATCTTAGATTCCCCTAGGTCTCTAGTTTTCAGAAATGCACAGGTTTGGTAGGTTTCCCTAGGTGCCGGCTGAGCTAGAGGCCAAAATCTACAGGTAGGCACTTCGCAAAAAACACCTCTGTTTTCTTTAAAAAAATTGGATATGTCCATGTTGCGCTTTGGGGCGTTTCCTGTCGCGGGCGCTAGGCCTACCCACACAAGTGAGGTATCATTTTTATCGGGAGACTTGGGGGAACGCTGGGTGGAAGGAAATTTGTGGCTCTTCTCAGATTCCAGAACTTTCTTCCACAGAAATGTGAGGAACATGTGTTTTTTTAGCCAAATTTTGAGGTTTGCAAAGGATGTTGGGTAACAGAACCTGGTCAGAGCCCCACAAGTCACCCCATCTTGGATTCCCCTAGGTCTCTAGTTTTCAGAAAAGCACAGGTTTGGTAGGTTTCCCTAGGTGCCGGCTGAGCAAGAGGCCAAAATCTACAGGTAGGCACTTCGCAAAAAACACCTCTGTTTTCTTTAAAAAAATTGGATATGTCCATGTTGCGCTTTGGGGCGTTTCCTGTCGCGGGCGCTAGGCCTACCCACACAAGTGAGGTATCATTTTTATCGGGAGACTTGGGGGAACGCTGGGTGGAAGGAAATTTGTGGCTCTTCTCAGATTCCAGAACTTTCTTCCACAGAAATGTGAGGAACATGTGTTTTTTTAGCCAAATTTTGAGGTTTGCAAAGGATGTTGGGTAACAGAACCTGGTCAGAGCCCCACAAGTCACCCCATCTTGGATTCCCCTAGGTCTCTAGTTTTCAGAAATGCACAGGTTTGGTAGGTTTCCCTAGGTGCCGGCTGAGCAAGAGGCCAAAATCTAAAGGTAGGCACTTCGCAAAAAACACCTCTGTTTTCTTTCAAAAAATTGGATGTGTCCACGTTGCGCTTTGGGGCGTTTCCTGTCGCGGGCGCTAGGCCTACCCACACAAGTGAGGTATCATTTTTATCGGGAGACTTGGGGGAACGCTGGGAGGAAGGAAATTTGTGGCTCCTCTCAGATTCCAGAACTTTCTGCCACAGAAATGTGAGGAATATGTGTTTTGTTAGCCAAATTTTGAGGTTTGCAAAGGATTCTGGGTAACAGAACCTGGTCCCAGCCCCACAAGTCACCCCATCTTGGATGCCCCTAGGTCTCTAGTTTTCAGAAATGCACAGGTTTGGTAGGTTTCCCTAGGTGTCGGCTGAGCTAGAGGCCGAAATCTACAGGTAGGCACTTCGCAAAAATCACCTCTATTTTGTTTAAAAAAATTAGATGTGTCCACGTTGCGCTTTGGGGCGTTTCCTGTCGCAGGCGCTAGGCCTACCCACACAAGTGAGGTATCATTTTTATCGGGAGACTTGGGGGAACGCTGGGTGGAAGGAAATTTGAGGCTCCTCTCAGATTCCAGAACTTTCTGCCACAGAAATGTGAGGAACATGTGTTTGTTTAGCCAAATTTTGAGGTTTGCAAAGGATTCTGGGTAACAGAACCTGGTCCGAGCACCACAAGTCACCCTATCTTGGATTCCCCTAGGTCTTTAGTTTTCAGAAATGCACAGGTTTGGTAGGTTTCCCTAGGTGCCGGCTGAGCTAGAGGCCAAAATCTACAGGTAGGCACTTCGCAAAAAGCACCTCTATTTTCTTTAAAAAAATTGGATGTGTCCACGTTGCGCTTTGGGGCGTTTCCTGTCGTGGGCGCTAGGCCTACCCACACAAGTGAGGTATCATTTTTATCGGGAGACTTGCGGGAACGCTGGGTGGAAGGAAATGTGTGGCTCTTCTCAGATTCCAGAACTTTCTGCCACAGAATTGTGAGGAACATGTGTTTTTTTAGCCAAATTTTGAGGTTTGCAAAGGATTCTGGGTAACAGAACCTGGTCGCAGCCCCACAAGTCACCCCATCTTGGATTCCCCTAGGTCTCTAGTTTTCAGAAATGCACAGGTTTGGTAGGTTTCCCTAGGTGCCGGCTGAGCTAGAGGCCAAAATCTACAGGTAGGCACTTCGCAAAAAGCACCTCTATTTTCTTTAAAAAAATTGGATGTGTCCACGTTGCGCTTTGGGGCGTTTCCTGTCGTGGGCGCTAGGCCTACCCACACAAGTGAGGTATCATTTTTATCGGGAGACTTGCGGGAACGCTGGGTGGAAGGAAATTTGTGGCTCCTCTCAGATTCCAGAACTTTCTGCCACAGAAATGTGAGGAACATGTGTTTTTTTTAGCCAAATTTTGAGGTTTGCAAAGGATTCTGGGTAACAGAACCTGGTTGCAGCCCCACAAGTCACCCCATCTTGGATTCCCCTAGGTCTCTAGTTTTCAGAAATGCACAGGTTTGGTAGGTTTCCCTAGGTGCCGGCTGAGCTAGAGGCCAAAATCTACAGGTAGGCAGTTCGCAAAAAACACCTCTGTTTTCTTTCAAAAAATTGGATGTGTCCACGTTGCGCTTTGGGGCGTTTCCTGTCGCGGGCGCTAGGCCTACCCACACAAGTGAGGTATCATTTTTATCGGGAGACTTGGGGGAACGCTGGGTGGAAGGAAATTTGTGGCTCCTCTCAGATTCCAGAACTTTCTGCCACAGAAATGTGAGGAATATGTGTTTTTTTAGCCAAATTTTGAGGTTTGCAAAGGATTCTGGGTAACAGAACCTGGTCCGAGCCCCACAAGTCACCCCATCTTGGATTCCCCTAGGTCTCTAATTTTCAGAAATGCACAGGTTTGGTAGGTTTCCCTAGGTGCGGGCTGAGCTAGAGGCCAAAATCTACAGGTAGGCACTTCGCAAAAAGCACCTCTATTTTCTTCTAAAAAATTGGATGTGTCCAAGTTGCGCTTTGGGGCGTTTCCTGTTGCGGGCGTTAGGCCTACCCACACAAGTGAGGTATCATTTTTATCGGGAGACTTGCGGGAACGCTGGGTGGAAGGAAATTTGTGGCTCCTCTCAGATTCCAGAACTTTCTGCCACAGAAATGTGAGGAACATGTGTTTTTTTAGCCAAATTTTGAGGTTTGCAAAGGATTCTGGGTAACAGAACCTGTTCCCAGCCCCACAAGTCACCGCATCTTGGATTCCCCTAGGTCTTTAGTTTTCAGAAATGCACAGGTTTGGTAGGTTTCCCTAGGTGCCGGCTGAGCTAGAGGCCAAAATCTACAGGTAGGCACTTCGCAAAAAGCACCTCTATTTTCTTTAAAAGAATTGGATGTGTCCACGTTGCGCTTTGGGGCGTTTCCTGTCGCGGGCGCTAGGCCTACCCACACAAGTGAGGTATCATTTTTATCGGGAGACTTGCGGGAACGCTGGGTGGAAGGAAATTTGTGGCTCCTCTCAGATTCCAGAACTTTCTGCCACAGAAATGTGAGGAATATGTATTTTTTTTGCCAAATTTTGAGGTTTGCAAAGGATTCTGGGTAACAGAACCTGGTCCCAGCCCCACAAGTCACCCCATCTTAGATTCCCCTAGGTCTCTAATTCTCAGAAATGCACAGGTTTGGTAGGTTTCCCTAGGTGCCGGCTGACCTAGAGGCCAAAATCTACAGGTAGGCACTTCGCAAAAAGCACCTCTATTTTCTTTAAAAAAATTGGATGTGTCCAAGTTGCGCTTTGGGGCGTTTCCTGTCGCGGGCGCTAGGCCTACCCACACAAGTGAGGTATCATTTTTATCGGGAGTCTTGCGGGAACGCTGGGTGGAAGGAAATTTGTGGCTCCTCTCAGATTCCAGAACTTTCTGCCACAGAAATGTGAGGAACATGTGTTTTTTTAGCCAAATTTTGAGGTTTGGAAAGGATTCTGGGTAACAGAACCTGGTCCGAGCCCCACAAGTCACCCCATCTTGGATTCCCCTAGGTCTCTAGTTTTTAGAAATGCACAGGTTTGGTAGGTTTCCCTAGGTGTCGGCTGAGCTAGAGGCCAAAATCTACAGGTAGGCACTTCGCAAAAATCACCTCTATTTTGTTTAAAAAAATTGGATGTTTCCACGTTGCGCTTTGGGGCGTTTCCTGTCGCAGGCGCTAGGCCTACCCACACAAGTGAGGTATCATTTTTACCGGGAGACTTGGGGGAACGCTGGGTGGAAGGAAATTTGTGGCTCCTCTCAGATTCCAGAACTTTCTGCCACAGAAATGTGAGGAACATGTGTTTGTTTAGCCAAATTTTGAGGTTTGCAAAGGATTCTGGGTAACAGAACCTGGTCCGAGCCCCACAAGTCACCCTATCTTGGATTCCCCTAGGTCTTTAGTTTTCAGAAATGCACAGGTTTGGTAGGTTTCCCTAGGTGCCGGCTGAGCTAGAGGCCAAAATCTACAGGTAGGCACTTCGCAAAAAGCACCTCTATTTTCTTTAAAAGAATTGGATGTGTCCACGTTGCGCTTTGGGGCGTTTCCTGTCGCGGGCGCTAGGCCTACCCACACAAGTGAGGTATCATTTTTATCGGGAGACTTGCGGGAACGCTGGGTGGAAGGAAATTTGTGGCTCCTCTCAGATTCCAGAACTTTCTGCCACAGAAATGTGAGGAATATGTGTTTTTTTAGCCAAATTTTGAGGTTTGCAAAGGATTCTGGGTAACAGAACCTGGTCCGAGCCCCACAAGTCACCCCATCTTGGATTCCCCTAGGTCTCTAATTTTCAGAAATGCACAGGTTTGGTAGGTTTCCCTAGGTGCCGGCTGAGCTAGAGGCCAAAATCTACAGGTAGGCACTTCGCAAAAAACACCTCTGTTTTCTTTCAAAAAATTGGATGTGTCCACGTTGCGCTTTGGGGCGTTTCCTGTCACGGGCGCTAGGCCTACCCACACAAGTGAGGTATCATTTTTATCGGGAGACTTGGGGGAACGCTGGGTGGAAGGAAATTTGTGGCTCCTCTCAGATTCCAGAACTTTCTGCCACAGAAATGTGAGGAACATCTGTTTTTTTAGCCAAATTTTGAGGTTTGCAAAGGATTCTGGGTAACAGAACCTGGTCCGAGCCCCACAAGTCACCCCATCTTGGATTCCCCTAGGTCTCTAATTTTCAGAAATGCACAGGTTTGGTAGGTTTCCCTAGGTGCCGGCTGAGCTAGAGGCCAAAATCTACAGGTAGACACTTCGCAAAAAACACCTCTGTTTTTTTAAAAAAAATTGGATGTGTCCACGTTGCGCTTTGGGGCGTTTCCTGTCGTGGGCGCTAGGCCTACCCACACAAGTGAGGTATCATTTTTATCGGGAGACTTTGGGGAACGCTGGGTGGAAGGAAATTTGTGGCTCCTCTCAGATTCCAGAACTTTCTGCCACAGAAATGTGAGGAACATGTGTTTTTTTAGCCAAATTTTGAGGTTTGCAAAGGATTCTGGGTAACAGAACCTGGTCCGAGCCCCACAAGTCACACCATCTTGGATTCCCCTAGGTCTCTAGTTTTCAGAAATGCACAGGTTTGGTAGGTTTCCCTATGTGCCGGCTGAGCTAGAGGCCAAAATCTACAGGTAGGCACTTCGCAAAAAAAACACCTCTGTTTTCTTTAAAAAAATTGGATATGTCCATGTTGCGCTTTGGGGCGTTTCCTGTCGCGGGCGCTAGGCCTACCCACAGAAGTGAGGTATCATTTTTATCGGGAGACTTGGGGGAACGCTGGGTGGAAGGAAATTTGTGGCTCCTCTCAGATTCCAGAACTTTCTGCCACAGAAATTTGAGGAACATGTGTTTTTTTAGCCAAATGTTGAGGTTTGCAAAGGATGTTGGGTAACAGAACCTGGTCAGAGCCCCACAAGTCACCCCATCTTGGATTCCCCTAGGTCTCTAGTTTTCAGAAATGCACAGGTTTGGTAGGTTTCCCTAGGTGCCGGCTGAGCTAGAGGCCAAAATCTACAGGTAGGCACTTCGCAAGAAACACCTCTGTTTTCTTTTAAAAAATTGGATATGTCCATGTTGCGCTTTGGGGCGTTTCCTGTCGCGGGCGCTAGGCCTACCCACACAAGTGAGGTATCATTTTTATCGGGAGACTTGGGGGAACGCTGGGTGGAAGGAAATTTGTGGCTCCTCTCAGATTCCAGAACTTTCTGCCACAGAAATGTGAGGAACATGTGGTTTTTTAGCCAAATTTTGAGGTTTGCAAAGGATTCTGGGTAACAGAACCTGGTCCCAGCCCCACAAGTCACCCCATCTTGGATTCTCCTAGGTCTCTAGTTTTCAGAAATTCACAGGTTTGGTAGGTTTCCCTAGGTGCCGGCTGAGCTAGAGGCCAAAATCTACAGGTAGGCACTTCGCAAAAAACACCTCTGTTTTCTTTCAAAAAATTGGATGTGTCCACCTTGCGCTTTGGGGCGTTTCCTGTCGCGGGCGCTAGGCCTACCCACACAAGTGAGGTATCATTTTTATCGGGAGACTTGGGGGAACGCTGGGTGGAAGGAAATTTGTGGCTCCTCTCAGATTCCAGAACTTTCTGCCACAGAAATGTGAGGAATATGTATTTTTTTAGCCAAATTTTGAGGTTTGCAAAGGATTCTGGGTAACAGAACCTGGTCCGAGCACCACAAGTCACCCCATCTTGGATTCCCCTAGGTCTCTAATTCTCAGAAATGCACAGGTTTGGTAGGTTTCCCTAGGTGCCGGCTGACCTAGAGGCCAAAATCTACAGGTAGGCACTTCGCAAAAAGCACCTCTATTTTCTTTAAAAAAATTGGATGTGTCCAAGTTGCGCTTTGGGGCGTTTCCTGTCGCGGGCGCTAGGCCTACCCACACAAGTGAGGTATCATTTTTATCGGGAGACTTGCGGGAACGCTGGGTGGAAGGAAATTTGTGGCTCCTCTCAGATTCCAGAACTTTCTGCCACAGAAATGTGAGGAACATGTGTTTTTTTAGCCAAATTTTGAGGTTTGCAAAGGATTCTGGGTAACAGAACCTGGTCCGAGCCCCACAAGTCACACCATCTTGGATTCCCCTAGGTCTCTAGTTTTCAGAAATGCACAGGTTTGGTAGGTTTCCCTATGTGCCGGCTGAGCTAGAGGCCAAAATCTACAGGTAGGCACTTCGCAAAAAACACCTCTGTTTTCATTAAAAAAATTGGATGTGTCCACGTTGCGCTTTGGGGCGTTTCCTGTCGCGGGCGCTAGGCCTACCCACACAAGTGAGGTATCATTTTTATCGGGAGACTTGGGGGAACGCTGGGTGGAAGGAAATTTGTGGCTCCTCTCAGATTCCAGAACTTTCTGCCACAGAAATGTGAGGAACATGTGTTTTTTTAGCCAAATTTTGAGGTTTGCAAAGGATTCTGGGTAACAGAACCTGGTCCCAGCCCCACAAGTCACCCCATCTTGGATTCCCCTAGGTCTTTAGTTTTCAGAAATGCACAGGTTTGGTAGGTTTCCGTAGGTGCCGACTGAGCTAGAGGCCAAAATCTACAGGTAGGCACTTCGCAAAAAGCACCTCTATTTTCTTTAAAAGAATTGGATGTGTCCACGTTGCGCTTTGGGGCGTTTCCTGTCGCGGGCGCTAGGCCTACCCACACAAGTGAGGTATCATTTTTATCGGGAGACTTGCGGGAACGCTGGGTGGAAGGAAATTTGTGGCTCCTCTCAGATTCCAGAACTTTCTGCCACAGAAATGTGAGGAACATGTGTTTTTTTAGCCAAATTTTGAGGTTTGCAAAGGATTCTGGGTAACAGAACCTGGTCCGAGCCCCACAAGTCACACCATCTTGGATTCCCCTAGGTCTCTAGTTTTCAGAAATGCACAGGTTTGGTAGGTTTCCCTAGGTGCCGGCTGAGCTAGAGGCCAAAATCTACAGGTAGGCACTTCGCAAAAAACACCTCTGTTTTCTTTCAAAAAATTGGATGTGTCCACGTTGCGCTTTGGGGCGTTTCCTGTCGCGGGCGCTAGGCCTACCCACACAAGTGAGGTATCATTTTTATCGGGTGACTTGGGGGAACGCTGGGTGGAAGGAAATTTGTGGCTCCTCTCAGATTCCAGAACTTTCTGCCACAGAAATGTGAGGAATATGTGTTTTTTTAGCCAAATTTTGAGGTTTGCAAAGGATTCTGGGTAACAGAACCTGGTCCGAGCCCCACAAGTCACCCCATCTTGGATTCCCCTAGGTCTCTAATTTTCAGAAATGCACAGGTTTGGTAGGTTTCCCTAGGTGCCGGCTGAGCTAGAGGCCAAAATCTACAGGTAGACACTTCGCAAAAAACACCTCTGTTTTTTTAAAAAAAATTGGATGTGTCCACGTTGCGCTTTGGGGCGTTTCCTGTCGTGGGCGCTAGGCCTACCCACACAAGTGAGGTATCATTTTTATCGGGAGACTTTGGGGAACGCTGGGTGGAAGGAAATTTGTGGCTCCTCTCAGATTCCAGAACTTTCTGCCACAGAAATGTGAGGAACATGTGTTTTTTTAGCCAAATTTTGAGGTTTGCAAAGGATTCTGGGTAACAGAACCTGGTCCGAGCCCCACAAGTCACACCATCTTGGATTCCCCTAGGTCTCTAGTTTTCAGAAATGCACAGGTTTGGTAGGTTTCCCTATGTGCCGGCTGAGCTAGAGGCCAAAATCTACAGGTAGGCACTTCGCAAAAAAAACACCTCTGTTTTCTTTAAAAAAATTGGATATGTCCATGTTGCGCTTTGGGGCGTTTCCTGTCGCGGGCGCTAGGCCTACCCACAGAAGTGAGGTATCATTTTTATCGGGAGACTTGGGGGAACGCTGGGTGGAAGGAAATTTGTGGCTCCTCTCAGATTCCAGAACTTTCTGCCACAGAAATTTGAGGAACATGTGTTTTTTTAGCCAAATGTTGAGGTTTGCAAAGGATGTTGGGTAACAGAACCTGGTCAGAGCCCCACAAGTCACCCCATCTTGGATTCCCCTAGGTCTCTAGTTTTCAGAAATGCACAGGTTTGGTAGGTTTCCCTAGGTGCCGGCTGAGCTAGAGGCCAAAATCTACAGGTAGGCACTTCGCAAGAAACACCTCTGTTTTCTTTTAAAAAATTGGATATGTCCATGTTGCGCTTTGGGGCGTTTCCTGTCGCGGGCGCTAGGCCTACCCACACAAGTGAGGTATCATTTTTATCGGGAGACTTGGGGGAACGCTGGGTGGAAGGAAATTTGTGGCTCCTCTCAGATTCCAGAACTTTCTGCCACAGAAATGTGAGGAACATGTGGTTTTTTAGCCAAATTTTGAGGTTTGCAAAGGATTCTGGGTAACAGAACCTGGTCCCAGCCCCACAAGTCACCCCATCTTGGATTCCCCTAGGTCTCTAGTTTTCAGAAATTCACAGGTTTGGTAGGTTTCCCTAGGTGCCGGCTGAGCTAGAGGCCAAAATCTACAGGTAGGCACTTCGCAAAAAACACCTCTGTTTTCTTTCAAAAAATTGGATGTGTCCACCTTGCGCTTTGGGGCGTTTCCTGTCGCGGGCGCTAGGCCTACCCACACAAGTGAGGTATCATTTTTATCGGGAGACTTGGGGGAACGCTGGGTGGAAGGAAATTTGTGGCTCCTCTCAGATTCCAGAACTTTCTGCCACAGAAATGTGAGGAATATGTATTTTTTTAGCCAAATTTTGAGGTTTGCAAAGGATTCTGGGTAACAGAACCTGGTCCGAGCACCACAAGTCACCCCATCTTGGATTCCCCTAGGTCTCTAATTCTCAGAAATGCACAGGTTTGGTAGGTTTCCCTAGGTGCCGGCTGACCTAGAGGCCAAAATCTACAGGTAGGCACTTCGCAAAAAGCACCTCTATTTTCTTTAAAAAAATTGGATGTGTCCAAGTTGCGCTTTGGGGCGTTTCCTGTCGCGGGCGCTAGGCCTACCCACACAAGTGAGGTATCATTTTTATCGGGAGACTTGCGGGAACGCTGGGTGGAAGGAAATTTGTGGCTCCTCTCAGATTCCAGAACTTTCTGCCACAGAAATGTGAGGAACATGTGTTTTTTTAGCCAAATTTTGAGGTTTGCAAAGGATTCTGGGTAACAGAACCTGGTCCGAGCCCCACAAGTCACACCATCTTGGATTCCCCTAGGTCTCTAGTTTTCAGAAATGCACAGGTTTGGTAGGTTTCCCTATGTGCCGGCTGAGCTAGAGGCCAAAATCTACAGGTAGGCACTTCGCAAAAAACACCTCTGTTTTCTTTAAAAAAATTGGATGTGTCCACGTTGCGCTTTGGGGCGTTTCCTGTCGCGGGCGCTAGGCCTACCCACACAAGTGAGGTATCATTTTTATCGGGAGACTTGGGGGAACGCTGGGTGGAAGGAAATTTGTGGCTCCTCTCAGATTCCAGAACTTTCTGCCACAGAAATGTGAGGAACATGTGTTTTTTTAGCCAAATTTTGAGGTTTGCAAAGGATTCTGGGTAACAGAACCTGGTCCGAGCCCCACAAGTCACCCCATCTTGGATTCCCCTAGGTCTTTAGTTTTCAGAAATGCACAGGTTTGGTAGGTTTCCGTAGGTGCCGACTGAGCTAGAGGCCAAAATCTACAGGTAGGCACTTCGCAAAAAGCACCTCTATTTTCTTTAAAAGAATTGGATGTGTCCACGTTGCGCTTTGGGGCGTTTCCTGTCGCGGGCGCTAGGCCTACCCACACAAGTGAGGTATCATTTTTATCGGGAGACTTGCGGGAACGCTGGGTGGAAGGAAATTTGTGGCTCCTCTCAGATTCCAGAACTTTCTGCCACAGAAATGTGAGGAACATGTGTTTTTTTAGCCAAATTTTGAGGTTTGCAAAGGATTCTGGGTAACAGAACCTGGTCCGAGCCCCACAAGTCACACCATCTTGGATTCCCCTAGGTCTCTAGTTTTCAGAAATGCACAGGTTTGGTAGGTTTCCCTAGGTGCCGGCTGAGCTAGAGGCCAAAATCTACAGGTAGGCACTTCGCAAAAAACACCTCTGTTTTCTTTCAAAAAATTGGATGTGTCCACGTTGCGCTTTGGGGCGTTTCCTGTCGCGGGCGCTAGGCCTACCCACACAAGTGAGGTATCATTTTTATCGGGTGACTTGGGGGAACGCTGGGTGGAAGGAAATTTGTGGCTCCTCTCAGATTCCAGAACTTTCTGCCACAGAAATGTGAGGAATATGTGTTTTTTTAGCCAAATTTTGAGGTTTGCAAAGGATTCTGGGTAACAGAACCTGGTCCGAGCCCCACAAGTCACCCCATCTTGGATTCCCCTAGGTCTCTAATTTTCAGAAATGCACAGGTTTGGTAGGTTTCCCTAGGTGCCGGCTGAGCTAGAGGCCAAAATCTACAGGTAGACACTTCGCAAAAAACACCTCTGTTTTTTTAAAAAAAATTGGATGTGTCCACGTTGCGCTTTGGGGCGTTTCCTGTCGTGGGCGCTAGGCCTACCCACACAAGTGAGGTATCATTTTTATCGGGAGACTTTGGGGAACGCTGGGTGGAAGGAAATTTGTGGCTCCTCTCAGATTCCAGAACTTTCTGCCACAGAAATGTGAGGAACATGTGTTTTTTTAGCCAAATTTTGAGGTTTGCAAAGGATTCTGGGTAACAGAACCTGGTCCGAGCCCCACAAGTCACACCATCTTGGATTCCCCTAGGTCTCTAGTTTTCAGAAATGCACAGGTTTGGTAGGTTTCCCTATGTGCCGGCTGAGCTAGAGGCCAAAATCTACAGGTAGGCACTTCGCAAAAAACACCTCTGTTTTCTTTAAAAAAATTGGATGTGTCCACGTTGCGCTTTGGGGCGTTTCCTGTCACGGGCGCTAGGCCTACCCACACAAGTGAGGTATCATTTTTATCGGGAGACTTGGGGGAACGCTGGGTGGAAGGAAATTTGTGGCTCATCTCAGATTCCAGAACTTTCTGCCACAGAAATTTGAGGAACATGTGTTTTTTTAGCCAAATGTTGAGGTTTGCAAAGGATGTTGGGTAACAGAACCTGGTCAGAGCCCCACAAGTCACCCCATCTTGGATTCCCCTAGGTCTCTAGTTTTCAGAAATGCACAGGTTTGGTAGGTTTCCCTAGGTGCCGGCTGAGCTAGAGGCCAAAATCTACAGGTAGGCACTTCGCAAAAAACACCTCTGTTTTCTTTCAAAAAATTGGATGTGTCCACGTTGCGCTTTGGGGCGTTTCCTGTCACGGGCGCTAGGCCTACCCACACAAGTGAGGTATCATTTTTATCGGGAGACTTGGGGGAACGCTGGGTGGAAGGAAATTTGTGGCTCCTCTCAGATTCCAGAACTTTCTGCCACAGAAATGTGAGGAATATGTGTTTTTTTAGCCAAATTTTGAGGTTTGCAAAGGATTCTGGGTAACAGAACCTGGTCCGAGCCCCACAAGTCACCCCATCTTGGATTCCCCTAGGTCTCTAATTCTCAGAAATGCACAGGTTTGGTAGGTTTCCCTAGGTGCCGGCTGACCTAGAGGCCAAAATCTACAGGTAGGCACTTCGCAAAAAGCACCTCTATTTTCTTTAAAAAAATTGGATGTGTCCAAGTTGCGCTTTGGGGCGTTTCCTGTCGCGGGCGCTAGGCCTACCCACACAAGTGAGGTATCATTTTTATCGGGAGTCTTGCGGGAACGCTGGGTGGAAGGAAATTTGTGGCTCCTCTCAGATTCCAGAACTTTCTGCCACAGAAATGTGAGGAACATGTGTTTTTTTAGCCAAATTTTGAGGTTTGCAAAGGATTCTGGGTAACAGAACCTGGTTGCAGCCCCACAAGTCACCCCATCTTGGATTCCCCTAGGTCTCTAGTTTTCAGAAATGCACAGGTTTGGTAGGTTTCCCTAGGTGCCGGCTGAGCTAGAGGCCAAAATCTACAGGTAGGCAGTTCGCAAAAAACACCTCTGTTTTCTTTCAAAAAATTGGATGTGTCCACGTTGCGCTTTGGGGCGTTTCCTGTCGCGGGCGCTAGGCCTACCCACACAAGTGAGGTATCATTTTTATCGGGAGACTTGGGGGAACGCTGGGTGGAAGGAAATTTGTGGCTCCTCTCAGATTCCAGAACTTTCTGCCACAGAAATGTGAGGAATATGTGTTTTTTTAGCCAAATTTTGAGGTTTGCAAAGGATTCTGGGTAACAGAACCTGGTCCGAGCCCCACAAGTCACCCCATCTTGGATTCCCCTAGGTCTCTAATTTTCAGAAATGCACAGGTTTGGTAGGTTTCCCTAGGTGCGGGCTGAGCTAGAGGCCAAAATCTACAGGTAGGCACTTCGCAAAAAGCACCTCTATTTTCTTCTAAAAAATTGGATGTGTCCAAGTTGCGCTTTGGGGCGTTTCCTGTTGCGGGCGTTAGGCCTACCCACACAAGTGAGGTATCATTTTTATCGGGAGACTTGCGGGAACGCTGGGTGGAAGGAAATTTGTGGCTCCTCTCAGATTCCAGAACTTTCTGCCACAGAAATGTGAGGAACATGTGTTTTTTTAGCCAAATTTTGAGGTTTGCAAAGGATTCTGGGTAACAGAACCTGTTCCCAGCCCCACAAGTCACCGCATCTTGGATTCCCCTAGGTCTTTAGTTTTCAGAAATGCACAGGTTTGGTAGGTTTCCCTAGGTGCCGGCTGAGCTAGAGGCCAAAATCTACAGGTAGGCACTTCGCAAAAAGCACCTCTATTTTCTTTAAAAGAATTGGATGTGTCCACGTTGCGCTTTGGGGCGTTTCCTGTCGCGGGCGCTAGGCCTACCCACACAAGTGAGGTATCATTTTTATCGGGAGACTTGCGGGAACGCTGGGTGGAAGGAAATTTGTGGCTCCTCTCAGATTCCAGAACTTTCTGCCACAGAAATGTGAGGAATATGTATTTTTTTTGCCAAATTTTGAGGTTTGCAAAGGATTCTGGGTAACAGAACCTGGTCCCAGCCCCACAAGTCACCCCATCTTAGATTCCCCTAGGTCTCTAATTCTCAGAAATGCACAGGTTTGGTAGGTTTCCCTAGGTGCCGGCTGACCTAGAGGCCAAAATCTACAGGTAGGCACTTCGCAAAAAGCACCTCTATTTTCTTTAAAAAAATTGGATGTGTCCAAGTTGCGCTTTGGGGCGTTTCCTGTCGCGGGCGCTAGGCCTACCCACACAAGTGAGGTATCATTTTTATCGGGAGTCTTGCGGGAACGCTGGGTGGAAGGAAATTTGTGGCTCCTCTCAGATTCCAGAACTTTCTGCCACAGAAATGTGAGGAACATGTGTTTTTTTAGCCAAATTTTGAGGTTTGGAAAGGATTCTGGGTAACAGAACCTGGTCCGAGCCCCACAAGTCACCCCATCTTGGATTCCCCTAGGTCTCTAGTTTTTAGAAATGCACAGGTTTGGTAGGTTTCCCTAGGTGTCGGCTGAGCTAGAGGCCAAAATCTACAGGTAGGCACTTCGCAAAAATCACCTCTATTTTGTTTAAAAAAATTGGATGTTTCCACGTTGCGCTTTGGGGCGTTTCCTGTCGCAGGCGCTAGGCCTACCCACACAAGTGAGGTATCATTTTTACCGGGAGACTTGGGGGAACGCTGGGTGGAAGGAAATTTGTGGCTCCTCTCAGATTCCAGAACTTTCTGCCACAGAAATGTGAGGAACATGTGTTTGTTTAGCCAAATTTTGAGGTTTGCAAAGGATTCTGGGTAACAGAACCTGGTCCGAGCCCCACAAGTCACCCTATCTTGGATTCCCCTAGGTCTTTAGTTTTCAGAAATGCACAGGTTTGGTAGGTTTCCCTAGGTGCCGGCTGAGCTAGAGGCCAAAATCTACAGGTAGGCACTTCGCAAAAAGCACCTCTATTTTCTTTAAAAGAATTGGATGTGTCCACGTTGCGCTTTGGGGCGTTTCCTGTCGCGGGCGCTAGGCCTACCCACACAAGTGAGGTATCATTTTTATCGGGAGACTTGCGGGAACGCTGGGTGGAAGGAAATTTGTGGCTCCTCTCAGATTCCAGAACTTTCTGCCACAGAAATGTGAGGAACATGTGTTTTTTTAGCCAAATTTTGAGGTTTGCAAAGGATTCTGGGTAACAGAACCTGGTCCCAGCCCCACAAGTCACCCCATCTTGGATTCCCCTAGGTCTCTAGTTTTCAGAAATGCACAGGTTTGGTAGGTTTCCCTAGGTGCCAGCTGAGCTAGAGGCCACAATCTACAGGTAGGCACTTCGCAAAAAACACCTCTGTTTTCTTTCAAAAAATTGGATGTGTCCACATTGCGCTTTGGGGCGTTTCCTGTCGCGGGCGCTAGGCCTACCCACACAAGTGAGGTATAATTTTTATCGGGAGACTTGGGGGAACGCTGGGTGGAAGGAAATTTGTGGCTCCTCTCAGATTCCAGAACTTTCTGCCACAGAAATGTGAGGAATATGTGTTTTTTTAGCCAAATTTTGAGGTTTGCAAAGGATTCTGGGTAACAGAACCTGGTCCGAGCCCCACAAGTCACCCCATCTTGGATTCCCCTAGGTCTCTAATTTTCAGAAATGCACAGGTTTGGTAGGTTTCCCTAGGTGCCGGCTGAGCTAGAGGCCAAAATCTACAGGTAGGCACTTCGCAAAAAACACCTCTGTTTTCTTTCAAAAAATTGGATGTGTCCACGTTGCGCTTTGGGGCGTTTCCTGTCACGGGCGCTAGGCCTACCCACACAAGTGAGGTATCATTTTTATCGGGAGACTTGGGGGAACGCTGGGTGGAAGGAAATTTGTGGCTCCTCTCAGATTCCAGAACTTTCTGCCACAGAAATGTGAGGAACATCTGTTTTTTTAGCCAAATTTTGAGGTTTGCAAAGGATTCTGGGTAACAGAACCTGGTCCGAGCCCCACAAGTCACCCCATCTTGGATTCCCCTAGGTCTCTAATTTTCAGAAATGCACAGGTTTGGTAGGTTTCCCTAGGTGCCGGCTGAGCTAGAGGCCAAAATCTACAGGTAGACACTTCGCAAAAAACACCTCTGTTTTTTTAAAAAAAATTGGATGTGTCCACGTTGCGCTTTGGGGCGTTTCCTGTCGTGGGCGCTAGGCCTACCCACACAAGTGAGGTATCATTTTTATCGGGAGACTTTGGGGAACGCTGGGTGGAAGGAAATTTGTGGCTCCTCTCAGATTCCAGAACTTTCTGCCACAGAAATGTGAGGAACATGTGTTTTTTTAGCCAAATTTTGAGGTTTGCAAAGGATTCTGGGTAACAGAACCTGGTCCGAGCCCCACAAGTCACACCATCTTGGATTCCCCTAGGTCTCTAGTTTTCAGAAATGCACAGGTTTGGTAGGTTTCCCTATGTGCCGGCTGAGCTAGAGGCCAAAATCTACAGGTAGGCACTTCGCAAAAAAAACACCTCTGTTTTCTTTAAAAAAATTGGATATGTCCATGTTGCGCTTTGGGGCGTTTCCTGTCGCGGGCGCTAGGCCTACCCACAGAAGTGAGGTATCATTTTTATCGGGAGACTTGGGGGAACGCTGGGTGGAAGGAAATTTGTGGCTCCTCTCAGATTCCAGAACTTTCTGCCACAGAAATTTGAGGAACATGTGTTTTTTTAGCCAAATGTTGAGGTTTGCAAAGGATGTTGGGTAACAGAACCTGGTCAGAGCCCCACAAGTCACCCCATCTTGGATTCCCCTAGGTCTCTAGTTTTCAGAAATGCACAGGTTTGGTAGGTTTCCCTAGGTGCCGGCTGAGCTAGAGGCCAAAATCTACAGGTAGGCACTTCGCAAGAAACACCTCTGTTTTCTTTTAAAAAATTGGATATGTCCATGTTGCGCTTTGGGGCGTTTCCTGTCGCGGGCGCTAGGCCTACCCACACAAGTGAGGTATCATTTTTATCGGGAGACTTGGGGGAACGCTGGGTGGAAGGAAATTTGTGGCTCCTCTCAGATTCCAGAACTTTCTGCCACAGAAATGTGAGGAACATGTGGTTTTTTAGCCAAATTTTGAGGTTTGCAAAGGATTCTGGGTAACAGAACCTGGTCCCAGCCCCACAAGTCACCCCATCTTGGATTCTCCTAGGTCTCTAGTTTTCAGAAATTCACAGGTTTGGTAGGTTTCCCTAGGTGCCGGCTGAGCTAGAGGCCAAAATCTACAGGTAGGCACTTCGCAAAAAACACCTCTGTTTTCTTTCAAAAAATTGGATGTGTCCACCTTGCGCTTTGGGGCGTTTCCTGTCGCGGGCGCTAGGCCTACCCACACAAGTGAGGTATCATTTTTATCGGGAGACTTGGGGGAACGCTGGGTGGAAGGAAATTTGTGGCTCCTCTCAGATTCCAGAACTTTCTGCCACAGAAATGTGAGGAATATGTATTTTTTTAGCCAAATTTTGAGGTTTGCAAAGGATTCTGGGTAACAGAACCTGGTCCGAGCACCACAAGTCACCCCATCTTGGATTCCCCTAGGTCTCTAATTCTCAGAAATGCACAGGTTTGGTAGGTTTCCCTAGGTGCCGGCTGACCTAGAGGCCAAAATCTACAGGTAGGCACTTCGCAAAAAGCACCTCTATTTTCTTTAAAAAAATTGGATGTGTCCAAGTTGCGCTTTGGGGCGTTTCCTGTCGCGGGCGCTAGGCCTACCCACACAAGTGAGGTATCATTTTTATCGGGAGACTTGCGGGAACGCTGGGTGGAAGGAAATTTGTGGCTCCTCTCAGATTCCAGAACTTTCTGCCACAGAAATGTGAGGAACATGTGTTTTTTTAGCCAAATTTTGAGGTTTGCAAAGGATTCTGGGTAACAGAACCTGGTCCGAGCCCCACAAGTCACACCATCTTGGATTCCCCTAGGTCTCTAGTTTTCAGAAATGCACAGGTTTGGTAGGTTTCCCTATGTGCCGGCTGAGCTAGAGGCCAAAATCTACAGGTAGGCACTTCGCAAAAAACACCTCTGTTTTCTTTAAAAAAATTGGATGTGTCCACGTTGCGCTTTGGGGCGTTTCCTGTCGCGGGCGCTAGGCCTACCCACACAAGTGAGGTATCATTTTTATCGGGAGACTTGGGGGAACGCTGGGTGGAAGGAAATTTGTGGCTCCTCTCAGATTCCAGAACTTTCTGCCACAGAAATGTGAGGAACATGTGTTTTTTTAGCCAAATTTTGAGGTTTGCAAAGGATTCTGGGTAACAGAACCTGGTCCCAGCCCCACAAGTCACCCCATCTTGGATTCCCCTAGGTCTTTAGTTTTCAGAAATGCACAGGTTTGGTAGGTTTCCGTAGGTGCCGACTGAGCTAGAGGCCAAAATCTACAGGTAGGCACTTCGCAAAAAGCACCTCTATTTTCTTTAAAAGAATTGGATGTGTCCACGTTGCGCTTTGGGGCGTTTCCTGTCGCGGGCGCTAGGCCTACCCACACAAGTGAGGTATCATTTTTATCGGGAGACTTGCGGGAACGCTGGGTGGAAGGAAATTTGTGGCTCCTCTCAGATTCCAGAACTTTCTGCCACAGAAATGTGAGGAACATGTGTTTTTTTAGCCAAATTGTGAGGTTTGCAAAGGATTCTGGGTAACAGAACCTGGTCCGAGCCCCACAAGTCACACCATCTTGGATTCCCCTAGGTCTCTAGTTTTCAGAAATGCACAGGTTTGGTAGGTTTCCCTAGGTGCCGGCTGAGCTAGAGGCCAAAATCTACAGGTAGGCACTTCGCAAAAAACACCTCTGTTTTCTTTCAAAAAATTGGATGTGTCCACGTTGCGCTTTGGGGCGTTTCCTGTCGCGGGCGCTAGGCCTACCCACACAAGTGAGGTATCATTTTTATCGGGTGACTTGGGGGAACGCTGGGTGGAAGGAAATTTGTGGCTCCTCTCAGATTCCAGAACTTTCTGCCACAGAAATGTGAGGAATATGTGTTTTTTTAGCCAAATTTTGAGGTTTGCAAAGGATTCTGGGTAACAGAACCTGGTCCGAGCCCCACAAGTCACCCCATCTTGGATTCCCCTAGGTCTCTAATTTTCAGAAATGCACAGGTTTGGTAGGTTTCCCTAGGTGCCGGCTGAGCTAGAGGCCAAAATCTACAGGTAGACACTTCGCAAAAAACACCTCTGTTTTTTAAAAAAAAATTGGATGTGTCCACGTTGCGCTTTGGGGCGTTTCCTGTCGTGGGCGCTAGGCCTACCCACACAAGTGAGGTATCATTTTTATCGGGAGACTTTGGGGAACGCTGGGTGGAAGGAAATTTGTGGCTCCTCTCAGATTCCAGAACTTTCTGCCACAGAAATGTGAGGAACATGTGTTTTTTTAGCCAAATTTTGAGGTTTGCAAAGGATTCTGGGTAACAGAACCTGGTCCGAGCCCCACAAGTCACACCATCTTGGATTCCCCTAGGTCTCTAGTTTTCAGAAATGCACAGGTTTGGTAGGTTTCCCTATGTGCCGGCTGAGCTAGAGGCCAAAATCTACAGGTAGGCACTTCGCAAAAAAAACACCTCTGTTTTCTTTAAAAAAATTGGATATGTCCATGTTGCGCTTTGGGGCGTTTCCTGTCGCGGGCGCTAGGCCTACCCACAGAAGTGAGGTATCATTTTTATCGGGAGACTTGGGGGAACGCTGGGTGGAAGGAAATTTGTGGCTCCTCTCAGATTCCAGAACTTTCTGCCACAGAAATTTGAGGAACATGTGTTTTTTTAGCCAAATGTTGAGGTTTGCAAAGGATGTTGGGTAACAGAACCTGGTCAGAGCCCCACAAGTCACCCCATCTTGGATTCCCCTAGGTCTCTAGTTTTCAGAAATGCACAGGTTTGGTAGGTTTCCCTAGGTGCCGGCTGAGCTAGAGGCCAAAATCTACAGGTAGGCACTTCGCAAGAAACACCTCTGTTTTCTTTTAAAAAATTGGATATGTCCATGTTGCGCTTTGGGGCGTTTCCTGTCGCGGGCGCTAGGCCTACCCACACAAGTGAGGTATCATTTTTATCGGGAGACTTGGGGGAACGCTGGGTGGAAGGAAATTTGTGGCTCCTCTCAGATTCCAGAACTTTCTGCCACAGAAATGTGAGGAACATGTGGTTTTTTAGCCAAATTTTGAGGTTTGCAAAGGATTCTGGGTAACAGAACCTGGTCCCAGCCCCACAAGTCACCCCATCTTGGATTCCCCTAGGTCTCTAGTTTTCAGAAATTCACAGGTTTGGTAGGTTTCCCTAGGTGCCGGCTGAGCTAGAGGCCAAAATCTACAGGTAGGCACTTCGCAAAAAACACCTCTGTTTTCTTTCAAAAAATTGGATGTGTCCACCTTGCGCTTTGGGGCGTTTCCTGTCGCGGGCGCTAGGCCTACCCACACAAGTGAGGTATCATTTTTATCGGGAGACTTGGGGGAACGCTGGGTGGAAGGAAATTTGTGGCTCCTCTCAGATTCCAGAACTTTCTGCCACAGAAATGTGAGGAATATGTATTTTTTTAGCCAAATTTTGAGGTTTGCAAAGGATTCTGGGTAACAGAACCTGGTCCGAGCACCACAAGTCACCCCATCTTGGATTCCCCTAGGTCTCTAATTCTCAGAAATGCACAGGTTTGGTAGGTTTCCCTAGGTGCCGGCTGACCTAGAGGCCAAAATCTACAGGTAGGCACTTCGCAAAAAGCACCTCTATTTTCTTTAAAAAAATTGGATGTGTCCAAGTTGCGCTTTGGGGCGTTTCCTGTCGCGGGCGCTAGGCCTACCCACACAAGTGAGGTATCATTTTTATCGGGAGACTTGCGGGAACGCTGGGTGGAAGGAAATTTGTGGCTCCTCTCAGATTCCAGAACTTTCTGCCACAGAAATGTGAGGAACATGTGTTTTTTTAGCCAAATTTTGAGGTTTGCAAAGGATTCTGGGTAACAGAACCTGGTCCGAGCCCCACAAGTCACACCATCTTGGATTCCCCTAGGTCTCTAGTTTTCAGAAATGCACAGGTTTGGTAGGTTTCCCTATGTGCCGGCTGAGCTAGAGGCCAAAATCTACAGGTAGGCACTTCGCAAAAAACACCTCTGTTTTCTTTAAAAAAATTGGATGTGTCCACGTTGCGCTTTGGGGCGTTTCCTGTCGCGGGCGCTAGGCCTACCCACACAAGTGAGGTATCATTTTTATCGGGAGACTTGGGGGAACGCTGGGTGGAAGGAAATTTGTGGCTCCTCTCAGATTCCAGAACTTTCTGCCACAGAAATGTGAGGAACATGTGTTTTTTTAGCCAAATTTTGAGGTTTGCAAAGGATTCTGGGTAACAGAACCTGGTCCGAGCCCCACAAGTCACCCCATCTTGGATTCCCCTAGGTCTTTAGTTTTCAGAAATGCACAGGTTTGGTAGGTTTCCGTAGGTGCCGACTGAGCTAGAGGCCAAAATCTACAGGTAGGCACTTCGCAAAAAGCACCTCTATTTTCTTTAAAAGAATTGGATGTGTCCACGTTGCGCTTTGGGGCGTTTCCTGTCGCGGGCGCTAGGCCTACCCACACAAGTGAGGTATCATTTTTATCGGGAGACTTGCGGGAACGCTGGGTGGAAGGAAATTTGTGGCTCCTCTCAGATTCCAGAACTTTCTGCCACAGAAATGTGAGGAACATGTGTTTTTTTAGCCAAATTTTGAGGTTTGCAAAGGATTCTGGGTAACAGAACCTGGTCCGAGCCCCACAAGTCACACCATCTTGGATTCCCCTAGGTCTCTAGTTTTCAGAAATGCACAGGTTTGGTAGGTTTCCCTAGGTGCCGGCTGAGCTAGAGGCCAAAATCTACAGGTAGGCACTTCGCAAAAAACACCTCTGTTTTCTTTCAAAAAATTGGATGTGTCCACGTTGCGCTTTGGGGCGTTTCCTGTCGCGGGCGCTAGGCCTACCCACACAAGTGAGGTATCATTTTTATCGGGTGACTTGGGGGAACGCTGGGTGGAAGGAAATTTGTGGCTCCTCTCAGATTCCAGAACTTTCTGCCACAGAAATGTGAGGAATATGTGTTTTTTTAGCCAAATTTTGAGGTTTGCAAAGGATTCTGGGTAACAGAACCTGGTCCGAGCCCCACAAGTCACCCCATCTTGGATTCCCCTAGGTCTCTAATTTTCAGAAATGCACAGGTTTGGTAGGTTTCCCTAGGTGCCGGCTGAGCTAGAGGCCAAAATCTACAGGTAGACACTTCGCAAAAAACACCTCTGTTTTTTAAAAAAAAATTGGATGTGTCCACGTTGCGCTTTGGGGCGTTTCCTGTCGTGGGCGCTAGGCCTACCCACACAAGTGAGGTATCATTTTTATCGGGAGACTTTGGGGAACGCTGGGTGGAAGGAAATTTGTGGCTCCTCTCAGATTCCAGAACTTTCTGCCACAGAAATGTGAGGAACATGTGTTTTTTTAGCCAAATTTTGAGGTTTGCAAAGGATTCTGGGTAACAGAACCTGGTCCGAGCCCCACAAGTCACACCATCTTGGATTCCCCTAGGTCTCTAGTTTTCAGAAATGCACAGGTTTGGTAGGTTTCCCTATGTGCCGGCTGAGCTAGAGGCCAAAATCTACAGGTAGGCACTTCGCAAAAAACACCTCTGTTTTCTTTAAAAAAATTGGATGTGTCCACGTTGCGCTTTGGGGCGTTTCCTGTCACGGGCGCTAGGCCTACCCACACAAGTGAGGTATCATTTTTATCGGGAGACTTGGGGGAACGCTGGGTGGAAGGAAATTTGTGGCTCTTCTCAGATTCCAGAACTTTCTGCCACAGAAATTTGAGGAACATGTGTTTTTTTAGCCAAATGTTGAGGTTTGCAAAGGATGTTGGGTAACAGAACCTGGTCAGAGCCCCACAAGTCACCCCATCTTGGATTCCCCTAGGTCTCTAGTTTTCAGAAATGCACAGGTTTGGTAGGTTTCCCTAGGTGCCGGCTGAGCTAGAGGCCAAAATCTACAGGTAGGCACTTCGCAAAAAACACCTCTGTTTTCTTTCAAAAAATTGGATGTGTCCACGTTGCGCTTTGGGGCGTTTCCTGTCACGGGCGCTAGGCCTACCCACACAAGTGAGGTATCATTTTTATCGGGAGACTTGGGGGAACGCTGGGTGGAAGGAAATTTGTGGCTCCTCTCAGATTCCAGAACTTTCTGCCACAGAAATGTGAGGAATATGTGTTTTTTTAGCCAAATTTTGAGGTTTGCAAAGGATTCTGGGTAACAGAACCTGGTCCGAGCCCCACAAGTCACCCCATCTTGGATTCCCCTAGGTCTCTAATTCTCAGAAATGCACAGGTTTGGTAGGTTTCCCTAGGTGCCGGCTGACCTAGAGGCCAAAATCTACAGGTAGGCACTTCGCAAAAAGCACCTCTATTTTCTTTAAAAAAATTGGATGTGTCCAAGTTGCGCTTTGGGGCGTTTCCTGTCGCGGGCGCTAGGCCTACCCACACAAGTGAGGTATCATTTTTATCGGGAGTCTTGCGGGAACGCTGGGTGGAAGGAAATTTGTGGCTCCTCTCAGATTCCAGAACTTTCTGCCACAGAAATGTGAGGAACATGTGTTTTTTTAGCCAAATTTTGAGGTTTGCAAAGGATTCTGGGTAACAGAACCTGGTCCGAGCCCCACAAGTCACCCCATCTTGGATTCCCCTAGGTCTCTAATTTTCAGAAATGCACAGGTTTGGTAGGTTTCCCTAGGTGCCGGCTGAGCTAGAGGCCAAAATCTACAGGTAGGCACTTCGCAAAAAACACCTCTGTTTTCTTTCAAAAAATTGGATGTGTCCACGTTGCGCTTTGGGGCGTTTCCTGTCACGGGCGCTAGGCCTACCCACACAAGTGAGGTATCATTTTTATCGGGAGACTTGGGGGAACGCTGGGTGGAAGGAAATTTGTGGCTCCTCTCAGATTCCAGAACTTTCTGCCACAGAAATGTGAGGAACATCTGTTTTTTTAGCCAAATTTTGAGGTTTGCAAAGGATTCTGGGTAACAGAACCTGGTCCGAGCCCCACAAGTCACCCCATCTTGGATTCCCCTAGGTCTCTAATTTTCAGAAATGCACAGGTTTGGTAGGTTTCCCTAGGTGCCGGCTGAGCTAGAGGCCAAAATCTACAGGTAGACACTTCGCAAAAAACACCTCTGTTTTTAAAAAAAAAATTGGATGTGTCCACGTTGCGCTTTGGGGCGTTTCCTGTCGTGGGCGCTAGGCCTACCCACACAAGTGAGGTATCATTTTTATCGGGAGACTTTGGGGAACGCTGGGTGGAAGGAAATTTGTGGCTCCTCTCAGATTCCAGAACTTTCTGCCACAGAAATGTGAGGAACATGTGTTTTTTTAGCCAAATTTTGAGGTTTGCAAAGGATTCTGGGTAACAGAACCTGGTCCGAGCCCCACAAGTCACACCATCTTGGATTCCCCTAGGTCTCTAGTTTTCAGAAATGCACAGGTTTGGTAGGTTTCCCTATGTGCCGGCTGAGCTAGAGGCCAAAATCTACAGGTAGGCACTTCGCAAAAAACACCTCTGTTTTCTTTAAAAAAATTGGATGTGTCCACGTTGCGCTGTGGGGCGTTTCCTGTCACGGGCGCTAGGCCTACCCACACAAGTGAGGTATCATTTTTATCGGGAGACTTGGGGGAACGCTGGGTGGAAGGAAATTTGTGGCTCTTCTCAGATTCCAGAACTTTCTGCCACAGAAATTTGAGGAACATGTGTTTTTTTAGCCAAATTTTGAGGTTTGCAAAGGATTCTGGGTAACAGAACCTGGTCAGAGCCCCACAAGTCACCCCATCTTGGATTCCCCTAGGTCTCTAATTCTCAGAAATGCACAGGTTTGGTAGGTTTCCCTAGGTGCCGGCTGACCTAGAGGCCAAAATCTACAGGTAGGCACTTCGCAAAAAGCACCTCTATTTTCTTTAAAAAAATTGGATGTGTCCAAGTTGCGCTTTGGGGCGTTTCCTGTCGTGGGCGCTAGGCCTACCCACACAAGTGAGGTATCATTTTTATCGGGAGACTTGCGGGAACGCTGGGTGGAAGGAAATTTGTGGCTCCTCTCAGATTCCAGAACTTTCTGCCACAGAAATGTGAGGAACATGTGTTTTTTTAGCCAAATTTTGAGGTTTGCAAAGGATTCTGGGTAACAGAACCTGGTCCGAGCCCCACAAGTCACACCATCTTGGATTCCCCTAGGTCTCTAGTTTTCAGAAATGCACAGGTTTGGTAGGTTTCCCTATGTGCCGGCTGAGCTAGAGGCCAAAATCTACAGGTAGGCACTTCGCAAAAAACACCTCTGTTTTCTTTAAAAAAATTGGATGTGTCCACGTTGCGCTTTGGGGCGTTTCCTGTCGCGGGCGCTAGGCCTACCCACACAAGTGAGGTATCATTTTTATCGGGAGACTTGGGGGAACGCTGGGTGGAAGGAAATTTGTGGCTCCTCTCAGATTCCAGAACTTTCTGCCACAGAAATGTGAGGAACATGTGTTTTTTTAGCCAAATTTTGAGGTTTGCAAAGGATTCTGGGTAACAGAACCTGGTCCCAGCCCCACAAGTCACCCCATCTTGGATTCCCCTAGGTCTTTAGTTTTCAGAAATGCACAGGTTTGGTAGGTTTCCGTAGGTGCCGGCTGAGCTAGAGGCCAAAATCTACAGGTAGGCACTTCGCAAAAAGCACCTCTATTTTCTTTAAAAGAATTGGATGTGTCCACGTTGCGCTTTGGGGC
Source organism: Pleurodeles waltl (assembly GCF_031143425.1). Taxonomy (NCBI): domain Eukaryota; kingdom Metazoa; phylum Chordata; class Amphibia; order Caudata; family Salamandridae; genus Pleurodeles; species Pleurodeles waltl. The sequence goes on from NW_027149919.1 coordinate 75,443, forward strand.
GTTTCCTGTCGCGGGCGCTAGGCCTACCCACACAAGTGAGGTATCATTTTTATCGGGAGACTTGGGGCAACGCTGGGTGGAAGGAAATTTGTGGCTCCTCTCAGATTCCAGAACTTTCTGCCACAGAAATGTGAGGAATATGTGTTTTTTTAGCCAAATTTTGAGGTTTGCAAAGGATTCTGGGTAACAGAACCTGGTCCGAGCCCCACAAGTCACCCCATCTTGGATTCCCCTAGGTCTCTAATTTTCAGAAATGCACAGGCTTGGTAGGTTTCCCTAGGTGCCGGCTGAGCTAGAGGCCAAAATCTACAGGTAGACACTTCGCAAAAAACACCTCTGTTTTTTAAAAAAAAATTGGATGTGTCCACGTTGCGCTTTGGGGCGTTTCCTGTCGTGGGCGCTAGGCCTACCCACACAAGTGAGGTATCATTTTTATCGGGAGACTTTGGGGAACGCTGGGTGGAAGGAAATTTGTGGCTCCTCTCAGATTCCAGAACTTTCTGCCACAGAAATGTGAGGAACATGTGTTTTTTTAGCCAAATTTTGAGGTTTGCAAAGGATTCTGGGTAACAGAACCTGGTCCGAGCCCCACAAGTCACACCATCTTGGATTCCCCTAGGTCTCTAGTTTTCAGAAATGCACAGGTTTGGTAGGTTTCCCTATGTGCCGGCTGAGCTAGAGGCCAAAATCTACAGGTAGGCACTTCGCAAAAAACACCTCTGTTTTCTTTAAAAAAATTGGATGTGTCCACGTTGCGCTTTGGGGCGTTTCCTGTCACGGGCGCTAGGCCTACCCACACAAGTGAGGTATCATTTTTATCGGGAGACTTGGGGGAACGCTGGGTGGAAGGAAATTTGTGGCTCTTCTCAGATTCCAGAACTTTCTGCCACAGAAATTTGAGGAACATGTGTTTTTTTAGCCAAATGTTGAGGTTTGCAAAGGATGTTGGGTAACAGAACCTGGTCAGAGCCCCACAAGTCACCCCATCTTGGATTCCCCTAGGTCTCTAGTTTTCAGAAATGCACAGGTTTGGTAGGTTTCCCTAGGTGCCGGCTGAGCTAGAGGCCAAAATCTACAGGTAGGCACTTCGCAAAAAACACCTCTGTTTTCTTTCAAAAAATTGGATGTGTCCACCTTGCGCTTTGGGGCGTTTCCTGTCGCGGGCGCTAGGCCTACCCACACAAGTGAGGTATCATTTTTATCGGGAGACTTGGGGGAACGCTGGGTGGAAGGAAATTTGTGGCTCCTCTCAGATTCCAGAACTTTCTGCCACAGAAATGTGAGGAATATGTATTTTTTTAGCCAAATTTTGAGGTTTGCAAAGGATTCTGGGTAACAGAACCTGGTCCGAGCACCACAAGTCACCCCATCTTGGATTCCCCTAGGTCTCTAATTCTCAGAAATGCACAGGTTTGGTAGGTTTCCCTAGGTGCCGGCTGACCTAGAGGCCAAAATCTACAGGTAGGCACTTCGCAAAAAGCACCTCTGTTTTCTTTAAAAAAATTGGATGTGTCCACGTTGCGCTTCGGGGCGTTTCCTGTCGCGGGCGCTAGGCCTACCCACACAAGTGAGGTATCATTTTAATCGGGAGACTTGGGGGAACGCTGGGTGGAAGGAAATTTGTGGCTCCTCTCAGATTCCAGAACTTTCTGCCACAGAAATGTGAGGAACATGTGTTTTTTTAGCCAAATTTTGAGGTTTGCAAAGGATTCTGGGTAACAGAACCTGGTCCCAGCCCCACAAGTCACCCCATCTTGGATTCCCCTAGGTCTTTAGTTTTCAGAAATGCACAGGTTTGGTAGGTTTCCGTAGGTGCCGGCTGAGCTAGAGGCCAAAATCTACAGGTAGGCACTTCGCAAAAAGCACCTCTATTTTCTTTAAAAGAATTGGATGTGTCCACGTTGCGCTTTGGGGCGTTTCCTGTCGCGGGCGCTAGGCCTACCCACACAAGTGAGGTATCATTTTTATCGGGAGACTTGCGGGAACGCTGGGTGGAAGGAAATTTGTGGCTCCTCTCAGATTCCAGAACTTTCTGCCACAGAAATGTGAGGAACATGTGTTTTTTTAGCCAAATTTTGAGGTTTGCAAAGGATTCTGGGTAACAGAACCTGGTCCGAGCCCCACAAGTCACACCATCTTGGATTCCCCTAGGTCTCTAGTTTTCAGAAATGCACAGGTTTGGTAGGTTTCCCTAAGTGCCGGCTGAGCTAGAGGCCAAAATCTACAGGTAGGCACTTCGCAAAAAACACCTCTGTTTTCTTTAAAAAAATTGGATGTGTCCACGTTGCGCTTTGGGGCGTTTCCTGTCGCGGGCGCTAGGCCTACCCACACAAGTGAGGTATCATTTTTATCGGGAGACTTGGGGGAACGCTGGGTGGAAGGAAATTTGTGGCTCCTCTCAGATTCCAGAACTTTCTGCCACAGAAATGTGAGGAATATGTGTTTTTTTAGCCAAATTTTGAGGTTTGCAAAGGATTCTGGGTAACAGAACCTGGTCCGAGCCCCACAAGTCACCCCATCTTGGATTCCCCTAGGTCTCTAATTTTCAGAAATGCACAGGTTTGGTAGGTTTCCCTAGGTGCCGGCTGAGCTAGAGGCCAAAATCTACAGGTAGGCACTTCGCAAAAAACACCTCTGTTTTCTTTCAAAAAATTGGATGTGTCCACGTTGCGCTTTGGGGCGTTTCCTGTCACGGGCGCTAGGCCTACCCACACAAGTGAGGTATCATTTTTATCGGGAGACTTGGGGGAACGCTGGGTGGAAGGAAATTTGTGGCTCCTCTCAGATTCCAGAACTTTCTGCCACAGAAATGTGAGGAACATCTGTTTTTTTAGCCAAATTTTGAGGTTTGCAAAGGATTCTGGGTAACAGAACCTGGTCCGAGCCCCACAAGTCACCCCATCTTGGATTCCCCTAGGTCTCTAATTTTCAGAAATGCACAGGTTTGGTAGGTTTCCCTAGGTGCCGGCTGAGCTAGAGGCCAAAATCTACAGGTAGACACTTCGCAAAAAACACCTCTGTTTTTTTAAAAAAAATTGGATGTGTCCACGTTGCGCTTTGGGGCGTTTCCTGTCGTGGGCGCTAGGCCTACCCACACAAGTGAGGTATCATTTTTATCGGGAGACTTTGGGGAACGCTGGGTGGAAGGAAATTTGTGGCTCCTCTCAGATTCCAGAACTTTCTGCCACAGAAATGTGAGGAACATGTGTTTTTTTAGCCAAATTTTGAGGTTTGCAAAGGATTCTGGGTAACAGAACCTGGTCCGAGCCCCACAAGTCACACCATCTTGGATTCCCCTAGGTCTCTAGTTTTCAGAAATGCACAGGTTTGGTAGGTTTCCCTATGTGCCGGCTGAGCTAGAGGCCAAAATCTACAGGTAGGCACTTCGCAAAAAAAACACCTCTGTTTTCTTTAAAAAAATTGGATATGTCCATGTTGCGCTTTGGGGCGTTTCCTGTCGCGGGCGCTAGGCCTACCCACAGAAGTGAGGTATCATTTTTATCGGGAGACTTGGGGGAACGCTGGGTGGAAGGAAATTTGTGGCTCCTCTCAGATTCCAGAACTTTCTGCCACAGAAATTTGAGGAACATGTGTTTTTTTAGCCAAATGTTGAGGTTTGCAAAGGATGTTGGGTAACAGAACCTGGTCAGAGCCCCACAAGTCACCCCATCTTGGATTCCCCTAGGTCTCTAGTTTTCAGAAATGCACAGGTTTGGTAGGTTTCCCTAGGTGCCGGCTGAGCTAGAGGCCAAAATCTACAGGTAGGCACTTCGCAAGAAACACCTCTGTTTTCTTTTAAAAAATTGGATATGTCCATGTTGCGCTTTGGGGCGTTTCCTGTCGCGGGCGCTAGGCCTACCCACACAAGTGAGGTATCATTTTTATCGGGAGACTTGGGGGAACGCTGGGTGGAAGGAAATTTGTGGCTCCTCTCAGATTCCAGAACTTTCTGCCACAGAAATGTGAGGAACATGTGGTTTTTTAGCCAAATTTTGAGGTTTGCAAAGGATTCTGGGTAACAGAACCTGGTCCCAGCCCCACAAGTCACCCCATCTTGGATTCCCCTAGGTCTCTAGTTTTCAGAAATTCACAGGTTTGGTAGGTTTCCCTAGGTGCCGGCTGAGCTAGAGGCCAAAATCTACAGGTAGGCACTTCGCAAAAAACACCTCTGTTTTCTTTCAAAAAATTGGATGTGTCCACCTTGCGCTTTGGGGCGTTTCCTGTCGCGGGCGCTAGGCCTACCCACACAAGTGAGGTATCATTTTTATCGGGAGACTTGGGGGAACGCTGGGTGGAAGGAAATTTGTGGCTCCTCTCAGATTCCAGAACTTTCTGCCACAGAAATGTGAGGAATATGTATTTTTTTAGCCAAATTTTGAGGTTTGCAAAGGATTCTGGGTAACAGAACCTGGTCCGAGCACCACAAGTCACCCCATCTTGGATTCCCCTAGGTCTCTAATTCTCAGAAATGCACAGGTTTGGTAGGTTTCCCTAGGTGCCGGCTGACCTAGAGGCCAAAATCTACAGGTAGGCACTTCGCAAAAAGCACCTCTATTTTCTTTAAAAAAATTGGATGTGTCCAAGTTGCGCTTTGGGGCGTTTCCTGTCGCGGGCGCTAGGCCTACCCACACAAGTGAGGTATCATTTTTATCGGGAGACTTGCGGGAACGCTGGGTGGAAGGAAATTTGTGGCTCCTCTCAGATTCCAGAACTTTCTGCCACAGAAATGTGAGGAACATGTGTTTTTTTAGCCAAATTTTGAGGTTTGCAAAGGATTCTGGGTAACAGAACCTGGTCCGAGCCCCACAAGTCACACCATCTTGGATTCCCCTAGGTCTCTAGTTTTCAGAAATGCACAGGTTTGGTAGGTTTCCCTATGTGCCGGCTGAGCTAGAGGCCAAAATCTACAGGTAGGCACTTCGCAAAAAACACCTCTGTTTTCTTTAAAAAAATTGGATGTGTCCACGTTGCGCTTTGGGGCGTTTCCTGTCGCGGGCGCTAGGCCTACCCACACAAGTGAGGTATCATTTTTATCGGGAGACTTGGGGGAACGCTGGGTGGAAGGAAATTTGTGGCTCCTCTCAGATTCCAGAACTTTCTGCCACAGAAATGTGAGGAACATGTGTTTTTTTAGCCAAATTTTGAGGTTTGCAAAGGATTCTGGGTAACAGAACCTGGTCCCAGCCCCACAAGTCACCCCATCTTGGATTCCCCTAGGTCTTTAGTTTTCAGAAATGCACAGGTTTGGTAGGTTTCCGTAGGTGCCGACTGAGCTAGAGGCCAAAATCTACAGGTAGGCACTTCGCAAAAAGCACCTCTATTTTCTTTAAAAGAATTGGATGTGTCCACGTTGCGCTTTGGGGCGTTTCCTGTCGCGGGCGCTAGGCCTACCCACACAAGTGAGGTATCATTTTTATCGGGAGACTTGCGGGATCGCTGGGTGGAAGGAAATTTGTGGCTCCTCTCAGATTCCAGAACTTTCTGCCACAGAAATGTGAGGAACATGTGTTTTTTTAGCCAAATTTTGAGGTTTGCAAAGGATTCTGGGTAACAGAACCTGGTCCGAGCCCCACAAGTCACACCATCTTGGATTCCCCTAGGTCTCTAGTTTTCAGAAATGCACAGGTTTGGTAGGTTTCCCTAGGTGCCGGCTGAGCTAGAGGCCAAAATCTACAGGTAGGCACTTCGCAAAAAACACCTCTGTTTTCTTTCAAAAAATTGGATGTGTCCACGTTGCGCTTTGGGGCGTTTCCTGTCGCGGGCGCTAGGCCTACCCACACAAGTGAGGTATCATTTTTATCGGGAGACTTGGGGGAACGCTGGGTGGAAGGAAATTTGTGGCTCCTCTCAGATTCCAGAACTTTCTGCCACAGAAATGTGAGGAATATGTGTTTTTTTAGCCAAATTTTGAGGTTTGCAAAGGATTCTGGGTAACAGAACCTGGTCCGAGCCCCACAAGTCACCCCATCTTGGATTCCCCTAGGTCTCTAATTTTCAGAAATGCACAGGTTTGGTAGGTTTCCCTAGGTGCCGGCTGAGCTAGAGGCCAAAATCTACAGGTAGACACTTCGCAAAAAACACCTCTGTTTTTTTAAAAAAAATTGGATGTGTCCACGTTGCGCTTTGGGGCGTTTCCTGTCGTGGGCGCTAGGCCTACCCACACAAGTGAGGTATCATTTTTATCGGGAGACTTTGGGGAACGCTGGGTGGAAGGAAATTTGTGGCTCCTCTCAGATTCCAGAACTTTCTGCCACAGAAATGTGAGGAACATGTGTTTTTTTAGCCAAATTTTGAGGTTTGCAAAGGATTCTGGGTAACAGAACCTGGTCCGAGCCCCACAAGTCACACCATCTTGGATTCCCCTAGGTCTCTAGTTTTCAGAAATGCACAGGTTTGGTAGGTTTCCCTATGTGCCGGCTGAGCTAGAGGCCAAAATCTACAGGTAGGCACTTCGCAAAAAACACCTCTGTTTTCTTTAAAAAAATTGGATGTGTCCACGTTGCGCTTTGGGGCGTTTCCTGTCACGGGCGCTAGGCCTACCCACACAAGTGAGGTATCATTTTTATCGGGAGACTTGGGGGAACGCTGGGTGGAAGGAAATTTGTGGCTCTTCTCAGATTCCAGAACTTTCTGCCACAGAAATTTGAGGAACATGTGTTTTTTTAGCCAAATGTTGAGGTTTGCAAAGGATGTTGGGTAACAGAACCTGGTCAGAGCCCCACAAGTCACCCCATCTTGGATTCCCCTAGGTCTCTAGTTTTCAGAAATGCACAGGTTTGGTAGGTTTCCCTAGGTGCCGGCTGAGCTAGAGGCCAAAATCTACAGGTAGGCACTTCGCAAAAAACACCTCTGTTTTCTTTCAAAAAATTGGATGTGTCCACGTTGCGCTTTGGGGCGTTTCCTGTCACGGGCGCTAGGCCTACCCACACAAGTGAGGTATCATTTTTATCGGGAGACTTGGGGGAACGCTGGGTGGAAGGAAATTTGTGGCTCCTCTCAGATTCCAGAACTTTCTGCCACAGAAATGTGAGGAATATGTGTTTTTTTAGCCAAATTTTGAGGTTTGCAAAGGATTCTGGGTAACAGAACCTGGTCCGAGCCCCACAAGTCACCCCATCTTGGATTCCCCTAGGTCTCTAATTCTCAGAAATGCACAGGTTTGGTAGGTTTCCCTAGGTGCCGGCTGACCTAGAATCCAAAATCTACAGGTAGGCACTTCGCAAAAAGCACCTCTATTTTCTTTAAAAAAATTGGATGTGTCCAAGTTGCGCTTTGGGGCGTTTCCTGTCGCGGGCGCTAGGCCTACCCACACAAGTGAGGTATCATTTTTATCGGGAGTCTTGCGGGAACGCTGGGTGGAAGGAAATTTGTGGCTCCTCTCAGATTCCAGAACTTTCTGCCACAGAAATGTGAGGAACATGTGTTTTTTTAGCCAAATTTTGAGGTTTGCAAAGGATTCTGGGTAACAGAACCTGGTCCGAGCCCCACAAGTCACCCCATCTTGGATTCCCCTAGGTCTCTAATTTTCAGAAATGCACAGGTTTGGTAGGTTTCCCTAGGTGCCGGCTGAGCTAGAGGCCAAAATCTACAGGTAGGCACTTCGCAAAAAACACCTCTGTTTTCTTTCAAAAAATTGGATGTGTCCACGTTGCGCTTTGGGGCGTTTCCTGTCACGGGCGCTAGGCCTACCCACACAAGTGAGGTATCATTTTTATCGGGAGACTTGGGGGAACGCTGGGTGGAAGGAAATTTGTGGCTCCTCTCAGATTCCAGAACTTTCTGCCACAGAAATGTGAGGAACATCTGTTTTTTTAGCCAAATTTTGAGGTTTGCAAAGGATTCTGGGTAACAGAACCTGGTCCGAGCCCCACAAGTCACCCCATCTTGGATTCCCCTAGGTCTCTAATTTTCAGAAATGCACAGGTTTGGTAGGTTTCCCTAGGTGCCGGCTGAGCTAGAGGCCAAAATCTACAGGTAGACACTTCGCAAAAAACACCTCTGTTTTTTAAAAAAAAATTGGATGTGTCCACGTTGCGCTTTGGGGCGTTTCCTGTCGTGGGCGCTAGGCCTACCCACACAAGTGAGGTATCATTTTTATCGGGAGACTTTGGGGAACGCTGGGTGGAAGGAAATTTGTGGCTCCTCTCAGATTCCAGAACTTTCTGCCACAGAAATGTGAGGAACATGTGTTTTTTTAGCCAAATTTTGAGGTTTGCAAAGGATTCTGGGTAACAGAACCTGGTCCGAGCCCCACAAGTCACCCCATCTTGGATTCCCCTAGGTCTCTAATTTTCAGAAATGCACAGTTTTGGTAGGTTTCCCTAGGTGCCGGCTGAGCTAGAGGCCAAAATCTACAGGTGGGCACTTCGCAAAAAACACCTCTGTTTTCTTTCAAAAAATTGGATGTGTCCACGTTGCGCTTTGGGGCGTTTCCTGTCACGGGAGCTAGGCCTACCCACACAAGTGAGGTATCATTTTTATCGGGAGACTTGGGGGAACGCTGGGTGGAAGGAAATTTGTGGCTCCTCTCAGATTCCAGAACTTTCTGCCACAGAAATGTGAGGAATATGTGTTTTTTTAGCCAAATTTTGAGGTTTGCAAAGGATTCTGGGTAACAGAACCTGGTCCGAGCCCCACAAGTCACCCCATCTTGGATTCCCCTAGGTCTCTAATTTTCAGAAATGCACAGGTTTGGTAGGTTTCCCTAGGTGCCGGCTGAGCTAGAGGCCAAAATCTACAGGTAGACACTTCGCAAAAAACACCTCTGTTTTTTTAAAAAAAATTGGATGTGTCCACGTTGCGCTTTGGGGCGTTTCCTGTCGTGGGCGCTAGGCCTACCCACACAAGTGAGGTATCATTTTTATCGGGAGACTTTGGGGAACGCTGGGTGGAAGGAAATTTGTGGCTCCTCTCAGATTCCAGAACTTTCTGCCACAGAAATGTGAGGAACATGTGTTTTTTTAGCCAAATTTTGAGGTTTGCAAAGGATTCTGGGTAACAGAACCTGGTCCGAGCCCCACAAGTCACACCATCTTGGATTCCCCTAGGTCTCTAGTTTTCAGAAATGCACAGGTTTGGTAGGTTTCCCTATGTGCCGGCTGAGCTAGAGGCCAAAATCTACAGGTAGGCACTTCGCAAAAAACACCTCTGTTTTCTTTAAAAAAATTGGATGTGTCCACGTTGCGCTTTGGGGCGTTTCCTGTCACGGGCGCTAGGCCTACCCACACAAGTGAGGTATCATTTTTATCGGGAGACTTGGGGGAACGCTGGGTGGAAGGAAATTTGTGGCTCTTCTCAGATTCCAGAACTTTCTGCCACAGAAATTTGAGGAACATGTGTTTTTTTAGCCAAATGTTGAGGTTTGCAAAGGATGTTGGGTAACAGAACCTGGTCAGAGCCCCACAAGTCACCCCATCTTGGATTCCCCTAGGTCTCTAGTTTTCAGAAATGCACAGGTTTGGTAGGTTTCCCTAGGTGCCGGCTGAGCTAGAGGCCAAAATCTACAGGTAGGCACTTCGCAAAAAACACCTCTGTTTTCTTTCAAAAAATTGGATGTGTCCACGTTGCGCTTTGGGGCGTTTCCTGTCACGGGCGCTAGGCCTACCCACACAAGTGAGGTATCATTTTTATCGGGAGACTTGGGGGAACGCTGGGTGGAAGGAAATTTGTGGCTCCTCTCAGATTCCAGAACTTTCTGCCACAGAAATGTGAGGAATATGTGTTTTTTTAGCCAAATTTTGAGGTTTGCAAAGGATTCTGGGTAACAGAACCTGGTCCGAGCCCCACAAGTCACCCCATCTTGGATTCCCCTAGGTCTCTAATTCTCAGAAATGCACAGGTTTGGTAGGTTTCCCTAGGTGCCGGCTGACCTAGAGGCCAAAATCTACAGGTAGGCACTTCGCAAAAAGCACCTCTATTTTCTTTAAAAAAATTGGATGTGTCCAAGTTGCGCTTTGGGGCGTTTCCTGTCGCGGGCGCTAGGCCTACCCACACAAGTGAGGTATCATTTTTATCGGGAGTCTTGCGGGAACGCTGGGTGGAAGGAAATTTGTGGCTCCTCTCAGATTCCAGAACTTTCTGCCACAGAAATGTGAGGAACATGTGTTTTTTTAGCCAAATTTTGAGGTTTGCAAAGGATTCTGGGTAACAGAACCTGGTCCGAGCCCCACAAGTCACCCCATCTTGGATTCCCCTAGGTCTCTAATTTTCAGAAATGCACAGGTTTGGTAGGTTTCCCTAGGTGCCGGCTGAGCTAGAGGCCAAAATCTACAGGTAGGCACTTCGCAAAAAACACCTCTGTTTTCTTTCAAAAAATTGGATGTGTCCACGTTGCGCTTTGGGGCGTTTCCTGTCACGGGCGCTAGGCCTACCCACACAAGTGAGGTATCATTTTTATCGGGAGACTTGGGGGAACGCTGGGTGGAAGGAAATTTGTGGCTCCTCTCAGATTCCAGAACTTTCTGCCACAGAAATGTGAGGAACATCTGTTTTTTTAGCCAAATTTTGAGGTTTGCAAAGGATTCTGGGTAACAGAACCTGGTCCGAGCCCCACAAGTCACCCCATCTTGGATTCCCCTAGGTCTCTAATTTTCAGAAATGCACAGGTTTGGTAGGTTTCCCTAGGTGCCGGCTGAGCTAGAGGCCAAAATCTACAGGTAGACACTTCGCAAAAAACACCTCTGTTTTTTAAAAAAAAATTGGATGTGTCCACGTTGCGCTTTGGGGCGTTTCCTGTCGTGGGCGCTAGGCCTACCCACACAAGTGAGGTATCATTTTTATCGGGAGACTTTGGGGAACGCTGGGTGGAAGGAAATTTGTGGCTCCTCTCAGATTCCAGAACTTTCTGCCACAGAAATGTGAGGAACATGTGTTTTTTTAGCCAAATTTTGAGGTTTGCAAAGGATTCTGGGTAACAGAACCTGGTCCGAGCCCCACAAGTCACACCATCTTGGATTCCCCTAGGTCTCTAGTTTTCAGAAATGCACAGGTTTGGTAGGTTTCCCTATGTGCCGGCTGAGCTAGAGGCCAAAATCTACAGGTAGGCACTTCGCAAAAAACACCTCTGTTTTCTTTAAAAAAATTGGATGTGTCCACGTTGCGCTGTGGGGCGTTTCCTGTCACGGGCGCTAGGCCTACCCACACAAGTGAGGTATCATTTTTATCGGGAGACTTGGGGGAACGCTGGGTGGAAGGAAATTTGTGGCTCTTCTCAGATTCCAGAACTTTCTGCCACAGAAATTTGAGGAACATGTGTTTTTTTAGCCAAATTTTGAGGTTTGCAAAGGATTCTGGGTAACAGAACCTGGTCAGAGCCCCACAAGTCACCCCATCTTGGATTCCCCTAGGTCTCTAATTCTCAGAAATGCACAGGTTTGGTAGGTTTCCCTAGGTGCCGGCTGACCTAGAGGCCAAAATCTACAGGTAGGCACTTCGCAAAAAGCACCTCTATTTTCTTTAAAAAAATTGGATGTGTCCAAGTTGCGCTTTGGGGCGTTTCCTGTCGTGGGCGCTAGGCCTACCCACACAAGTGAGGTATCATTTTTATCGGGAGACTTGCGGGAACGCTGGGTGGAAGGAAATTTGTGGCTCCTCTCAGATTCCAGAACTTTCTGCCACAGAAATGTGAGGAACATGTGTTTTTTTAGCCAAATTTTGAGGTTTGCAAAGGATTCTGGGTAACAGAACCTGGTCCGAGCCCCACAAGTCACACCATCTTGGATTCCCCTAGGTCTCTAGTTTTCAGAAATGCACAGGTTTGGTAGGTTTCCCTATGTGCCGGCTGAGCTAGAGGCCAAAATCTACAGGTAGGCACTTCGCAAAAAACACCTCTGTTTTCTTTAAAAAAATTGGATGTGTCCACGTTGCGCTTTGGGGCGTTTCCTGTCGCGGGCGCTAGGCCTACCCACACAAGTGAGGTATCATTTTTATCGGGAGACTTGGGGGAACGCTGGGTGGAAGGAAATTTGTGGCTCCTCTCAGATTCCAGAACTTTCTGCCACAGAAATGTGAGGAACATGTGTTTTTTTAGCCAAATTTTGAGGTTTGCAAAGGATTCTGGGTAACAGAACCTGGTCCCAGCCCCACAAGTCACCCCATCTTGGATTCCCCTAGGTCTTTAGTTTTCAGAAATGCACAGGTTTGGTAGGTTTCCGTAGGTGCCGGCTGAGCTAGAGGCCAAAATCTACAGGTAGGCACTTCGCAAAAAGCACCTCTATTTTCTTTAAAAGAATTGGATGTGTCCACGTTGCGCTTTGGGGCGTTTCCTGTCGCGGGCGCTAGGCCTACCCACACAAGTGAGGTATCATTTTTATCGGGAGACTTGGGGGAACGCTGGGTGGAAGGAAATTTGTGGCTCCTCTCAGATTCCAGAACTTTCTGCCACAGAAATGTGAGGAATATGTGTTTTTTTAGCCAAATTTTGAGGTTTGCAAAGGATTCTGGGTAACAGAACCTGGTCCGAGCCCCACAAGTCACCCCATCTTGGATTCCCCTAGGTCTCTAATTTTCAGAAATGCACAGGTTTGGTAGGTTTCCCTAGGTGCCGGCTGAGCTAGAGGCCAAAATCTACAGGTAGACACTTCGCAAAAAACACCTCTGTTTTTTAAAAAAAAATTGGATGTGTCCACGTTGCGCTTTGGGGCGTTTCCTGTCGTGGGCGCTAGGCCTACCCACACAAGTGAGGTATCATTTTTATCGGGAGACTTTGGGGAACGCTGGGTGGAAGGAAATTTGTGGCTCCTCTCAGATTCCAGAACTTTCTGCCACAGAAATGTGAGGAACATGTGTTTTTTTAGCCAAATTTTGAGGTTTGCAAAGGATTCTGGGTAACAGAACCTGGTCCGAGCCCCACAAGTCACACCATCTTGGATTCCCCTAGGTCTCTAGTTTTCAGAAATGCACAGGTTTGGTAGGTTTCCCTATGTGCCGGCTGAGCTAGAGGCCAAAATCTACAGGTAGGCACTTCGCAAAAAACACCTCTGTTTTCTTTAAAAAAATTGGATGTGTCCACGTTGCGCTTTGGGGCGTTTCCTGTCACGGGCGCTAGGCCTACCCACACAAGTGAGGTATCATTTTTATCGGGAGACTTGGGGGAACGCTGGGTGGAAGGAAATTTGTGGCTCTTCTCAGATTCCAGAACTTTCTGCCACAGAAATTTGAGGAACATGTGTTTTTTTAGCCAAATGTTGAGGTTTGCAAAGGATGTTGGGTAACAGAACCTGGTCAGAGCCCCACAAGTCACCCCATCTTGGATTCCCCTAGGTCTCTAGTTTTCAGAAATGCACAGGTTTGGTAGGTTTCCCTAGGTGCCGGCTGAGCTAGAGGCCAAAATCTACAGGTAGGCACTTCGCAAAAAACACCTCTGTTTTCTTTCAAAAAATTGGATGTGTCCACCTTGCGCTTTGGGGCGTTTCCTGTCGCGGGCGCTAGGCCTACCCACACAAGTGAGGTATCATTTTTATCGGGAGACTTGGGGGAACGCTGGGTGGAAGGAAATTTGTGGCTCCTCTCAGATTCCAGAACTTTCTGCCACAGAAATGTGAGGAATATGTATTTTTTTAGCCAAATTTTGAGGTTTGCAAAGGATTCTGGGTAACAGAACCTGGTCCGAGCACCACAAGTCACCCCATCTTGGATTCCCCTAGGTCTCTAATTCTCAGAAATGCACAAGTTTGGTAGGTTTCCCTAGGTGCCGGCTGACCTAGAGGCCAAAATCTACAGGTAGGCACTTCGCAAAAAGCACCTCTGTTTTCTTTAAAAAAATTGGATGTGTCCACGTTGCGCTTTGGGGCGTTTCCTGTCGCGGGCGCTAGGCCTACCCACACAAGTGAGGTATCATTTTAATCGGGAGACTTGGGGGAACGCTGGGTGGAAGGAAATTTGTGGCTCCTCTCAGATTCCAGAACTTTCTGCCACAGAAATGTGAGGAACATGTGTTTTTTTAGCCAAATTTTGAGGTTTGCAAAGGATTCTGGGTAACAGAACCTGGTCCCAGCCCCACAAGTCACCCCATCTTGGATTCCCCTAGGTCTTTAGTTTTCAGAAATGCACAGGTTTGGTAGGTTTCCGTAGGTGCCGGCTGAGCTAGAGGCCAAAATCTACAGGTAGGCACTTCGCAAAAAGCACCTCTATTTTCTTTAAAAGAATTGGATGTGTCCACGTTGCGCTTTGGGGCGTTTCCTGTCGCGGGCGCTAGGCCTACCCACACAAGTGAGGTATCATTTTTATCGGGAGACTTGCGGGAACGCTGGGTGGAAGGAAATTTGTGGCTCCTCTCAGATTCCAGAACTTTCTGCCACAGAAATGTGAGGAACATGTGTTTTTTTAGCCAAATTTTGAGGTTTGCAAAGGATTCTGGGTAACAGAACCTGGTCCGAGCCCCACAAGTCACACCATCTTGGATTCCCCTAGGTCTCTAGTTTTCAGAAATGCACAGGTTTGGTAGGTTTCCCTAAGTGCCGGCTGAGCTAGAGGCCAAAATCTACAGGTAGGCACTTCGCAAAAAACACCTCTGTTTTCTTTCAAAAAATTGGATGTGTCCACGTTGCGCTTTGGGGCGTTTCCTGTCGCGGGCGCTAGGCCTACCCACACAAGTGAGGTATCATTTTTATCGGGAGACTTGGGGGAACGCTGGGTGGAAGGAAATTTGTGGCTCCTCTCAGATTCCAGAACTTTCTGCCACAGAAATGTGAGGAATATGTGTTTTTTTAGCCAAATTTTGAGGTTTGCAAAGGATTCTGGGTAACAGAACCTGGTCCGAGCCCCACAAGTCACCCCATCTTGGATTCCCCTAGGTCTCTAATTTTCAGAAATGCACAGGTTTGGTAGGTTTCCCTAGGTGCCGGCTGAGCTAGAGGCCAAAATCTACAGGTAGGCACTTCGCAAAAAGCACCTCTATTTTCTTTAAAAAAATTGGATGTGTCCAAGTTGCGCTTTGGGGCGTTTCCTGTCGCGGGCGCTAGGCCTACCCACACAAGTGAGGTATCATTTTTATCGGGAGACTTGCGGGAACGCTGGGTGGAAGGAAATTTGTGGCTCCTCTCAGATTCCAGAACTTTCTGCCACAGAAATGTGAGGAACATGTGTTTTTTTAGCCAAATGTTGAGGTTTGCAAAGGATTCTGGGTAACAGAACCTGGTCCCAGCCCCACAAGTCACCCCATCTTGGATTCCCCTAGGTCTTTAGTTTTCAGAAATGCACAGGTTTGGTAGGTTTCCCTAGGTGCCGGCTGAGCTAGAGGCCAAAATCTAAAGGTAGGCACTTCGCAAAAAACACCTCTGTTTTCTTTCAAAAAATTGGATGTGTCCACGTTGCGCTTTGGGGCGTTTCCTGTCGCGGGCGCTAGGCCTACCCACACAAGTGAGGTATCATTTTTATCGGGAGACTTGGGGGAACGCTGGGTGGAAAGAAATTTGTGGCTCCTCTCAGATTCCAGAACTTTCTGCCACAGAAATGTGAGGAATATGTGTTTTGTTAGCCAAATTTTGAGGTTTGCAAAGGATTCTGGGTAACAGAACCTGGTCCCAGCCCCACAAGTCACCCCATCTTGGATGCCCCTAGGTCTCTAGTTTTCAGAAATGCACAGGTTTGGTAGGTTTCCCTAGGTGGCGGCTGAGCTAGAGGCCAAAATCTACAGGTAGGCACTTCGCAAAAAACACCTCTGTCTTCTTTAAAAAAATTGGATATGTCCATGTTGCGCTTTGGGGCGTTTCCTGTCGCGGGCGCTAGGCCTACCCACACAAGTGAGGTATCATTTTTATCGGGAGACTTGGGGGAACGCTGGGTGGAAGGAAATTTGTGGCTCCTCTCAGATTCCAGAACTTTCTGCCACAGAAATGTGAGGAACATGTGTTTTTTTAGCCAAATTTTGAGGTTTGGAAAGGATTCTGGGTAACAGAACCTGGTCCGAGCCCCACAAGTCACCCCATCTTGGATTCCCCTAGGTCTCTAGTTTTTAGAAATGCACAGGTTTGGTAGGTTTCCCTAGGTGTCGGCTGAGCTAGAGGCCAAAATCTACAGGTAGGCACTTCGCAAAAATCACCTCTATTTTGTTTAAAAAAATTAGATGTGTCCACGTTGCGCTTTGGGGCGTTTCCTGTCGCAGGCGCTAGGCCTACCCACACAAGTGAGGTATCATTTTTATCGGGAGACTTGGGGGAACGCTGGGTGGAAGGAAATTTGTGGCTCCTCTCAGATTCCAGAACTTTCTGCCACAGAAATGTGAGGAACATGTGTTTGTTTAGCCAAATTTTGAGGTTTGCAAAGGATTCTGGGTAACAGAACCTGGTCCGAGCACCACAAGTCACCCTATCTTGGATTCCCCTAGGTCTTTAGTTTTCAGAAATGCACAGGTTTGGTAGGTTTCCCTAGGTGCCGGCTGAGCTAGAGGCCAAAATCTACAGGTAGGCACTTCGCAAAAAGCACCTCTATTTTCTTTAAAAAAATTGGATGTGTCCACGTTGCGCTTTGGGGCGTTTCCTGTCGTGGGCCCTAGGCCTACCCACACAAGTGAGGTATCATTTTTATCGGGAGACTTGCGGGAATGCTGGGTGGAAGGAAATTTGTGGCTCCTCTCAGATTCCAGAACTTTCTGCCACAGAATTGTGAGGAACATGTGTTTTTTTAGCCAAATTTTGAGGTTTGCAAAGGATTCTGGGTAACAGAACCTGGTCGCAGCCCCACAAGTCACCCCATCTTGGATTCCCCTAGGTCTCTAGTTTTCAGAAATGCACAGGTTTGGTAGGTTTCCCTAGGTGCCGGCTGAGCTAGAGGCCAAAATCTACAGGTAGGCACTTCGCAAAAAGCACCTCTATTTTCTTTAAAAAAATTGGATGTGTCCAAGTTGCGCTTTGGGGCGTTTCCTGTCGCGGGCGCTAGGCCTACCCACACAAGTGAGGTATCATTTTTATCGGGAGACTTGCGGGAACGCTGGGTGGAAGGAAATTTGTGGCTCCTCTCAGATTCCAGAACTTTCTGCCACAGAAATGTGAGGAACATGTGTTTTTTTAGCCAAATGTTGAGGTTTGCAAAGGATTCTGGGTAACAGAACCTGGTCCCAGCCCCACAAGTCACCCCATCTTGGATTCCCCTAGGTCTTTAGTTTTCAGAAATGCACAGGTTTGGTAGGTTTCCCTAGGTGCCGGCTGAGCTAGAGGCCAAAATCTAAAGGTAGGCACTTCGCAAAAAACACCTCTGTTTTCTTTCAAAAAATTGGATGTGTCCACGTTGCGCTTTGGGGCGTTTCCTGTCGCGGGCGCTAGGCCTACCCACACAAGTGAGGTATCATTTTTATCGGGAGACTTGGGGGAACGCTGGGTGGAAAGAAATTTGTGGCTCCTCTCAGATTCCAGAACTTTCTGCCACAGAAATGTGAGGAATATGTGTTTTGTTAGCCAAATTTTGAGGTTTGCAAAGGATTCTGGGTAACAGAACCTGGTCCCAGCCCCACAAGTCACCCCATCTTGGATTCCCCTAGGTCTCTAGTTTTCAGAAATGCACAGGTTTGGTAGGTTTCCCTAGGTGGCGGCTGAGCTAGAGGCCAAAATCTACAGGTAGGCACTTCGCAAAAAACACCTCTGTCTTCTTTAAAAAAATTGGATATGTCCATGTTGCGCTTTGGGGCGTTTCCTGTCGCGGGCGCTAGGCCTACCCACACAAGTGAGGTATCATTTTTATCGGGAGACTTGGGGGAACGCTGGGTGGAAGGAAATTTGTGGCTCCTCTCAGATTCCAGAACTTTCTGCCACAGAAATGTGAGGAACATGTGTTTTTTTAGCCAAATTTTGAGGTTTGGAAAGGATTCTGGGTAACAGAACCTGGTCCGAGCCCCACAAGTCACCCCATCTTGGATTCCCCTAGGTCTCTAGTTTTTAGAAATGCACAGGTTTGGTAGGTTTCCCTAGGTGTCGGCTGAGCTAGAGGCCAAAATCTACAGGTAGGCACTTCGCAAAAATCACCTCTATTTTGTTTAAAAAAATTAGATGTGTCCACGTTGCGCTTTGGGGCGTTTCCTGTCGCAGGCGCTAGGCCTACCCACACAAGTGAGGTATCATTTTTATCGGGAGACTTGGGGGAACGCTGGGTGGAAGGAAATTTGTGGCTCCTCTCAGATTCCAGAACTTTCTGCCACAGAAATGTGAGGAACATGTGTTTGTTTAGCCAAATTTTGAGGTTTGCAAAGGATTCTGGGTAACAGAACCTGGTCCGAGCACCACAAGTCACCCTATCTTGGATTCCCCTAGGTCTTTAGTTTTCAGAAATGCACAGGTTTGGTAGGTTTCCCTAGGTGCCGGCTGAGCTAGAGGCCAAAATCTACAGGTAGGCACTTCGCAAAAAGCACCTCTATTTTCTTTAAAAAAATTGGATGTGTCCACGTTGCGCTTTGGGGCGTTTCCTGTCGTGGGCGCTAGGCCTACCCACACAAGTGAGGTATCATTTTTATCGGGAGACTTGCGGGAATGCTGGGTGGAAGGAAATTTGTGGCTCCTCTCAGATTCCAGAACTTTCTGCCACAGAATTGTGAGGAACATGTGTTTTTTTAGCCAAATTTTGAGGTTTGCAAAGGATTCTGGGTAACAGAACCTGGTCGCAGCCCCACAAGTCACCCCATCTTGGATTCCCCTAGGTCTCTAGTTTTCAGAAATGCACAGGTTTGGTAGGTTTCCCTAGGTGCCGGCTGAGCTAGAGGCCAAAATCTACAGGTAGGCACTTCGCAAAAAGCACCTCTATTTTCTTAAAAAAAATTGGATGTGTCCATGTTGCGCTTTGGGGCGTTTCCTGTCGTGGGCGCTAGGCCTACCCACACAAGTGAGGTATCATTTTTATCGGGAGACTTGCGGGAACGCTGGGTGGAAGGAAATTTGTGGCTCCTCTCAGATTCCAGAACTTTCTGCCACAGAAATGTGAGGAACATGTGTTTTTTTTGCCAAATTTTGAGGTTTGCAAAGGATTCTGGGTAACAGAACCTGGTCGCAGCCCCACAAGTCACCCCATCTTGGATTCCCCTAGGTCTCTAGTTTTCAGAAATGCACAGGTTTGGTAGGTTTCCCTAGGTGCCGGCTGAGCTAGAGGCCAAAATCTACAGGTAGGCACTTCGCAAAAAACACCTCTGTTTTCTTTCAAAAAATTGGATGTGTCCACGTTGCGCTTTGGGGCGTTTCCTGTCGCGGGCGCTAGGCCTACCCACACAAGTGAGGTATCATTTTTATCGGGAGACTTGCGGGAACGCTGGGTGGAAGGAAATTTGTGGCTCCTCTCAGATTCCAGAACTTTCTGCCACAGAAATGTGAGGAATATGTATTTTTTTTGCCAAATTTTGAGGTTTGCAAAGGATTCTGGGTAACAGAACCTGGTCCCAGCCCCACAAGTCACCCCATCTTAGATTCCCCTAGGTCTCTAATTCTCAGAAATGCACAGGTTTGGTAGGTTTCCCTAGGTGCCGGCTGACCTAGAGGCCAAAATCTACAGGTAGGCACTTCGCAAAAAGCACCTCTATTTTCTTTAAAAGAATTGGATGTGTCCACGTTGCGCTTTGGGGCGTTTCCTGTCGCGGGCGCTAGGCCTACCCACACAAGTGAGGTATCATTTTTATCGGGAGACTTGCGGGAACGCTGGGTGGAAGGAAATTTGTGGCTCCTCTCAGATTCCAGAACTTTCTGCCACAGAAATGTGAGGAATATGTATTTTTTTTGCCAAATTTTGAGGTTTGCAAAGGATTCTGGGTAACAGAACCTGGTCCCAGCCCCACAAGTCACCCCATCTTAGATTCCCCTAGGTCTCTAATTCTCAGAAATGCACAGGTTTGGTAGGTTTCCCTAGGTGCCGGCTGACCTAGAGGCCAAAATCTACAGGTAGGCACTTCGCAAAAAGCACCTCTATTTTCTTTTAAAAAATTGGATGTGTCCAAGTTGCGCTTTGGGGCGTTTCCTGTCGCGGGCGCTAGGCCTACCCACACAAGTGAGGTATCATTTTTATCGGGAGTCTTGCGGGAACGCTGGGTGGAAGGAAATTTGTGGCTCCTCTCAGATTCCAGAACTTTCTGCCACAGAAATGTGAGGAATATGTGTTTTTTTAGCCAAATTTTGAGGTTTGGAAAGGATTCTGGGTAACAGAACCTGGTCCGAGCCCCACAAGTCACCCCATCTTGGATTCCCCTAGGTCTCTAGTTTTTAGAAATGCACAGGTTTGGTAGGTTTCCCTAGGTGTCGGCTGAGCTAGAGGCCAAAATCTACAGGTAGGCACTTCGCAAAAATCACCTCTATTTTGTTTAAAAAAATTGGATGTGTCCACGTTGCGCTTTGGGGCGTTTCCTGTCGCAGGCGCTAGGCCTACCCACACAAGTGAGGTATCATTTTTACCGGGAGACTTGAGGGAACGCTGGGTGGAAGGAAATTTGTGGCTCCTCTCAGATTCCAGAACTTTCTGCCACAGAAATGTGAGGAACATGTGTTTTTTTAGCCAAATTTTGAGGTTTGCAAAGGATTCTGGGTAACAGAACCTGGTCCCAGCCCCACAAGTCACCCCATCTTGGATTCCCCTAGGTCTTTAGTTTTCAGAAATGCACAGGTTTGGTAGGTTTCCGTAGGTGCCGGCTGAGCTAGAGGCCAAAATCTACAGGTAGGCACTTCGCAAAAAGCACCTCTATTTTCTTTAAAAGAATTGGATGTGTCCACGTTGCGCTTTGGGGCGTTTCCTG
Organism: Pleurodeles waltl; assembly: GCF_031143425.1. Classification (NCBI taxonomy): domain Eukaryota; kingdom Metazoa; phylum Chordata; class Amphibia; order Caudata; family Salamandridae; genus Pleurodeles; species Pleurodeles waltl. The sequence continues at coordinate 96,135 of NW_027149919.1, forward strand.
TCGCGGGCGCTAGGCCTACCCACACAAGTGAGGTATCATTTTTATCGGGAGACTTGCGGGAACGCTGGGTGGAAGGAAATTTGTGGCTCCTCTCAGATTCCAGAACTTTCTGCCACAGAAATGTGAGGAACATGTGTTTTTTTAGCCAAATTTTGAGGTTTGCAAAGGATTCTGGGTAACAGAACCTGGTCCGAGCCCCACAAGTCACACCATCTTGGATTCCCCTAGGTCTCTAGTTTTCAGAAATGCACAGGTTTGGTAGGTTTCCCTAGGTGCCGGCTGAGCTAGAGGCCAAAATCTACAGGTAGGCACTTCGCAAAAAACACCTCTGTTTTCTTTCAAAAAATTGGATGTGTCCACGTTGCGCTTTGGGGCGTTTCCTGTCGCGGGCGCTAAGCCTACCCACACAAGTGAGGTATCATTTTTATCGGGAGACTTGGGGGAACGCTGGGTGGAAGGAAATTTGTGGCTCCTCTCAGATTCCAGAACTTTCTGCCACAGAAATGTGAGGAATATGTGTTTTTTTAGCCAAATTTTGAGGTTTGCAAAGGATTCTGGGTAACAGAACCTGGTCCGAGCCCCACAAGTCACCCCATCTTGGATTCCCCTAGGTCTCTAATTTTCAGAAATGCACAGGTTTGGTAGGTTTCCCTAGGTGCCGGCTGAGCTAGAGGCCAAAATCTACAGGTAGACACTTCGCAAAAAACACCTCTGTTTTTTAAAAAAAAATTGGATGTGTCCACGTTGCGCTTTGGGGCGTTTCCTGTCGTGGGCGCTAGGCCTACCCACACAAGTGAGGTATCATTTTTATCGGGAGACTTGGGGGAACGCTGGGTGGAAGGAAATTTGTGGCTCCTCTCAGATTCCAGAACTTTCTGCCACAGAAATGTTTGGAACATGTGTTTTTTTAGCCAAATTTTGAGGTTTGCAAAGGATTCTGGGTAACAGAACCTGGTCCCAGCCCCACAAGTCACCCCATCTTGGATTCCCCTAGGTCTTTAGTTTTCAGAAATGCACAGGTTTGGTAGATTTCCGAAGGTGCCGGCTGAGCTAGAGGCCAAAATCTACAGGTAGGCACTTCGCAAAAAGCACCTCTATTTTCTTTAAAAGAATTGGATGTGTCCACGTTGCGCTTTGGGGCGTTTCCTGTCGCGGGCGCTAGGCCTACCCACACAAGTGAGGTATCATTTTTATCGGGAGACTTGCGGGAACGCTGGGTGGAAGGAAATTTGTGGCTCCTCTCAGATTCCAGAACTTTCTGCCACAGAAATGTGAGGAACATGTGTTTTTTTAGCCAAATTTTGAGGTTTGCAAAGGATTCTGGGTAACAGAACCTGGTCCGAGCCCCACAAGTCACACCATCTTGGATTCCCCTAGGTCTCTAGTTTTCAGAAATGCACAGGTTTGGTAGGTTTCCCTAAGTGCCGGCTGAGCTAGAGGCCAAAATCTACAGGTAGGCACTTCGCAAAAAACACCTCTGTTTTCTTTCAAAAAATTGGATGTGTCCACGTTGCGCTTTGGGGCGTTTCCTGTCGCGGGGGCTAGGCCTACCCACACAAGTGAGGTATCATTTTTATCGGGAGACTTGGGGGAACGCTGGGTGGAAGGAAATTTGTGGCTCCTCTCAGATTCCAGAACTTTCTGCCACAGAAATGTGAGGAATATGTGTTTTTTTAGCCAAATTTTGAGGTTTGCAAAGGATTCTGGGTAACAGAACCTGGTCCGAGCCCCACAAGTCACCCCATCTTGGATTCCCCTAGGTCTCTAATTTTCAGAAATGCACAGGTTTGGTAGGTTTCCCTAGGTGCCGGCTGAGCTAGAGGCCAAAATCTACAGGTAGGCACTTCGCAAAAAGCACCTCTATTTTCTTTAAAAAAATTGGATGTGTCCAAGTTGCGCTTTGGGGCGTTTCCTGTCGCGGGCGCTAGGCCTACCCACACAAGTGAGGTATCATTTTTATCGGGAGACTTGCGGGAACGCTGGGTGGAAGGAAATTTGTGGCTCCTCTCAGATTCCAGAACTTTCTGCCACAGAAATGTGAGGAACATGTGTTTTTTTAGCCAAATGTTGAGGTTTGCAAAGGATTCTGGGTAACAGAACCTGGTCCCAGCCCCACAAGTCACCCCATCTTGGATTCCCCTAGGTCTTTAGTTTTCAGAAATGCACAGGTTTGGTAGGTTTCCCTAGGTGCCGGCTGAGCTAGAGGCCAAAATCTAAAGGTAGGCACTTCGCAAAAAACACCTCTGTTTTCTTTCAAAAAATTGGATGTGTCCACGTTGCGCTTTGGGGCGTTTCCTGTCGCGGGCGCTAGGCCTACCCACACAAGTGAGGTATCATTTTTATCGGGAGACTTGGGGGAACGCTGGGTGGAAAGAAATTTGTGGCTCCTCTCAGATTCCAGAACTTTCTGCCACAGAAATGTGAGGAATATGTGTTTTGTTAGCCAAATTTTGAGGTTTGCAAAGGATTCTGGGTAACAGAACCTGGTCCCAGCCCCACAAGTCACCCCATCTTGGATGGCCCTAGGTCTCTAGTTTTCAGAAATGCACAGGTTTGGTAGGTTTCCCTAGGTGGCGGCTGAGCTAGAGGCCAAAATCTACAGGTAGGCACTTCGCAAAAAACACCTCTGTCTTCTTTAAAAAAATTGGATATGTCCATGTTGCGCTTTGGGGCGTTTCCTGTCGCGGGCGCTAGGCCTACCCACACAAGTGAGGTATCATTTTTATCGGGAGACTTGGGGGAACGCTGGGTGGAAGGAAATTTGTGGCTCCTCTCAGATTCCAGAACTTTCTGCCACAGAAATGTGAGGAACATGTGTTTTTTTAGCCAAATTTTGAGGTTTGGAAAGGATTCTGGGTAACAGAACCTGGTCCGAGCACCACAAGTCACCCTATCTTGGATTCCCCTAGGTCTTTAGTTTTCAGAAATGCACAGGTTTGGTAGGTTTCCCTAGGTGCCGGCTGACCTAGAGGCCAAAATCTACAGGTAGGCACTTCGCAAAAAGCACCTCTATTTTCTTTAAAAAAATTGGATGTGTCCACGTTGCGCTTTGGGGCGTTTCCTGTCGTGGGCGCTAGGCCTACCCACACAAGTGAGGTATCATTTTTATCGGGAGACTTGCGGGAATGCTGGGTGGAAGGAAATTTGTGGCTCCTCTCAGATTCCAGAACTTTCTGCCACAGAAATTTGAGGAACATGTGTTTTTTTAGCCAAATTTTGAGGTTTGCAAAGGATTCTGGGTAACAGAACCTGGTCGCAGCCCCACAAGTCACCCCATCTTGGATTCCCCTAGGTCTCTAGTTTTCAGAAATGCACAGGTTTGGTAGGTTTCCCTAGGTGCCGGCTGAGCTAGAGGCCAAAATCTACAGGTAGGCACTTCGCAAAAAACACCTCTGTTTTCTTTCAAAAAATTGGATGTGTCCACATTGCGCTTTGGGGCGTTTCCTGTCGCGGGCGCTAGGCCTACCCACACAAGTGAGGTATCATTTTTATCGGGAGACTTGCGGGAACGCTGGGTGGAAGGAAATTTGTGGCTCCTCTCAGATTCCAGAACTTTCTGCCACAGAAATGTGAGGAATATGTATTTTTTTTGCCAAATTTTGAGGTTTGCAAAGGATTCTGGGTAACAGAACCTGGTCCCAGCCCCACAAGTCACCCCATCTTAGATTCCCCTAGGTCTCTAATTCTCAGAAATGCACAGGTTTGGTAGGTTTCCCTAGGTGCCGGCTGACCTAGAGGCCAAAATCTACAGGTAGGCACTTCGCAAAAAGCACCTCTATTTTCTTTAAAAGAATTGGATGTGTCCACGTTGCGCTTTGGGGCGTTTCCTGTCGCGGGCGCTAGGCCTACCCTCACAAGTGAGGTATCATTTTTATCGGGAGACTTGCGGGAACGCTGGGTGGAAGGAAATTTGTGGCTCCTCTCAGATTCCAGAACTTTCTGCCACAGAAATGTGAGGAATATGTATTTTTTTTGCCAAATTTTGAGGTTTGCAAAGGATTCTGGGTAACAGAACCTGGTCCCAGCCCCACAAGTCACCCCATCTTAGATTCCCCTAGGTCTCTAATTCTCAGAAATGCACAGGTTTGGTAGGTTTCCCTAGGTGCCGGCTGACCTAGAGGCCAAAATCTACAGGTAGGCACTTCGCAAAAAGCACCTCTATTTTCTTTTAAAAAATTGGATGTGTCCAAGTTGCGCTTTGGGGCGTTTCCTGTCGCGGGCGCTAGGCCTACCCACACAAGTGAGGTATCATTTTTATCGGGAGTCTTGCGGGAACGCTGGGTGGAAGGAAATTTGTGGCTCCTCTCAGATTCCAGAACTTTCTGCCACAGAAATGTGAGGAATATGTGTTTTTTTAGCCAAATTTTGAGGTTTGGAAAGGATTCTGGGTAACAGAACCTGGTCCGAGCCCCACAAGTCACCCCATCTTGGATTCCCCTAGGTCTCTAGTTTTTAGAAATGCACAGGTTTGGTAGGTTTCCCTAGGTGTCGGCTGAGCTAGAGGCCAAAATCTACAGGTAGGCACTTCGCAAAAATCACCTCTATTTTGTTTAAAAAAATTGGATGTGTCCACGTTGCGCTTTGGGGCGTTTCCTGTCGCAGGCGCTAGGCCTACCCACACAAGTGAGGTATCATTTTTACCGGGAGACTTGGGGGAACGCTGGGTGGTAGGAAATTTGTGGCTCCTCTCAGATTCCAGAACTTTCTGCCACAGAAATGTGAGGAACATGTGTTTGTTTAGCCAAATTTTGAGGTTTGCAAAGGATTCTGGGTAACAGAACCTGGTCCGAGCCCCACAAGTCACCCTATCTTGGATTCCCCTAGGTCTTTAGTTTTCAGAAATGCACAGGTTTGGTAGGTTTCCCTAGGTGCCGGCTGAGCTAGAGGCCAAAATCTACAGGTAGGCACTTCGCAAAAAGCACCTCTATTTTCTTTAAAAGAATTGGATGTGTCCACGTTGCGCTTTGGGGCGTTTCCTGTCGCGGGCGCTAGGCCTACCCACACAAGTGAGGTATCATTTTTATCGGGAGACTTGCGGGAACGCTGGGTGGAAGGAAATTTGTGGCTCCTCTCAGATTCCAGAACTTTCTGCCACAGAAATGTGAGGAACATGTGTTTTTTTAGCCAAATTTTGAGGTTTGCAAAGGATTCTGGGTAACAGAACCTGGTCCCAGCCCCACAAGTCACCCCATCTTGGATTCCCCTAGGTCTCTAGTTTTCAGAAATGCATAGGTTTGGTAGGTTTCCCTAGGTGCCGGCTGAGCTAGAGGCCAAAATCTACAGGTAGGCACTTCGCAAAAAACACCTCTGTTTTCTTTCAAAAAATTGGATGTGTCCACGTTGCGCTTTGGGGCGTTTCCTGTCACGGGCGCTAGGCCTACCCACACAAGTGAGGTATCATTTTTATCGGGAGACTTGGGGGAACGCTGGGTGGAAGGAAATTTGTGGCTCCTCTCAGATTCCAGAACTTTCTGCCACAGAAATTTGAGGAACATGTGTTTTTTTAGCCAAATGTTGAGGTTTGCAAAGGATGTTGGGTAACAGAACCTGGTCAGAGCCCCACAAGTCACCCCATCTTGGATTCCCCTAGGTCTCTAGTTTTCAGAAATGCACAGGTTTGGTAGGTTTCCCTAGGTGCCGGCTGAGCTAGAGGCCAAAATCTACAGGTAGGCACTTCGCAAAAAACACCTCTGTTTTCTTTCAAAAAATTGGATGTGTCCACGTTGCGCTTTGGGGCGTTTCCTGTCACGGGCGCTAGGCCTACCCACACAAGTGAGGTATCATTTTTATCGGGAGACTTGGGGGAACGCTGGGTGGAAGGAAATTTGTGGCTCCTCTCAGATTCCAGAACTTTCTGCCACAGAAATGTGAGGAATATGTATTTTTTTTGCCAAATTTTGAGGTTTGCAAAGGATTCTGGGTAACAGAACCTGGTCCGAGCCCCACAAGTCACCCCATCTTGGATTCCCCTAGGTCTCTAATTCTCAGAAATGCACAGGTTTGGTAGGTTTCCCTAGGTGCCGGCTGACCTAGAGGCCAAAATCTACAGGTAGGCACTTCGCAAAAAGCACCTCTATTTTCTTTAAAAAAATTGGATGTGTCCAAGTTGCGCTTTGGGGCGTTTCCTGTCGCGGGCGCTAGGCCTACCCACACAAGTGAGGTATCATTTTTATCGGGAGTCTTGCGGGAACGCTGGGTGGAAGGAAATTTGTGGCTCCTCTCAGATTCCAGAACTTTCTGCCACAGAAATGTGAGGAACATGTGTTTTTTTAGCCAAATTTTGAGGTTTGCAAAGGATTCTGGGTAACAGAACCTGGTCCGAGCCCCACAAGTCACCCCATCTTGGATTCCCCTAGGTCTCTAATTATCAGAAATGCACAGGTTTGGTAGGTTTCCCTAGGTGCCGGCTGAGCTAGAGGCCAAAATCTACAGGTAGGCACTTCGCAAAAAACACCTCTGTTTTCTTTCAAAAAATTGGATGTGTCCACGTTGCGCTTTGGGGCGTTTCCTGTCGCAGGCGCTAGGCCTACCCACACAAGTGAGGTATCATTTTTACCGGGAGACTTGGGGGAACGCTGGGTGGTAGGAAATTTGTGGCTCCTCTCAGATTCCAGAACTTTCTGCCACAGAAATGTGAGGAACATGTGTTTGTTTAGCCAAATTTTGAGGTTTGCAAAGGATTCTGGGTAACAGAACCTGGTCCGAGCCCCACAAGTCACCCTATCTTGGATTCCCCTAGGTCTTTAGTTTTCAGAAATGCACAGGTTTGGTAGGTTTCCCTAGGTGCCGGCTGAGCTAGAGGCCAAAATCTACAGGTAGGCACTTCGCAAAAAGCACCTCTATTTTCTTTAAAAGAATTGGATGTGTCCACGTTGCGCTTTGGGGCGTTTCCTGTCGCGGGCGCTAGGCCTACCCACACAAGTGAGGTATCATTTTTATCGGGAGACTTGCGGGAACGCTGGGTGGAAGGAAATTTGTGGCTCCTCTCAGATTCCAGAACTTTCTGCCACAGAAATGTGAGGAACATGTGTTTTTTTAGCCAAATTTTGAGGTTTGCAAAGGATTCTGGGTAACAGAACCTGGTCCCAGCCCCACAAGTCACCCCATCTTGGATTCCCCTAGGTCTCTAGTTTTCAGAAATGCATAGGTTTGGTAGGTTTCCCTAGGTGCCGGCTGAGCTAGAGGCCAAAATCTACAGGTAGGCACTTCGCAAAAAACACCTCTGTTTTCTTTCAAAAAATTGGATGTGTCCACGTTGCGCTTTGGGGCGTTTCCTGTCACGGGCGCTAGGCCTACCCACACAAGTGAGGTATCATTTTTATCGGGAGACTTGGGGGAACGCTGGGTGGAAGGAAATTTGTGGCTCCTCTCAGATTCCAGAACTTTCTGCCACAGAAATTTGAGGAACATGTGTTTTTTTAGCCAAATGTTGAGGTTTGCAAAGGATGTTGGGTAACAGAACCTGGTCAGAGCCCCACAAGTCACCCCATCTTGGATTCCCCTAGGTCTCTAGTTTTCAGAAATGCACAGGTTTGGTAGGTTTCCCTAGGTGCCGGCTGAGCTAGAGGCCAAAATCTACAGGTAGGCACTTCGCAAAAAACACCTCTGTTTTCTTTCAAAAAATTGGATGTGTCCACGTTGCGCTTTGGGGCGTTTCCTGTCACGGGCGCTAGGCCTACCCACACAAGTGAGGTATCATTTTTATCGGGAGACTTGGGGGAACGCTGGGTGGAAGGAAATTTGTGGCTCCTCTCAGATTCCAGAACTTTCTGCCACAGAAATGTGAGGAATATGTATTTTTTTTGCCAAATTTTGAGGTTTGCAAAGGATTCTGGGTAACAGAACCTGGTCCGAGCCCCACAAGTCACCCCATCTTGGATTCCCCTAGGTCTCTAATTTTCAGAAATGCACAGGTTTGGTAGGTTTCCCTAGGTGCCGGCTGAGCTAGAGGCCAAAATCTACAGGTAGACACTTCGCAAAAAACACCTCTGTTTTTTTAAAAAAAATTGGATGTGTCCACGTTGCGCTTTGGGGCGTTTCCTGTCGTGGGCGCTAGGCCTACCCACACAAGTGAGGTATCATTTTTATCGGGAGACTTTGGGGAACGCTGGGTGGAAGGAAATTTGTGGCTCCTCTCAGATTCCAGAACTTTCTGCCACAGAAATGTGAGGAACATGTGTTTTTTTAGCCAAATTTTGAGGTTTGCAAAGGATTCTGGGTAACAGAACCTGGTCCGAGCCCCACAAGTCACACCATCTTGGATTCCCCTAGGTCTCTAGTTTTCAGAAATGCACAGGTTTGGTAGGTTTCCCTATGTGCCGGCTGAGCTAGAGGCCAAAATCTACAGGTAGGCACTTCGCAAAAAACACCTCTGTTTTCTTTAAAAAAATTGGATGTGTCCACGTTGCGCTGTGGGGCGTTTCCTGTCACGGGCGCTAGGCCTACCCACACAAGTGAGGTATCATTTTTATCGGGAGACTTGGGGGAACGCTGGGTGGAAGGAAATTTGTGGCTCCTCTCAGATTCCAGAACTTTCTGCCACAGAAATGTGAGGAACATGTGTTTTTTTAGCCAAATTTTGAGGTTTGCAAAGGATTCTGGGTAACAGAACCTGGTCAGAGCCCCACAAGTCACCCCATCTTGGATTCCCCTAGGTCTCTAATTCTCAGAAATGCACAGGTTTGGTAGGTTTCCCTAGGTGCCGGCTGACCTAGAGGCCAAAATCTACAGGTAGGCACTTCGCAAAAAGCACCTCTATTTTCTTTAAAAAAATTGGATGTGTCCAAGTTGCGCTTTGGGGCGTTTCCTGTCGCGGGCGCTAGGCCTACCCACACAAGTGAGGTATCATTTTTATCGGGAGACTTGCGGGAACGCTGGGTGGAAGGAAATTTGTGGCTCCTCTCAGATTCCAGAACTTTCTGCCACAGAAATGTGAGGAACATGTGTTTTTTTAGCCAAATTTTGAGGTTTGCAAAGGATTCTGGGTAACAGAACCTGGTCCGAGCCCCACAAGTCACACCATCTTGGATTCCCCTAGGTCTCTAGTTTTCAGAAATGCACAGGTTTGGTAGGTTTCCCTATGTGCCGGCTGAGCTAGAGGCCAAAATCTACAGGTAGGCACTTCGCAAAAAACACCTCTGTTTTCTTAAAAAAAATTGGATGTGTCCACGTTGCGCTTTGGGGCGTTTCCTGTCGCGGGCGCTAGGCCTACCCACACAAGTGAGGTATCATTTTTATCGGGAGACTTGGGGGAACGCTGGGTGGAAGGAAATTTGTGGCTCCTCTCAGATTCCAGAACTTTCTGCCACAGAAATGTGAGGAACATGTGTTTTTTTAGCCAAATTTTGAGGTTTGCAAAGGATTCTGGGTAACAGAACCTGGTCCCAGCCCCACAAGTCACCCCATCTTGGATTCCCCTAGGTCTTTAGTTTTCAGAAATGCACAGGTTTGGTAGGTTTCCGTAGGTGCCGGCTGAGCTAGAGGCCAAAATCTACAGGTAGGCACTTCGCAAAAAGCACCTCTATTTTCTTTAAAAGATTTGGATGTGTCCACGTTGCGCTTTGGGGCGTTTCCTGTCGCGGGCGCTAGGCCTACCCACACAAGTGAGGTATCATTTTTATCGGGAGACTTGCGGGAACGCTGGGTGGAAGGAAATTTGTGGCTCCTCTCAGATTCCAGAACTTTCTGCCACAGAAATGTGAGGAACATGTGTTTTTTTAGCAAAATTTTGAGGTTTGCAAAGGATTCTGGGTAACAGAACCTGGTCCGAGCCCCACAAGTCACACCATCTTGGATTCCCCTAGGTCTCTAGTTTTCAGAAATGCACAGGTTCGGTAGGTTTCCCTAGGTGCCGGCTGAGCTAGAGGCCAAAATCTACAGGTAGGCACTTCGCAAAAAACACCTCTGTTTTCTTTCAAAAAATTGGATGTGTCCACGTTGCGCTTTGGGGCGTTTCCTGTCACGGGCGCTAGGCCTACCCACACAAGTGAGGTATCATTTTTATCGGGAGACTTGGGGGAACGCTGGGTGGAAGGAAATTTGTGGCTCCTCTCAGATTCCAGAACTTTCTGCCACAGAAATGTGAGGAACATCTGTTTTTTTAGCCAAATTTTGAGGTTTGCAAAGGATTCTGGGTAACAGAACCAGGTCCGAGCCCCACAAGTCACCCCATCTTGGATTCCCCTAGGTCTCTAATTTTCAGAAATGCACAGGTTTGGTAGGTTTCCCTAGGTGCCGGCTGAGCTAGAGGCCAAAATCTACAGGTAGACACTTCGCAAAAAACACCTCTGTTTTTTTAAAAAAAATTGGATGTGTCCACGTTGCGCTTTGGGGCGTTTCCTGTCGTGGGCGCTAGGCCTACCCACACAAGTGAGGTATCATTTTTATCGGGAGACTTTGGGGAACGCTGGGTGGAAGGAAATTTGTGGCTCCTCTCAGATTCCAGAACTTTCTGCCACAGAAATGTGAGGAACATGTGTTTTTTAGGCCAAATTTTGAGGTTTGCAAAGGATTCTGGGTAACAGAACCTGGTCCGAGCCCCACAAGTCACACCATCTTGGATTCCCCTAGGTCTCTAGTTTTCAGAAATGCACAGGTTTGGTAGGTTTCCCTATGTGCCGGCTGAGCTAGAGGCCAAAATCTACAGGTAGGCACTTCGCAAAAAACACCTCTGTTTTCTTTAAAAAAATTGGATGTGTCCACGTTGCGCTGTGGGGCGTTTCCTGTCACGGGCGCTAGGCCTACCCACACAAGTGAGGTATCATTTTTATCGGGAGACTTGGGGGAACGCTGGGTGGAAGGAAATTTGTGGCTCCTCTCAGATTCCAGAACTTTCTGCCACAGAAATTTGAGGAACATGTGTTTTTTTAGCCAAATTTTGAGGTTTGCAAAGGATTCTGGGTAACAGAACCTGGTCAGAGCCCCACAAGTCACCCCATCTTGGATTCCCCTAGGTCTCTAATTCTCAGAAATGCACAGGTTTGGAAGGTTTCCCTAGGTGCCGGCTGACCTACAGGCCAAAATCTACAGGTAGGCACTTCGCAAAAAGCACCTCTATTTTCTTTAAAAAAATTGGATGTGTCCAAGTTGCGCTTTGGGGCGTTTCCTGTCGCGGGCGCTAGGCCTACCCACACAAGTGAGGTATCATTTTTATCGGGAGACTTGCAGGAACGCTGGGTGGAAGGAAATTTGTGGCTCCTCTCAGATTCCAGAACTTTCTGCCACAGAAATGTGAGGAACATCTGTTTTTTTAGCCAAATTTTGAGGTTTGCAAAGGATTCTGGGTAACAGAACCTGGTCCGAGCCCCACAAGTCACACCATCTTGGATTCCCCTAGGTCTCTAATTTTCAGAAATGCACAGGTTTGGTAGGTTTCCCTAGGTGCCGGCTGAGCTAGAGGCCAAAATCTACAGGTAGACACTTCGCAAAAAACACCTCTGTTTTTTTAAAAAAAATTGGATGTGTCCACGTTGCGCTTTGGGGCGTTTCCTGTCGTGGGCGCTAGGCCTACCCACACAAGTGAGGTATCATTTTTATCGGGAGACTTTGGGGAACGCTGGGTGGAAGGAAATTTGTGGCTCCTCTCAGATTCCAGAACTTTCTGCCACAGAAATGTGAGGAACATGTGTTTTTTAGGCCAAATTTTGAGGTTTGCAAAGGATTCTGGGTAACAGAACCTGGTCCGAGCCCCACAAGTCACACCATCTTGGATTCCCCTAGGTCTCTAGTTTTCAGAAATGCACAGGTTTGGTAGGTTTCCCTATGTGCCGGCTGAGCTAGAGGCCAAAATCTACAGGTAGGCACTTCGCAAAAAACACCTCTGTTTTCTTTAAAAAAATTGGATGTGTCCACGTTGCGCTGTGGGGCGTTTCCTGTCACGGGCGCTAGGCCTACCCACACAAGTGAGGTATCATTTTTATCGGGAGACTTGGGGGAACGCTGGGTGGAAGGAAATTTGTGGCTCCTCTCAGATTCCAGAACTTTCTGCCACAGAAATTTGAGGAACATGTGTTTTTTTAGCCAAATTTTGAGGTTTGCAAAGGATTCTGGGTAACAGAACCTGGTCAGAGCCCCACAAGTCACCCCATCTTGGATTCCCCTAGGTCTCTAATTCTCAGAAATGCACAGGTTTGGTAGGTTTCCCTAGGTGCCGGCTGACCTACAGGCCAAAATCTACAGGTAGGCACTTCGCAAAAAGCACCTCTATTTTCTTTAAAAAAATTGGATGTGTCCAAGTTGCGCTTTGGGGCGTTTCCTGTCGCGGGCGCTAGGCCTACCCACACAAGTGAGGTATCATTTTTATCGGGAGACTTGCAGGAACGCTGGGTGGAAGGAAATTTGTGGCTCCTCTCAGATTCCAGAACTTTCTGCCACAGAAATGTGAGGAACATGTGATATTTTAGCCAAATTTTGAGGTTTGCAAAGGATTCTGGGTAACAGAACCTGGTCCGAGCCCCACAAGTCACACCATCTTGGATTCCCCTAGGTCTCTAGTTTTCAGAAATGCACAGGTTTGGTAGGTTTCCCTATGTGCCGGCTGAGCTAGAGGCCAAAATCTACAGGTAGGCACTTCGCAAAAAACACCTCTGTTTTCTTTAAAAAAATTGGATGTGTCCACGTTGCGCTTTGGGGCGTTTCCTGTCGCGGGCGCTAGGCCTACCCACACAAGTGAGGTATCATTTTTATCGGGAGACTTGGGGGAACGCTGGGTGGAAGGAAATGTGTGGCTCCTCTCAGATTCCAGAACTTTCTGCCACAGAAATGTGAGGAACATGTGTTTTTTTAGCCAAATTTTGAGGTTTGCAAAGGATTCTGGGTAACAGAACCTGGTCCCAGCCCCACAAGTCACCCCATCTTGGATTCCCCTAGGTCTTTAGTTTTCAGAAATGCACAGGTTTGGTAGGTTTCCGTAGGTGCCGGCTGAGCTAGAGGCCAAAATCTACAGGTAGGCACTTCGCAAAAAGCACCTCTATTTTCTTTAAAAGATTTGGATGTGTCCACGTTGTGCTTTGGGGCGTTTCCTGTCGCGGGCGCTAGGCCTACCCACACAAGTGAGGTATCATTTTTATCGGGAGACTTGCGGGAACGCTGGGTGGAAGGAAATTTGTGGCTCCTCTCAGATTCCAGAACTTTCTGCCACAGAAATGTGAGGAACATGTGTTTTTTTAGCAAAATTTTGAGGTTTGCAAAGGATTCTGGGTAACAGAACCTGGTCCGAGCCCCACAAGTCACACCATCTTGGATTCCCCTAGGTCTCTAGTTTTCAGAAATGCACAGGTTCGGTAGGTTTCCCTAGGTGCCGGCTGAGCTAGAGGCCAAAATCTACAGGTAGGCACTTCGCAAAAAACACCTCTGTTTTCTTTCAAAAAATTGGATGTGTCCACGTTGCGCTTTGGGGCGTTTCCTGTCGCGGGCGCTAGGCCTACCCACACAAGTGAGGTATCATTTTTATCGGGAGACTTGGGGGAACGCTGGGTGGAAGGAAATTTGTGGCTCCTCTCAGATTCCAGAACTTTCTGCCACAGAAATGTGAGGAATATGTGTTTTTTTAGCCAAATTTTGAGGTTTGCAAAGGATTCTGGGTAACAGAACCTGGTCCGAGCCCCACAAGTCACCCCATCTTGGATTCCCCTAGGTCTCTAATTTTCAGAAATGCACAGGTTTGGTAGGTTTCCCTAGGTGCCGGCTGAGCTAGAGGCCAAAATCTACAGGTAGACACTTCGCAAAAAACACCTCTGTTTTTTTAAAACAAATTGGATGTGTCCACGTTGCGCTTTGGGGCGTTTCCTGTCGTGGGCGCTAGGCCTACCCACACAAGTGAGGTATCATTTTTATCGGGAGACTTTGGGGAACGCTGGGTGGAAGGAAATTTGTGGCTCCTCTCAGATTCCAGAACTTTCTGCCACAGAAATGTGAGGAACATGTGTTTTTTTAGCCAAATTTTGAGGTTTGCAAAGGATTCTGGGTAACAGAACCTGGTCCGAGCCCCACAAGTCACACCATCTTGGATTCCCCTAGGTCTCTAGTTTTCAGAAATGCACAGGTTTGGTAGGTTTCCCTATGTGCCGGCTGAGCTAGAGGCCAAAATCTACAGGTAGGCACTTCGCAAAAAACACCTCTGTTTTCTTTAAAAAAATTGGATGTGTCCACGTTGCGCTTTGGGGCGTTTCCTGTCACGGGCGCTAGGCCTACCCACACAAGTGAGGTATCATTTTTATCGGGAGACTTGGGGGAACGCTGGGTGGAAGGAAATTTGTGGCTCTTCTCAGATTCCAGAACTTTCTGCCACAGAAATTTGAGGAACATGTGTTTTTTTAGCCAAATGTTGAGGTTTGCAAAGGATGTTGGGTAACAGAACCTGGTCAGAGCCCCACAAGTCACCCCATCTTGGATTCCCCTAGGTCTCTAGTTTTCAGAAATGCACAGGTTTGGTAGGTTTCCCTAGGTGCCGGCTGAGCTAGAGGCCAAAATCTACAGGTAGGCACTTCGCAAAAAACACCTCTGTTTTCTTTCAAAAAATTGGATGTGTCCACCTTGCGCTTTGGGGCGTTTCCTGTCGCGGGCGCTAGGCCTACCCACACAAGTGAGGTATCATTTTTATCGGGAGACTTGGGGGAACGCTGGGTGGAAGGAAATTTGTGGCTCCTCTCAGATTCCAGAACTTTCTGCCACAGAAATGTGAGGAATATGTATTTTTTTAGCCAAATTTTGAGGTTTGCAAAGGATTCTGGGTAACAGAACCTGGTCCGAGCACCACAAGTCACCCCATCTTGGATTCCCCTAGGTCTCTAATTCTCAGAAATGCACAGGTTTGGTAGGTTTCCCTAGGTGCCGGCTGACCTAGAGGCCAAAATCTACAGGTAGGCACTTCGCAAAAAGCACCTCTATTTTCTTTAAAAAAATTGGATGTGTCCAAGTTGCGCTTTGGGGCGTTTCCTGTCGCGGGCGCTAGGCCTACCCACACAAGTGAGGTATCATTTTTATCGGGAGACTTGCGGGAACGCTGGGTGGAAGGAAATTTGTGGCTCCTCTCAGATTCCAGAACTTTCTGCCACAGAAATGTGAGGAACATGTGTTTTTTTAGCCAAATTTTGAGGTTTGCAAAGGATTCTGGGTAACAGAACCTGGTCCGAGCCCCACAAGTCACACCATCTTGGATTCCCCTAGGTCTCTAGTTTTCAGAAATGCACAGGTTTGGTAGGTTTCCCTATGTGCCGGCTGAGCTAGAGGCCAAAATCTACAGGTAGGCACTTCGCAAAAAACACCTCTGTTTTCTTTAAAAAAATTGGATGTGTCCACGTTGCGCTTTGGGGCGTTTCCTGTCGCGGGCGCTAGGCCTACCCACACAAGTGAGGTATCATTTTTATCGGGAGACTTGGGGGAACGCTGGGTGGAAGGAAATTTGTGGCTCCTCTCAGATTCCAGAACTTTCTGCCACAGAAATGTGAGGAACATGTGTTTTTTTAGCCAAATTTTGAGGTTTGCAAAGGATTCTGGGTAACAGAACCTGGTCCCAGCCCCACAAGTCACCCCATCTTGGATTCCCCTAGGTCTTTAGTTTTCAGAAATGCACAGGTTTGGTAGGTTTCCGTAGGTGCCGGCTGAGCTAGAGGCCAAAATCTACAGGTAGGCACTTCGCAAAAAGCACCTCTATTTTCTTTAAAAGAATTGGATGTGTCCACGTTGCGCTTTGGGGCGTTTCCTGTCGCGGGCGCTAGGCCTACCCACACAAGTGAGGTATCATTTTTATCGGGAGACTTGCGGGAACGCTGGGTGGAAGGAAATTTGTGGCTCCTCTCAGATTCCAGAACTTTCTGCCACAGAAATGTGAGGAACATGTGTTTTTTTAGCCAAATTTTGAGGTTTGCAAAGGATTCTGGGTAACAGAACCTGGTCCGAGCCCCACAAGTCACACCATCTTGGATTCCCCTAGGTCTCTAGTTTTCAGAAATGCACAGGTTTGGTAGGTTTCCCTAAGTGCCGGCTGAGCTAGAGGCCAAAATCTACAGGTAGGCACTTCGCAAAAAACACCTCTGTTTTCTTTCAAAAAATTGGATGTGTCCACGTTGCGCTTTGGGGCGTTTCCTGTCGCGGGCGCTAGGCCTACCCACACAAGTGAGGTATCATTTTTATCGGGAGACTTGGGGGAACGCTGGGTGGAAGGAAATTTGTGGCTCCTCTCAGATTCCAGAACTTTCTGCCACAGAAATGTGAGGAATATGTGTTTTTTTAGCCAAATTTTGAGGTTTGCAAAGGATTCTGGGTAACAGAACCTGGTCCGAGCCCCACAAGTCACCCCATCTTGGATTCCCCTAGGTCTCTAATTTTCAGAAATGCACAGGTTTGGTAGGTTTCCCTAGGTGCCGGCTGAGCTAGAGGCCAAAATCTACAGGTAGGCACTTCGCAAAAAGCACCTCTATTTTCTTTAAAAAAATTGGATGTGTCCAAGTTGCGCTTTGGGGCGTTTCCTGTCGCGGGCGCTAGGCCTACCCACACAAGTGAGGTATCATTTTTATCGGGAGACTTGCGGGAACGCTGGGTGGAAGGAAATTTGTGGCTCCTCTCAGATTCCAGAACTTTCTGCCACAGAAATGTGAGGAACATGTGTTTTTTTAGCCAAATGTTGAGGTTTGCAAAGGATTCTGGGTAACAGAACCTGGTCCCAGCCCCACAAGTCACCCCATCTTGGATTCCCCTAGGTCTTTAGTTTTCAGAAATGCACAGGTTTGGTAGGTTTCCCTAGGTGCCGGCTGAGCTAGAGGCCAAAATCTAAAGGTAGGCACTTCGCAAAAAACACCTCTGTTTTCTTTCAAAAAATTGGATGTGTCCACGTTGCGCTTTGGGGCGTTTCCTGTCGCGGGCGCTAGGCCTACCCACACAAGTGAGGTATCATTTTTATCGGGAGACTTGGGGGAACGCTGGGTGGAAGGAAATTTGTGGCTCCTCTCAGATTCCAGAACTTTCTGCCACAGAAATGTGAGGAATATGTGTTTTGTTAGCCAAATTTTGAGGTTTGCAAAGGATTCTGGGTAACAGAACCTGGTCCCAGCCCCACAAGTCACCCCATCTTGGATGCCCCTAGGTCTCTAGTTTTCAGAAATGCACAGGTTTGGTAGGTTTCCCTAGGTGGCGGCTGAGCTAGAGGCCAAAATCTACAGGTAGGCACTTCGCAAAAAACACCTCTGTCTTCTTTAAAAAAATTGGATATGTCCATGTTGCGCTTTGGGGCGTTTCCTGTCGCGGGCGCTAGGCCTACCCACACAAGTGAGGTATCATTTTTATCGGGAGACTTGGGGGAACGCTGGGTGGAAGGAAATTTGTGGCTCCTCTCAGATTCCAGAACTTTCTGCCACAGAAATGTGAGGAACATGTGTTTTTTTAGCCAAATTTTGAGGTTTGGAAAGGATTCTGGGTAACAGAACCTGGTCCGAGCCCCACAAGTCACCCCATCTTGGATTCCCCTAGGTCTCTAGTTTTTAGAAATGCACAGGTTTGGTAGGTTTCCCTAGGTGTCGGCTGAGCTAGAGGCCAAAATCTACAGGTAGGCACTTCGCAAAAATCACCTCTATTTTGTTTAAAAAAATTAGATGTGTCCACGTTGCGCTTTGGGGCGTTTCCTGTCGCAGGCGCTAGGCCTACCCACACAAGTGAGGTATCATTTTTATCGGGAGACTTGGGGGAACGCTGGGTGGAAGGAAATTTGTGGCTCCTCTCAGATTCCAGAACTTTCTGCCACAGAAATGTGAGGAACATGTGTTTGTTTAGCCAAATTTTGAGGTTTGCAAAGGATTCTGGGTAACAGAACCTGGTCCGAGCACCACAAGTCACCCTATCTTGGATTCCCCTAGGTCTTTAGTTTTCAGAAATGCACAGGTTTGGTAGGTTTCCCTAGGTGCCGGCTGAGCTAGAGGCCAAAATCTACAGGTAGGCACTTCGCAAAAAGCACCTCTATTTTCTTTTAAAAAATTGGATGTGTCCACGTTGCGCTTTGGGGCGTTTCCTGTCGTGGGCGCTAGGCCTACCCACACAAGTGAGGTATCATTTTTATCGGGAGACTTGCGGGAATGCTGGGTGGAAGGAAATTTGTGGCTCCTCTCAGATTCCAGAACTTTCTGCCACAGAATTGTGAGGAACATGTGTTTTTTTAGCCAAATTTTGAGGTTTGCAAAGGATTCTGGGTAACAGAACCTGGTCGCAGCCCCACAAGTCACCCCATCTTGGATTCCCCTAGGTCTCTAGTTTTCAGAAATGCACAGGTTTGGTAGGTTTCCCTAGGTGCCGGCTGACCTAGAGGCCAAAATCTACAGGTAGGCACTTCGCAAAAAGCACCTCTATTTTCTTTAAAAAAATTGGATGTGTCCACGTTGCGCTTTGGGGCGTTTCCTGTCGTGGGCGCTAGGCCTACCCACACAAGTGAGGTATCATTTTTATCGGGAGACTTGCGGGAACGCTGGGTGGAAGGAAATTTGTGGCTCCTCTCAGATTCCAGAACTTTCTGCCACAGAAATGTGAGGAACATGTGTTTTTTTAGCCAAATTTTGAGGTTTGCAAAGGATTCTGGGTAACAGAACCTGGTCGCAGCCCCACAAGTCACCCCATCTTGGATTCCCCTAGGTCTCTAGTTTTCAGAAATGCACAGGTTTGGTAGGTTTCCCTAGGTGCCGGCTGAGCTAGAGGCCAAAATCTACAGGTAGGCACTTCGCAAAAAACACCTCTGTTTTCTTTCAAAAAATTGGATGTGTCCACATTGCGCTTTGGGGCGTTTCCTGTCGCGGGCGCTAGGCCTACCCACACAAGTGAGGTATCATTTTTATCGGCAGACTTGCGGGAACGCTGGGTGGAAGGAAATTTGTGGCTCCTCTCAGATTCCAGAACTTTCTGCCACAGAAATGTGAGGAATATGTATTTTTTTTGCCAAATTTTGAGGTTTGCAAAGGATTCTGGGTAACAGAACCTGGTCCCAGCCCCACAAGTCACCCCATCTTAGATTCCCCTAGGTCTCTAATTCTCAGAAATGCACAGGTTTGGTAGGTTTCCCTAGGTGCCGGCTGACCTAGAGGCCAAAATCTACAGGTAGGCACTTCGCAAAAAGCACCTCTATTTTCTTTTAAAAAATTGGATGTGTCCAAGTTGCGCTTTGGGGCGTTTCCTGTCGCGGGCGCTAGGCCTACCCACACAAGTGAGGTATCATTTTTATCGGGAGTCTTGCGGGAACGCTGGGTGGAAGGAAATTTGTGGCTCCTCTCAGATTCCAGAACTTTCTGCCACAGAAATGTGAGGAACATGTGTTTGTTTAGCCAAATTTTGAGGTTTGCAAAGGATTCTGGGTAACAGAACCTGGTCCGAGCCCCACAAGTCACCCTATCTTGGATTCCCCTAGGTCTTTAGTTTTCAGAAATGCACAGGTTTGGTAGGTTTCCCTAGGTGCCGGCTGAGCTAGAGGCCAAAATCTACAGGTAGGCACTTCGCAAAAAGCACCTCTATTTTCTTTAAAAGAATTGGATGTGTCCACGTTGCGCTTTGGGGCGTATCCTGTCGCGGGCGCTAGGCCTACCCACACAAGTGAGGTATCATTTTTATCGGGAGACTTGCGGGAACGCTGGGTGGAAGGAAATTTGTGGCTCCTCTCAGATTCCAGAACTTTCTGCCACAGAAATGTGAGGAACATGTGTTTTTTTAGCCAAATTTTGAGGTTTGCAAAGGATTCTGGGTAACAGAACCTGGTCCCAGCCCCACAAGTCACCCCATCTTGGATTCCCCTAGGTCTCTAGTTTTCAGAAATGCATAGGTTTGGTAGGTTTCCCTAGGTGCCGGCTGAGCTAGAGGCCAAAATCTACAGGTAGGCACTTCGCAAAAAACACCTCTGTTTTCTTTCAAAAAATTGGATGTGTCCACGTTGCGCTTTGGGGCGTTTCCTGTCACGGGCGCTAGGCCTACCCACACAAGTGAGGTATCATTTTTATCGGGAGACTTGGGGGAACGCTGGGTGGAAGGAAATTTGTGGCTCCTCTCAGATTCCAGAACTTTCTGCCACAGAAATGTGAGGAATATGTATTTTTTTTGCCAAATTTTGAGGTTTGCAAAGGATTCTGGGTAACAGAACCTGGTCCGAGCCCCACAAGTCACCCCATCTTGGATTCCCCTAGGTCTCTAATTCTCAGAAATGCACAGGTTTGGTAGGTTTCCCTAGGTGCCGGCTGAGCTAGAGGCCAAAATCTACAGGTAGGCACTTCGCAAAAAGCACCTCTATTTTCTTTTAAAAAATTGGATGTGTCCAAGTTGCGCTTTGGGGCGTTTCCTGTCGCGGGCGCTAGGCCTACCCACACAAGTGAGGTATCATTTTTATCGGGAGTCTTGCGGGAACGCTGGGTGGAAGGAAATTTGTGGCTCCTCTCAGATTCCAGAACTTTCTGCCACAGAAATGTGAGGAACATGTGTTTGTTTAGCCAAATTTTGAGGTTTGCAAAGGATTCTGGGTAACAGAACCTGGTCCGAGCCCCACAAGTCACCCTATCTTGGATTCCCCTAGGTCTTTAGTTTTCAGAAATGCACAGGTTTGGTAGGTTTCCCTAGGTGCCGGCTGAGCTAGAGGCCAAAATCTACAGGTAGGCACTTCGCAAAAAGCACCTCTATTTTCTTTAAAAGAATTGGATGTGTCCACGTTGCGCTTTGGGGCGTATCCTGTCGCGGGCGCTAGGCCTACCCACACAAGTGAGGTATCATTTTTATCGGGAGACTTGCGGGAACGCTGGGTGGAAGGAAATTTGTGGCTCCTCTCAGATTCCAGAACTTTCTGCCACAGAAATGTGAGGAACATGTGTTTTTTTAGCCAAATTTTGAGGTTTGCAAAGGATTCTGGGTAACAGAACCTGGTCCCAGCCCCACAAGTCACCCCATCTTGGATTCCCCTAGGTCTCTAGTTTTCAGAAATGCATAGGTTTGGTAGGTTTCCCTAGGTGCCGGCTGAGCTAGAGGACAAAATCTACAGGTAGGCACTTCGCAAAAAACACCTCTGTTTTCTTTCAAAAAATTGGATGTGTCCACGTTGCGCTTTGGGGCGTTTCCTGTCACGGGCGCTAGGCCTACCCACACAAGTGAGGTATCATTTTTATCGGGAGACTTGGGGGAACGCTGGGTGGAAGGAAATTTGTGGCTCCTCTCAGATTCCAGAACTTTCTGCCACAGAAATGTGAGGAATATGTATTTTTTTTGCCAAATTTTGAGGTTTGCAAAGGATTCTGGGTAACAGAACCTGGTCCGAGCCCCACAAGTCACCCCATCTTGGATTCCCCTAGGTCTCTAATTCTCAGAAATGCACAGGTTTGGTAGGTTTCCCTAGGTGCCGGCTGAGCTAGAGGCCAAAATCTACAGGTAGGCACTTCGCAAAAAGCACCTCTATTTTCTTTAAAAAAATTGGATGTGTCCAAGTTGCGCTTTGGGGCGTTTCCTGTTGCGGGCGCTAGGCCTACCCACACAAGGGAGGTATCATTTTTATCGGGAGTCTTGCGGGAACGCTGGGTGGAAGGAAATTTGTGGCTCCTCTCAGATTCCAGAACTTTCTGCCACAGAAATGTGAGGAACATGTGTTTTTTTAGCCAAATTTTGAGGTTTGCAAAGGATTCTGGGTAACAGAACCTGGTCCCAGCCCCACAAGTCACCCCATCTTGGATTCCCCTAGGTCTCTAATTTTCAGAAATGCACAGGTTTGGTAGGTTTCCCTAGGTGCCGGCTGAGCTAGAGGCCAAAATCTACAGGTAGGCACTTCGCAAAAAACACCTCTGTTTTCTTTCAAAAAATTGGATGTGTCCACGTTGCGCTTTGGGGCGTTTCCTGTCACGGGCGCTAGGCCTACCCACACAACTGAGGTATCATTTTTATCGGGAGACTTGGGGGAACGCTGGGTGGAAGGAAATTTGTGGCTCCTCTCAGATTCCAGAACTTTCTGCCACAGAAATGTGAGGAACATCTGTTTTTTTAGCCAAATTTTGAGGTTTGCAAAGGATTCTGGGTAACAGAACCTGGTCCGAGCCCCACAAGTCACCCCATCTTGGATTCCCCTAGGTCTCTAATTTTCAGAAATGCACAGGTTTGGTAGGTTTCCCTAGGTGCCGGCTGAGCTAGAGGCCAAAATCTACAGGTAGACACTTCGCAAAAAACACCTCTGTTTTTTTTAAAAAAATTGGATGTGTCAACGTTGCGCTTTGGGGCGTTTCCTGTTGTGGGCGCTAGGCCTACCCACACAAGTGAGGTATCATTTTTATCGGGAGACTTTGGGGAACGCTGGGTGGAAGGAAATTTGTGGCTCCTCTCAGATTCCAGAACTTTCTGCCACAGAAATGTGAGGAACATGTGTTTTTTTAGCCAAATTTTGAGGTTTGCAAAGGATTCTGGGTAACAGAACCTGGTCCGAGCCCCACAAGTCACACCATCTTGGATTCCCCTAGGTCTCTAGTTTTCAGAAATGCACAGGTTTGGTAGGTTTCCCTATGTGCCGGCTGAGCTAGAGGCCAAAATCTACAGGTAGGCACTTCGCAAAAAACACCTCTGTTTTCTTTCAAAAAATTGGATGTGTCCACCTTGCGCTTTGGGGCGTTTCCTGTCGCGGGCGCTAGGCCTACCCACACAAGTGAGGTATCATTTTTTTCGGGAGACTTGGGGGAACGCTGGGTGGAAGGAAATTTGTGGCTCCTCTCAGATTCCAGAACTTTCTGCCACAGAAATGTGAGGAACATGTGTTTGTTTAGCCAAATTTTGAGGTTTGCAAAGGATTCTGGGTAACAGAACCTGGTCCGAGCCCCACAAGTCACCCTATCTTGGATTCCCCTAGGTCTTTAGTTTTCAGAAATGCACAGGTTTGGTAGGTTTCCCTAGGTGCCGGCTGAGCTAGAGGCCAAAATCTACAGGTAGGCACTTTGCAAAAAGCACCTCTATTTTCTTTAAAAGAATTGGATGTGTCCACGTTGCGCTTTGGGGCGTATCCTGTCGCGGGCGCTAGGCCTACCCACACAAGTGAGGTATCATTTTTATCGGGAGACTTGCGGGAACGCTGGGTGGAAG
Source organism: Pleurodeles waltl (assembly GCF_031143425.1). NCBI lineage: Eukaryota > Metazoa > Chordata > Amphibia > Caudata > Salamandridae > Pleurodeles > Pleurodeles waltl. The sequence continues at coordinate 119,190 of NW_027149919.1, forward strand.
GAAATTTGTGGCTCCTCTCAGATTCCAGAACTTTCTGCCACAGAAATGTGAGGAACATGTGTTTTTTTAGCCAAATTTTGAGGTTTGCAAAGGATTCTGGGTAACAGAACCTGGTCCCAGCCCCACAAGTCACCCCATCTTGGATTCCCCTAGGTCTCTAGTTTTCAGAAATGCATAGGTTTGGTAGGTTTCCCTAGGTGCCGGCTGAGCTAGAGGCCAAAATCTACAGGTAGGCACTTCGCAAAAAACACCTCTGTTTTCTTTCAAAAAATTGGATGTGTCCACGTTGCGCTTTGGGGCGTTTCCTGTCACGGGCGCTAGGCCTACCCACACAAGTGAGGTATCATTTTTATCGGGAGACTTGGGGGAACGCTGGGTGGAAGGAAATTTGTGGCTCCTCTCAGATTCCAGAACTTTCTGCCACAGAAATGTGAGGAATATGTATTTTTTTTGCCAAATTTTGAGGTTTGCAAAGGATTCTGGGTAACAGAACCTGGTCCGAGCCCCACAAGTCACCCCATCTTGGATTCCCCTAGGTCTCTAATTCTCAGAAATGCACAGGTTTGGTAGGTTTCCCTAGGTGCCGGCTGAGCTAGAGGCCAAAATCTACAGGTAGGCACTTCGCAAAAAGCACCTCTATTTTCTTTTAAAAAATTGGATGTGTCCAAGTTGCGCTTTGGGGCGTTTCCTGTCGCGGGCGCTAGGCCTACCCACACAAGTGAGGTATCATTTTTATCGGGAGTCTTGCGGGAACGCTGGGTGGAAGGAAATTTGTGGCTCCTCTCAGATTCCAGAACTTTCTGCCACAGAAATGTGAGGAACATGTGTTTGTTTAGCCAAATTTTGAGGTTTGCAAAGGATTCTGGGTAACAGAACCTGGTCCGAGCCCCACAAGTCACCCTATCTTGGATTCCCCTAGGTCTTTAGTTTTCAGAAATGCACAGGTTTGGTAGGTTTCCCTAGGTGCCGGCTGAGCTAGAGGCCAAAATCTACAGGTAGGCACTTCGCAAAAAGCACCTCTATTTTCTTTAAAAGAATTGGATGTGTCCACGTTGCGCTTTGGGGCGTATCCTGTCGCGGGCGCTAGGCCTACCCACACAAGTGAGGTATCATTTTTATCGGGAGACTTGCGGGAACGCTGGGTGGAAGGAAATTTGTGGCTCCTCTCAGATTCCAGAACTTTCTGCCACAGAAATGTGAGGAACATGTGTTTTTTTAGCCAAATTTTGAGGTTTGCAAAGGATTCTGGGTAACAGAACCTGGTCCCAGCCCCACAAGTCACCCCATCTTGGATTCCCCTAGGTCTCTAGTTTTCAGAAATGCATAGGTTTGGTAGGTTTCCCTAGGTGCCGGCTGAGCTAGAGGACAAAATCTACAGGTAGGCACTTCGCAAAAAACACCTCTGTTTTCTTTCAAAAAATTGGATGTGTCCACGTTGCGCTTTGGGGCGTTTCCTGTCACGGGCGCTAGGCCTACCCACACAAGTGAGGTATCATTTTTATCGGGAGACTTGGGGGAACGCTGGGTGGAAGGAAATTTGTGGCTCCTCTCAGATTCCAGAACTTTCTGCCACAGAAATGTGAGGAATATGTATTTTTTTTGCCAAATTTTGAGGTTTGCAAAGGATTCTGGGTAACAGAACCTGGTCCGAGCCCCACAAGTCACCCCATCTTGGATTCCCCTAGGTCTCTAATTCTCAGAAATGCACAGGTTTGGTAGGTTTCCCTAGGTGCCGGCTGAGCTAGAGGCCAAAATCTACAGGTAGGCACTTCGCAAAAAGCACCTCTATTTTCTTTTAAAAAATTGGATGTGTCCAAGTTGCGCTTTGGGGCGTTTCCTGTCGCGGGCGCTAGGCCTACCCACACAAGTGAGGTATCATTTTTATCGGGAGTCTTGCGGGAACGCTGGGTGGAAGGAAATTTGTGGCTCCTCTCAGATTCCAGAACTTTCTGCCACAGAAATGTGAGGAACATGTGTTTGTTTAGCCAAATTTTGAGGTTTGCAAAGGATTCTGGGTAACAGAACCTGGTCCGAGCCCCACAAGTCACCCTATCTTGGATTCCCCTAGGTCTTTAGTTTTCAGAAATGCACAGGTTTGGTAGGTTTCCCTAGGTGCCGGCTGAGCTAGAGGCCAAAATCTACAGGTAGGCACTTCGCAAAAAGCACCTCTATTTTCTTTAAAAGAATTGGATGTGTCCACGTTGCGCTTTGGGGCGTATCCTGTCGCGGGCGCTAGGCCTACCCACACAAGTGAGGTATCATTTTTATCGGGAGACTTGCGGGAACGCTGGGTGGAAGGAAATTTGTGGCTCCTCTCAGATTCCAGAACTTTCTGCCACAGAAATGTGAGGAACATGTGTTTTTTTAGCCAAATTTTGAGGTTTGCAAAGGATTCTGGGTAACAGAACCTGGTCCCAGCCCCACAAGTCACCCCATCTTGGATTCCCCTAGGTCTCTAGTTTTCAGAAATGCATAGGTTTGGTAGGTTTCCCTAGGTGCCGGCTGAGCTAGAGGACAAAATCTACAGGTAGGCACTTCGCAAAAAACACCTCTGTTTTCTTTCAAAAAATTGGATGTGTCCACGTTGCGCTTTGGGGCGTTTCCTGTCACGGGCGCTAGGCCTACCCACACAAGTGAGGTATCATTTTTATCGGGAGACTTGGGGGAACGCTGGGTGGAAGGAAATTTGTGGCTCCTCTCAGATTCCAGAACTTTCTGCCACAGAAATGTGAGGAATATGTATTTTTTTTGCCAAATTTTGAGGTTTGCAAAGGATTCTGGGTAACAGAACCTGGTCCGAGCCCCACAAGTCACCCCATCTTGGATTCCCCTAGGTCTCTAATTCTCAGAAATGCACAGGTTTGGTAGGTTTCCCTAGGTGCCGGCTGAGCTAGAGGCCAAAATCTACAGGTAGGCACTTCGCAAAAAGCACCTCTATTTTCTTTAAAAAAATTGGATGTGTCCAAGTTGCGCTTTGGGGCGTTTCCTGTCGCGGGCGCTAGGCCTACCCACACAAGGGAGGTATCATTTTTATCGGGAGTCTTGCGGGAACGCTGGGTGGAAGGAAATTTGTGGCTCCTCTCAGATTCCAGAACTTTCTGCCACAGAAATGTGAGGAACATGTGTTTTTTTAGCCAAATTTTGAGGTTTGCAAAGGATTCTGGGTAACAGAACCTGGTCCCAGCCCCACAAGTCACCCCATCTTGGATTCCCCTAGGTCTCTAATTTTCAGAAATGCACAGGTTTGGTAGGTTTCCCTAGGTGCCGGCTGAGCTAGAGGCCAAAATCTACAGGTAGGCACTTCGCAAAAAACACCTCTGTTTTCTTTCAAAAAATTGGATGTGTCCACGTTGCGCTTTGGGGCGTTTCCTGTCACGGGCGCTAGGCCTACCCACACAACTGAGGTATCATTTTTATCGGGAGACTTGGGGGAACGCTGGGTGGAAGGAAATTTGTGGCTCCTCTCAGATTCCAGAACTTTCTGCCACAGAAATGTGAGGAACATCTGTTTTTTTAGCCAAATTTTGAGGTTTGCAAAGGATTCTGGGTAACAGAACCTGGTCCGAGCCCCACAAGTCACCCCATCTTGGATTCCCCTAGGTCTCTAATTTTCAGAAATGCACAGGTTTGGTAGGTTTCCCTAGGTGCCGGCTGAGCTAGAGGCCAAAATCTACAGGTAGACACTTCGCAAAAAACACCTCTGTTTTTTTAAAAAAAATTGGATGTGTCAACGTTGCGCTTTGGGGCGTTTCCTGTTGTGGGCGCTAGGCCTACCCACACAAGTGAGGTATCATTTTTATCGGGAGACTTTGGGGAACGCTGGGTGGAAGGAAATTTGTGGCTCCTCTCAGATTCCAGAACTTTCTGCCACAGAAATGTGAGGAACATGTGTTTTTTTAGCCAAATTTTGAGGTTTGCAAAGGATTCTGGGTAACAGAACCTGGTCCGAGCCCCACAAGTCACACCATCTTGGATTCCCCTAGGTCTCTAGTTTTCAGAAATGCACAGGTTTGGTAGGTTTCCCTATGTGCCGGCTGAGCTAGAGGCCAAAATCTACAGGTAGGCACTTCGCAAAAAACACCTCTGTTTTCTTTAAAAAAATTGGATGTGTCCACGTTGCGCTTTGGGGCGTTTCCTGTCACGGGCGCTAGGCCTACCCACACAAGTGAGGTATCATTTTTATCGGGAGACTTGGGGGAACGGTGGGTGGAAGGAAATTTGTGGCTCTTCTCAGATTCCAGAACTTTCTGCCACAGAAATTTGAGGAACATGTGTTTTTTTAGCCAAATTTTGAGGTTTGCAAAGGATTCTGGGTAACAGAACCTGGTCCCAGCCCCACAAGTCACCCCATCTTGGATTCCCCTAGGTCTCTAGTTTTCAGAAATGCATAGGTTTGGTAGGTTTCCCTAGGTGCCGGCTGAGCTAGAGGCCAAAATCTACAGGTAGGCACTTCGCAAAAAACACCTCTGTTTTCTTTCAAAAAATTGGATGTGTCCACGTTGCGCTTTGGGGCGTTTCCTGTCACGGGCGCTAGGCCTACCCACACAAGTGAGGTATCATTTTTATCGGGAGACTTGGGGGAACGCTGGGTGGAAGGAAATTTGTGGCTCCTCTCAGATTCCAGAACTTTCTGCCACAGAAATGTGAGGAATATGTATTTTTTTTGCCAAATTTTGAGGTTTGCAAAGGATTCTGGGTAACAGAACCTGGTCCGAGCCCCACAAGTCACCCCATCTTGGATTCCCCTAGGTCTCTAATTCTCAGAAATGCACAGGTTTGGTAGGTTTCCCTAGGTGCCGGCTGAGCTAGAGGCCAAAATCTACAGGTAGGCACTTCGCAAAAAACACCTATGTTTTCTTTCAAAAAATTGGATGTGTCCACATTGCGCTTTGGGGCGTTTCCTGTCGCGGGCGCTAGGCCTACCCACACAAGTGAGGTATCATTTTTATCGGGAGACTTGGGGGAACGCTGGGTGGAAGGAAATTTGTGGCTCCTCTCAGATTCCAGAACTTTCTGCCACAGAAATGTGAGGAATATGTGTTTTTTTAGCCAAATTGTGAGGTTTGCAAAGGATTCTGGGTAACAGAACCTGGTCCGAGCCCCACAAGTCACCCCATCTTGGATTCCCCTAGGTCTCTAATTTTCAGAAATGCACAGGTTTGGTAGGTTTCCCTAGGTGCCGGCTGAGCTAGAGGCCAAAATCTACAGGTAGGCACTTCGCAAAAAACACCTCTGTTTTCTTTCAAAAAATTGGATGTGTCCACGTTGCGCTTTGGGGCGTTTCCTGTCACGGGCGCTAGGCCTACCCACACAACTGAGGTATCATTTTTATCGGGAGACTTGGGGGAACGCTGGGTGGAAGGAAATTTGTGGCTCCTCTCAGATTCCAGAACTTTCTGCCACAGAAATGTGAGGAACATCTGTTTTTTTAGCCAAATTTTGAGGTTTGCAAAGGATTCTGGGTAACAGAACCTGGTCCGAGCCCCACAAGTCACCCCATCTTGGATTCCCCTAGGTCTCTAATTTTCAGAAATGCACAGGTTTGGTAGGTTTCCCTAGGTGCCGGCTGAGCTAGAGGCCAAAATCTACAGGTAGACACTTCGCAAAAAACACCTCTGTTTTTTTAAAAAAAATTGGATGTGTCAACGTTGAGCTTTGGGGCGTTTCCTGTTGTGGGCGCTAGGCCTACCCACACAAGTGAGGTATCATTTTTATCGGGAGACTTTGGGGAACGCTGGGTGGAAGGAAATTTGTGGCTCCTCTCAGATTCCAGAACTTTCTGCCACAGAAATGTGAGGAACATGTGTTTTTTTAGCCAAATTTTGAGGTTTGCAAAGGATTCTGGGTAACAGAACCTGGTCCGAGCCCCACAAGTCACACCATCTTGGATTCCCCTAGGTCTCTAGTTTTCAGAAATGCACAGGTTTGGTAGGTTTCCCTATGTGCCGGCTGAGCTAGAGGCCAAAATCTACAGGTAGGCACTTCGCAAAAAACACCTCTGTTTTCTTTAAAAAAATTGGATGTGTCCACGTTGCGCTTTGGGGCGTTTCCTGTCACGGGCGCTAGGCCTACCCACACAAGTGAGGTATCATTTTTATCGGGAGACTTGGGGGAACGGTGGGTGGAAGGAAATTTGTGGCTCTTCTCAGATTCCAGAACTTTCTGCCACAGAAATTTGAGGAACATGTGTTTTTTTAGCCAAATTTTGAGGTTTGCAAAGGATGTTGGGTAACAGAACCTGGTCAGAGCCCCACAAGTCACCCCATCTTGGATTCCCCTAGGTCTCTAGTTTTCAGAAATGCACAGGTTTGGTAGGTTTCCCTAGGTGCCGGCTGAGCAAGAGGCCAAAATCTACAGGTAGGCACTTCGCAAAAAACACCTATGTTTTCTTTCAAAAAATTGGATGTGTCCACGTTGCGCTTTGGGGCGTTTCCTGTTGCGGGCGCTAGGCCTACCCACACAAGTGAGGTATCATTTTTATCGGGAGACTTGGGGGAACGCTGGGTGGAAGGAAATTTGTGGCTCCTCTCAGATTCCAGAACTTTCTGCCACAGAAATGTGAGGAATATGTGTTTTTTTAGCCAAATTTTGAGGTTTGCAAAGGATTCTGGGTAACAGAACCTGGTCCCAGCCCCACAAGTCACCCCATCTTGGATGCCCCTAGGTCTCTAGTTTTCAGAAATGCACAGGTTTGGTAGGTTTCCCTAGGTGCCGGCTGACCTAGAGGCCAAAATCTACAGGTAGGCACTTCGCAAAAAGCACCTCTATTTTCTTTAAAAAAATTGGATGTGTCCAAGTTGCGCTTTGGGGCGTTTCCTGTCGCGGGCGCTAGGCCTACCCACACAAGTGAGGTATCATTTTTATCGGGAGACTTGCGGGAACGCTGGGTGGAAGGAAATTTGTGGCTCCTCTCAGATTCCAGAACTTTCTGCCACAGAAATGTGAGGAACATGTGTTTTTTTAGCCAAATTTTGAGGTTTGCAAAGGATTCTGGGTAACAGAACCTGGTCCGAGCCCCACAAGTCACACCATCTTGGATTCCCCTAGGTCTCTAGTTTTCAGAAATGCACAGGTTTGGTAGGTTTCCCTATGTGCCGGCTGAGCTAGAGGCCAAAATCTACAGGTAGGCACTTCGCAAAAAACACCTCTGTTTTCTTTAAAAAAATTGGATGTGTCCACGTTGCGCTTTGGGGCGTTTCCTGTCGCGGGCGCTAGGCCTACCCACACAAGTGAGGTATCATTTTTATCGGGAGACTTGGGGGAACGCTGGGTGGAAGGAAATTTGTGGCTCCTCTCAGATTCCAGAACTTTCTGCCACAGAAATGTGAGGAACATGTGTTTTTTTAGCCAAATTTTGAGGTTTGCAAAGGATTCTGGGTAACAGAACCTGGTCCCAGCCCCACAAGTCACCCCATCTTGGATTCCCCTAGGTCTTTAGTTTTCAGAAATGCACAGGTTTGGTAGGTTTCCGTAGGTGCCGGCTGAGCTAGAGGCCAAAATCTACAGGTAGGCACTTCGCAAAAAGCACCTCTATTTTCTTTAAAAGAATTGGATGTGTCCACGTTGCGCTTTGGGGCGTTTCCTGTCGCGGGCGCTAGGCCTACCCACACAAGTGAGGTATCATTTTTATCGGGAGACTTGCGGGAACGCTGGGTGGAAGGAAATTTGTGGCTCCTCTCAGATTCCAGAACTTTCTGCCACAGAAATGTGAGGAACATGTGTTTTTTTAGCCAAATTTTGAGGTTTGCAAAGGATTCTGGGTAACAGAACCTGGTCCGAGCCCCACAAGTCACACCATCTTGGATTCCCCTAGGTATCTAGTTTTCAGAAATGCACAGGTTTGGTAGGTTTCCCTAAGTGCCGGCTGAGCTAGAGGCCAAAATCTACAGGTAGGCACTTCGCAAAAAACACCTCTGTTTTCTTTCAAAAAATTGGATGTGTCCACGTTGCGCTTTGGGGCGTTTCCTGTCGCGGGCGCTAGGCCTACCCACACAAGTGAGGTATCATTTTTATCGGGAGACTTGGGGGAACGCTGGGTGGAAGGAAATTTGTGGCTCCTCTCAGATTCCAGAACTTTCTGCCACAGAAATGTGAGGAATATGTGTTTTTTTAGCCACATTTTGAGGTTTGCAAAGGATTCTGGGTAACAGAACCTGGTCCGAGCCCCACAAGTCACCCCATCTTGGATTCCCCTAGGTCTCTAATTTTCAGAAATGCACAGGTTTGGTAGGTTTCCCTAGGTGCCGGCTGAGCTAGAGGCCAAAATCTACAGGTAGGCACTTCGCAAAAAGCACCTCTATTTTCTTTTAAAAAATTGGATGTGTCCAAGTTGCGCTTTGGGGCGTTTCCTGTCGCGGGCGCTAGGCCTACCCACACAAGTGAGGTATCATTTTTATCGGGAGTCTTGCGGGAACGCTGGGTGGAAGGAAATTTGTGGCTCCTCTCAGATTCCAGAACTTTCTGCCACAGAAATGTGAGGAACATGTGTTTGTTTAGCCAAATTTTGAGGTTTGCAAAGGATTCTGGGTAACAGAACCTGGTCCGAGCCCCACAAGTCACCCTATCTTGGATTCCCCTCGGTCTTTAGTTTTCAGAAATGCACAGGTTTGGTAGGTTTCCCTAGGTGCCGGCTGAGCTAGAGGCCAAAATCTACAGGTAGGCACTTCGCAAAAAGCACCTCTATTTTCTTTAAAAGAATTGGATGTGTCCACGTTGCGCTTTGGGGCGTATCCTGTCGCGGGCGCTAGGCCTACCCACACAAGTGAGGTATCATTTTTATCGGGAGACTTGAGGGAACGCTGGGTGGAAGGAAATTTGTGGCTCCTCTCAGATTCCAGAACTTTCTGCCACAGAAATGTGAGGAACATGTGTTTTTTTAGCCAAATTTTGAGGTTTGCAAAGGATTCTGGGTAACAGAACCTGGTCCCAGCCCCACAAGTCACCCCATCTTGGATTCCCCTAGGTCTCTAGTTTTCAGAAATGCATAGGTTTGGTAGGTTTCCCTAGGTGCCGGCTGAGCTAGAGGACAAAATCTACAGGTAGGCACTTCGCAAAAAACACCTCTGTTTTCTTTCAAAAAATTGGATGTGTCCACGTTGCGCTTTGGGGCGTTTCCTGTCACGGGCGCTAGGCCTACCCACACAAGTGAGGTATCATTTTTATCGGGAGACTTGGGGGAACGCTGGGTGGAAGGAAATTTGTGGCTCCTCTCAGATTCCAGAACTTTCTGCCACAGAAATGTGAGGAATATGTATTTTTTTTGCCAAATTTTGAGGTTTGCAAAGGATTCTGGGTAACAGAACCTGGTCCGAGCCCCACAAGTCACCCCATCTTGGATTCCCCTAGGTCTCTAATTCTCAGAAATGCACAGGTTTGGTAGGTTTCCCTAGGTGCCGGCTGAGCTAGAGGCCAAAATCTACAGGTAGGCACTTCGCAAAAAGCACCTCTATTTTCTTTAAAAAAATTGGATGTGTCCAAGTTGCGCTTTGGGGCGTTTCCTGTCGCGGGCGCTAGGCCTACCCACACAAGGGAGGTATCATTTTTATCGGGAGTCTTGCGGGAACGCTGGGTGGAAGGAAATTTGTGGCTCCTCTCAGATTCCAGAACTTTCTGCCACAGAAATGTGAGGAACATGTGTTTTTTTAGCCAAATTTTGAGGTTTGCAAAGGATTCTGGGTAACAGAACCTGGTCCCAGCCCCACAAGTCACCCCATCTTGGATTCCCCTAGGTCTCTAATTTTCAGAAATGCACAGGTTTGGTAGGTTTCCCTAGGTGCCGGCTGAGCTAGAGGCCAAAATCTACAGGTAGGCACTTCGCAAAAAACACCTCTGTTTTCTTTCAAAAAATTGGATGTGTCCACGTTGCGCTTTGGGGCGTTTCCTGTCACGGGCGCTAGGCCTACCCACACAACTGAGGTATCATTTTTATCGGGAGACTTGGGGGAACGCTGGGTGGAAGGAAATTTGTGGCTCCTCTCAGATTCCAGAACTTTCTGCCACAGAAATGTGAGGAACATCTGTTTTTTTAGCCAAATTTTGAGGTTTGCAAAGGATTCTGGGTAACAGAACCTGGTCCGAGCCCCACAAGTCACCCCATCTTGGATTCCCCTAGGTCTCTAATTTTCAGAAATGCACAGGTTTGGTAGGTTTCCCTAGGTGCCGGCTGAGCTAGAGGCCAAAATCTACAGGTAGACACTTCGCAAAAAACACCTCTGTTTTTTTAAAAAAAATTGGATGTGTCAACGTTGCGCTTTGGGGCGTTTCCTGTTGTGGGCGCTAGGCCTACCCACACAAGTGAGGTATCATTTTTATCGGGAGACTTTGGGGAACGCTGGGTGGAAGGAAATTTGTGGCTCCTCTCAGATTCCAGAACTTTCTGCCACAGAAATGTGAGGAACATGTGTTTTTTTAGCCAAATTTTGAGGTTTGCAAAGGATTCTGGGTAACAGAACCTGGTCCGAGCCCCACAAGTCACACCATCTTGGATTCCCCTAGGTCTCTAGTTTTCAGAAATGCACAGGTTTGGTAGGTTTCCCTATGTGCCGGCTGAGCTAGAGGCCAAAATCTACAGGTAGGCACTTCGCAAAAAACACCTCTGTTTTCTTTAAAAAAATTGGATGTGTCCACGTTGCGCTTTGGGGCGTTTCCTGTCACGGGCGCTAGGCCTACCCACACAAGTGAGGTATCATTTTTATCGGGAGACTTGGGGGAACGGTGGGTGGAAGGAAATTTGTGGCTCTTCTCAGATTCCAGAACTTTCTGCCACAGAAATTTGAGGAACATGTGTTTTTTTAGCCAAATTTTGAGGTTTGCAAAGGATTCTGGGTAACAGAACCTGGTCCCAGCCCCACAAGTCACCCCATCTTGGATTCCCCTAGGTCTCTAGTTTTCAGAAATGCATAGGTTTGGTAGGTTTCCCTAGGTGCCGGCTGAGCTAGAGGCCAAAATCTACAGGTAGGCACTTCGCAAAAAACACCTCTGTTTTCTTTCAAAAAATTGGATGTGTCCACGTTGCGCTTTGGGGCGTTTCCTGTCACGGGCGCTAGGCCTACCCACACAAGTGAGGTATCATTTTTATCGGGAGACTTGGGGGAACGCTGGGTGGAAGGAAATTTGTGGCTCCTCTCAGATTCCAGAACTTTCTGCCACAGAAATGTGAGGAATATGTATTTTTTTTGCCAAATTTTGAGGTTTGCAAAGGATTCTGGGTAACAGAACCTGGTCCGAGCCCCACAAGTCACCCCATCTTGGATTCCCCTAGGTCTCTAATTCTCAGAAATGCACAGGTTTGGTAGGTTTCCCTAGGTGCCGGCTGAGCTAGAGGCCAAAATCTACAGGTAGGCACTTCGCAAAAAACACCTATGTTTTCTTTCAAAAAATTGGATGTGTCCACATTGCGCTTTGGGGCGTTTCCTGTCGCGGGCGCTAGGCCTACCCACACAAGTGAGGTATCATTTTTATCGGGAGACTTGGGGGAACGCTGGGTGGAAGGAAATTTGTGGCTCCTCTCAGATTCCAGAACTTTCTGCCACAGAAATGTGAGGAATATGTGTTTTTTTAGCCAAATTGTGAGGTTTGCAAAGGATTCTGGGTAACAGAACCTGGTCCGAGCCCCACAAGTCACCCCATCTTGGATTCCCCTAGGTCTCTAATTTTCAGAAATGCACAGGTTTGGTAGGTTTCCCTAGGTGCCGGCTGAGCTAGAGGCCAAAATCTACAGGTAGGCACTTCGCAAAAAACACCTCTGTTTTCTTTCAAAAAATTGGATGTGTCCACGTTGCGCTTTGGGGCGTTTCCTGTCACGGGCGCTAGGCCTACCCACACAACTGAGGTATCATTTTTATCGGGAGACTTGGGGGAACGCTGGGTGGAAGGAAATTTGTGGCTCCTCTCAGATTCCAGAACTTTCTGCCACAGAAATGTGAGGAACATCTGTTTTTTTAGCCAAATTTTGAGGTTTGCAAAGGATTCTGGGTAACAGAACCTGGTCCGAGCCCCACAAGTCACCCCATCTTGGATTCCCCTAGGTCTCTAATTTTCAGAAATGCACAGGTTTGGTAGGTTTCCCTAGGTGCCGGCTGAGCTAGAGGCCAAAATCTACAGGTAGACACTTCGCAAAAAACACCTCTGTTTTTTTAAAAAAAATTGGATGTGTCAACGTTGAGCTTTGGGGCGTTTCCTGTTGTGGGCGCTAGGCCTACCCACACAAGTGAGGTATCATTTTTATCGGGAGACTTTGGGGAACGCTGGGTGGAAGGAAATTTGTGGCTCCTCTCAGATTCCAGAACTTTCTGCCACAGAAATGTGAGGAACATGTGTTTTTTTAGCCAAATTTTGAGGTTTGCAAAGGATTCTGGGTAACAGAACCTGGTCCGAGCCCCACAAGTCACACCATCTTGGATTCCCCTAGGTCTCTAGTTTTCAGAAATGCACAGGTTTGGTAGGTTTCCCTATGTGCCGGCTGAGCTAGAGGCCAAAATCTACAGGTAGGCACTTCGCAAAAAACACCTCTGTTTTCTTTAAAAAAATTGGATGTGTCCACGTTGCGCTTTGGGGCGTTTCCTGTCACGGGCGCTAGGCCTACCCACACAAGTGAGGTATCATTTTTATCGGGAGACTTGGGGGAACGGTGGGTGGAAGGAAATTTGTGGCTCTTCTCAGATTCCAGAACTTTCTGCCACAGAAATTTGAGGAACATGTGTTTTTTTAGCCAAATTTTGAGGTTTGCAAAGGATGTTGGGTAACAGAACCTGGTCAGAGCCCCACAAGTCACCCCATCTTGGATTCCCCTAGGTCTCTAGTTTTCAGAAATGCACAGGTTTGGTAGGTTTCCCTAGGTGCCGGCTGAGCAAGAGGCCAAAATCTACAGGTAGGCACTTCGCAAAAAACACCTATGTTTTCTTTCAAAAAATTGGATGTGTCCACGTTGCGCTTTGGGGCGTTTCCTGTCGCGGGCGCTAGGCCTACCCACACAAGTGAGGTATCATTTTTATCGGGAGACTTGGGGGAACGCTGGGTGGAAGGAAATTTGTGGCTCCTCTCAGATTCCAGAACTTTCTGCCACAGAAATGTGAGGAATATGTGTTTTTTTAGCCAAATTTTGAGGTTTGCAAAGGATTCTGGGTAACAGAACCTGGTCCCAGCCCCACAAGTCACCCCATCTTGGATGCCCCTAGGTCTCTAGTTTTCAGAAATGCACAGGTTTGGTAGGTTTCCCTAGGTGCCGGCTGAGCTAGAGGCCAAAATCTACAGGTAGGCACTTCGCAAAAAACACCTCTGTTTTCTTTCAAAAAATTGGATGTGTCCACCTTGCGCTTTGGGGCGTTTCCTGTCGCGGGCGCTAGGCCTACCCACACAAGTGAGGTATCATTTTTTTCGGGAGACTTGGGGGAACGCTGGGTGGAAGGAAATTTGTGGCTCCTCTCAGATTCCAGAACTTTCTGCCACAGAAATGTGAGGAATATGTATTTTTTTAGCCAAATTTTGAGGTTTGCAAAGGATTCTGGGTAACAGAACCTGGTCCGAGCACCACAAGTCACCCCATCTTGGATTCCCCTAGGTCTCTAATTCTCAGAAATGCACAGGTTTGGTAGGTTTCCCTAGGTGCCGGCTGACCTAGAGGCCAAAATCTACAGGTAGGCACTTCGCAAAAAGCACCTCTATTTTCTTTAAAAAAATTGGATGTGTCCAAGTTGCGCTTTGGGGCGTTTCCTGTCGCGGGCGCTAGGCCTACCCACACAAGTGAGGTATCATTTTTATCGGGAGACTTGCGGGAACGCTGGGTGGAAGGAAATTTGTGGCTCCTCTCAGATTCCAGAACTTTCTGCCACAGAAATGTGAGGAACATGTGTTTTTTTAGCCAAATTTTGAGGTTTGCAAAGGATTCTGGGTAACAGAACCTGGTCCGAGCCCCACAAGTCACACCATCTTGGATTCCCCTAGGTCTCTAGTTTTCAGAAATGCACAGGTTTGGTAGGTTTCCGTAGGTGCCGGCTGAGCTAGAGGCCAAAATCTACAGGTAGGCACTTCGCAAAAAACACCTCTGTTTTCTTTAAAAAAATTGGATGTGTCCACGTTGCGCTTTGGGGCGTTTCCTGTCGCGGGCGCTAGGCCTACCCACACAAGTGAGGTATCATTTTTATCGGGAGACTTGGGGGAACGCTGGGTGGAAGGAAATTAGTGGCTCCTCTCAGATTCCAGAACTTTCTGCCACAGAAATGTGAGGAACATGTGTTTTTTTAGCCAAATTTTGAGGTTTGCAAAGGATTCTGGGTAACAGAACCTGGTCCCAGCCCCACAAGTCACCCCATCTTGGATTCCCCTAGGTCTTTAGTTTTCAGAAATGCACAGGTTTGGTAGGTTTCCGTAGGTGCCGGCTGAGCTAGAGGCCAAAATCTACAGGTAGGCACTTCGCAAAAAGCACCTCTATTTTCTTTAAAAGAATTGGATGTGTCCACGTTGCGCTTTGGGGCGTTTCCTGTCGCGGGCGCTAGGCCTACCCACACAAGTGAGGTATCATTTTTATCGGGAGACTTGCGGGAACGCTGGGTGGAAGGAAATTTGTGGCTCCTCTCAGATTCCAGAACTTTCTGCCACAGAAATGTGAGGAACATGTGTTTTTTTAGCCAAATTTTGAGGTTTGCAAAGGATTCTGGGTAACAGAACCTGGTCCGAGCCCCACAAGTCACACCATCTTGGATTCCCCTAGGTATCTAGTTTTCAGAAATGCACAGGTTTGGTAGGTTTCCCTAAGTGCCGGCTGAGCTAGAGGCCAAAATCTACAGGTAGGCACTTCGCAAAAAACACCTCTGTTTTCTTTCAAAAAATTGGATGTGTCCACGTTGCGCTTTGGGGCGTTTCCTGTCGCGGGCGCTAGGCCTACCCACACAAGTGAGGTATCATTTTTATCGGGAGACTTGGGGGAACGCTGGGTGGAAGGAAATTTGTGGCTCCTCTCAGATTCCAGAACTTTCTGCCACAGAAATGTGAGGAATATGTGTTTTTTTAGCCAAATTTTGAGGTTTGCAAAGGATTCTGGGTAACAGAACCTGGTCCGAGCCCCACAAGTCACCCCATCTTGGATTCCCCTAGGTCTCTAATTTTCAGAAATGCACAGGTTTGGTAGGTTTCCCTAGGTGCCGGCTGAGCTAGAGGCCAAAATCTACAGGTAGGCACTTCGCAAAAAGCACCTCTATTTTCTTTAAAAAAATTGGATGTGTCCAAGTTGCGCTTTGGGGCGTTTCCTGTCGCGGGCGCTAGGCCTACCCACACAAGTGAGGTATCATTTTTATCGGGAGACTTGCGGGAACGCTGGGTGGAAGGAAATTTGTGGCTCCTCTCAGATTCCAGAACTTTCTGCCACAGAAATGTGAGGAACATGTGTTTTTTTAGCCAAATGTTGAGGTTTGCAAAGGATTCTGGGTAACAGAACCTGGTCCCAGCCCCACAAGTCACCCCATCTTGGATTCCCCTAGGTCTTTAGTTTTCAGAAATGCACCGGTTTGGTAGGTTTCCCTAGGTGCCGGCTGAGCTAGAGGCCAAAATCTAAAGGTAGGCACTTCGCAAAAAACACCTCTGTTTTCTTTCAAAAAATTGGATGTGTCCACGTTGCGCTTTGGGGCGTTTCCTGTCGCGGGCGCTAGGCCTACCCACACAAGTGAGGTATCATTTTTATCGGGAGACTTGGGGGAACGCTGGGTGGAAGGAAATTTGTGGCTCCTCTCAGATTCCAGAACTTTCTGCCACAGAAATGTGAGGAACATGTGTTTTTTTAGCCAAATTTTGAGGTTTGCAAAGGATTCTGGGTAACAGAACCTGGTCCCAGCCCCACAAGTCACCCCATCTTGGATTCCCCTAGGTCTTTAGTTTTCAGAAATGCACAGGTTTGGTAGGTTTCCGTAGGTGCCGGCTGAGCTAGAGGCCAAAATCTACAGGTAGGCACTTCGCAAAAAGCACCTCTATTTTCTTTAAAAGAATTGGATGTGTCCACGTTGCGCTTTGGGGCGTTTCCTGTCGCGGGCGCTAGGCCTACCCACACAAGTGAGGTATCATTTTTATCGGGAGACTTGCGGGAACGCTGGGTGGAAGGAAATTTGTGGCTCCTCTCAGATTCCAGAACTTTCTGCCACAGAAATGTGAGGAACATGTGTTTTTTTAGCCAAATTTTGAGGTTTGCAAAGGATTCTGGGTAACAGAACCTGGTCCGAGCCCCACAAGTCACACCATCTTGGATTCCCCTAGGTCTCTAGTTTTCAGAAATGCACAGGTTTGGTAGGTTTCCCTAAGTGCCGGCTGAGCTAGAGGCCAAAATCTACAGGTAGGCACTTCGCAAAAAACACCTCTGTTTTCTTTCAAAAAATTGGATGTGTCCACGTTGCGCTTTGGGGCGTTTCCTGTCGCGGGCGCTAGGCCTACCCACACAAGTGAGGTATCATTTTTATCGGGAGACTTGGGGGAACGCTGGGTGGAAGGAAATTTGTGGCTCCTCTCAGATTCCAGAACTTTCTGCCACAGAAATGTGAGGAATATGTGTTTTTTTAGCCAAATTTTGAGGTTTGCAAAGGATTCTGGGTAACAGAACCTGGTCCGAGCCCCACAAGTCACCCCATCTTGGATTCCCCTAGGTCTCTAATTTTCAGAAATGCACAGGTTTGGTAGGTTTCCCTAGGTGCCGGCTGAGCTAGAGGCCAAAATCTACAGGTAGGCACTTCGCAAAAAGCACCTCTATTTTCTTTAAAAAAATTGGATGTGTCCAAGTTGCGCTTTGGGGCGTTTCCTGTCGCGGGCGCTAGGCCTACCCACACAAGTGAGGTATCATTTTTATCGGGAGACTTGCGGGAACACTGGGTGGAAGGAAATTTGTGGCTCCTCTCAGATTCCAGAACTTTCTGCCACAGAAATGTGAGGAACATGTGTTTTTTTAGCCAAATGTTGAGGTTTGCAAAGGATTCTGGGTAACAGAACCTGGTCCCAGCCCCACAAGTCACCCCATCTTGGATTCCCCTAGGTCTTTAGTTTTCAGAAATGCACAGGTTTGGTAGGTTTCCCTAGGTGCCGGCTGAGCTAGAGGCCAAAATCTAAAGGTAGGCACTTCGCAAAAAACACCTCTGTTTTCTTTCAAAAAATTGGATGTGTCCACGTTGCGCTTTGGGGCGTTTCCTGTCGCGGGCGCTAGGCCTACCCACACAAGTGAGGTATCATTTTTATCGGGAGACTTGGGGGAACGCTGGGTGGAAGGAAATTTGTGGCTCCTCTCAGATTCCAGAACTTTCTGCCACAGAAATGTGAGGAATATGTGTTTTGTTAGCCAAATTTTGAGGTTTGCAAAGGATTCTGGGTAACAGAACCTGGTCCCAGCCCCACAAGTCACCCCATCTTGGATGCCCCTAGGTCTCTAGTTTTCAGAAATGCACAGGTTTGGTAGGTTTCCCTAGGTGGCGGCTGAGCTAGAGGCCAAAATCTACAGGTAGGCACTTCGCAAAAAACACCTCTGTCTTCTTTAAAAAAATTGGATATGTCCATGTTGCGCTTTGGGGCGTTTCCTGTCGCGGGCGCTAGGCCTACCCACACAAGTGAGGTATCATTTTTATCGGGAGACTTGGGGGAACGCTGGGTGGAAGGAAATTTGTGGCTCCTCTCAGATTCCAGAACTTTCTGCCACAGAAATGTGAGGAACATGTGTTTTTTTAGCCAAATTTTGAGGTTTGGAAAGGATTCTGGGTAACAGAACCTGGTCCGAGCCCCACAAGTCACCCCATCTTGGATTCCCCTAGGTCTCTAGTTTTTAGAAATGCACAGGTTTGGTAGGTTTCCCTAGGTGTCGGCTGAGCTAGAGGCCAAAATCTACAGGTAGGCACTTCGCAAAAATCACCTCTGTTTTGTTTAAAAAAATTAGATGTGTCCACGTTGCGCTTTGGGGCGTTTCCTGTCGCAGGCGCTAGGCCTACCCACACAAGTGAGGTATCATTTTTATCGGGAGACTTGGGGGAACGCTGGGTGGAAGGAAATTTGTGGCTCCTCTCAGATTCCAGAACTTTCTGCCACAGAAATGTGAGGAACATGTGTTTGTTTAGCCAAATTTTGAGGTTTGCAAAGGATTCTGGGTAACAGAACCTGGTCCGATCACCACAAGTCACCCTATCTTGGATTCCCCTAGGTCTTTAGTTTTCAGAAATGCACAGGTTTGGTAGGTTTCCCTAGGTGCCGGCTGAGCTAGAGGCCAAAATCTACAGGTAGGCACTTCGCAAAAAGCACCTCTATTTTCTTTAAAAAAATTGGATGTGTCCACGTTGCGCTTTGGGGCGTTTCCTGTCGTGGGCGCTAGGCCTACCCACACAAGTGAGGTATCATTTTTATCGGGAGACTTGCGGGAATGCTGGGTGGAAGGAAATTTGTGGCTCCTCTCAGATTCCAGAACTTTCTGCCACAGAATTGTGAGGAACATGTGTTTTTTTAGCCAAATTTTGAGGTTTGCAAAGGATTCTGGGTAACAGAACCTGGTCGCAGCCCCACAAGTCACCCCATCTTGGATTCCCCTAGGTCTCTAGTTTTCAGAAATGCACAGGTTTGGTAGGTTTCCCTAGGTGCCGGCTGAGCTAGAGGCCAAAATCTACAGGTAGGCACTTCGCAAAAAACACCTCTGTTTTCTTTCAAAAAATTGGATGTGTCCACGTTGCGCTTTGGGGCGTTTCCTGTCGCGGGCGCTAGGCCTACCCACACAAGTGAGGTATCATTTTTATCGGGAGACTTGCGGGAACGCTGGGTGGAAGGAAATTTGTGGCTCCTCTCAGATTCCAGAACTTTCTGCCACAGAAATGTGAGGAATATGTATTTTTTTTGCCAAATTTTGAGGTTTGCAAAGGATTCTGGGTAACAGAACCTGGTCCCAGCCCCACAAGTCACCCCATCTTAGATTCCCCTAGGTCTCTAATTCTCAGAAATGCACAGGTTTGGTAGGTTTCCCTAGGTGCCGGCTGACCTAGAGGCCAAAATCTACAGGTAGGCACTTCGCAAAAAGCACCTCTATTTTCTTTAAAAGAATTGGATGTGTCCACGTTGCGCTTTGGGGCGTTTCCTGTCGCGGGCGCTAGGCCTACCCACACAAGTGAGGTATCATTTTTATCGGGAGACTTGCGGGAACGCTGGGTGGAAGGAAATTTGTGGCTCCTCTCAGATTCCAGAACTTTCTGCCACAGAAATGTGAGGAATATGTATTTTTTTTGCCAAATTTTGAGGTTTGCAAAGGATTCTGGGTAACAGAACCTGGTCCCAGCCCCACAAGTCACCCCATCTTAGATTCCCCTAGGTCTCTAATTCTCAGAAATGCACAGGTTTGGTAGGTTTCCCTAGGTGCCGGCTGACCTAGAGGCCAAAATCTACAGGTAGGCACTTCGCAAAAAGCACCTCTATTTTCTTTTAAAAAATTGGATGTGTCCAAGTTGCGCTTTGGGGCGTTTCCTGTCGCGGGCGCTAGGCCTACCCACACAAGTGAGGTATCATTTTTATCGGGAGTCTTGCGGGAACGCTGGGTGGAAGGAAATTTGTGGCTCCTCTCAGATTCCAGAACTTTCTGCCACAGAAATGTGAGGAATATGTGTTTTTTTAGCCAAATTTTGAGGTTTGGAAAGGATTCTGGGTAACAGAACCTGGTCCGAGCCCCACAAGTCACCCCATCTTGGATTCCCCTAGGTCTCTAGTTTTTAGAAATGCACAGGTTTGGTAGGTTTCCCTAGGTGTCGGCTGAGCTAGAGGCCAAAATCTACAGGTAGGCACTTCGCAAAAATCACCTCTATTTTGTTTAAAAAAATTGGATGTGTCCACGTTGCGCTTTGGGGCGTTTCCTGTCGCAGGCGCTAGGCCTACCCACACAAGTGAGGTATCATTTTTACCGGGAGACTTGGGGGAACGCTGGGTGGAAGGAAATTTGTGGCTCCTCTCAGATTCCAGAACTTTCTGCCACAGAAATGTGAGGAACATGTGTTTGTTTAGCCAAATTTTGAGGTTTGCAAAGGATTCTGGGTAACAGAACCTGGTCCGAGCCCCACAAGTCACCCTATCTTGGATTCCCCTAGGTCTTTAGTTTTCAGAAATGCACAGGTTTGGTAGGTTTCCCTAGGTGCCGGCTGAGCTAGAGGCCAAAATCTACAGGTAGGCACTTTGCAAAAAGCACCTCTATTTTCTTTAAAAGAATTGGATGTGTCCACGTTGCGCTTTGGGGCGTATCCTGTCGCGGGCGCTAGGCCTACCCACACAAGTGAGGTATCATTTTTATCGGGAGACTTGCGGGAACGCTGGGTGGAAGGAAATTTGTGGCTCCTCTCAGATTCCAAAACTTTCTGCCACAGAAATGTGAGGAACATGTGTTTTTTTAGCCAAATTTTGAGGTTTGCAAAGGATTCTGGGTAACAGAACCTGGTCCCAGCCCCACAAGTCACCCCATCTTGGATTCCCCTAGGTCTCTAGTTTTCAGAAATGCATAGGTTTGGTAGGTTTCCCTAGGTGCCGGCTGAGCTAGAGGCCAAAATCTACAGGTAGGCACTTCGCAAAAAACACCTCTGTTTTCTTTCAAAAAATTGGATGTGTCCACGTTGCGCTTTGGGGCGTTTCCTGTCACGGGCGCTAGGCCTACCCACACAAGTGAGGTATCATTTTTATCGGGAGACTTGGGGGAACGCTGGGTGGAAGGAAATTTGTGGCTCCTCTCAGATTCCAGAACTTTCTGCCACAGAAATGTGAGGAATATGTATTTTTTTTGCCAAATTTTGAGGTTTGCAAAGGATTCTGGGTAACAGAACCTGGTCCGAGCCCCACAAGTCACCCCATCTTGGATTCCCCTAGGTCTCTAATTCTCAGAAATGCACAGGTTTGGTAGGTTTCCCTAGGTGCCGGCTGAGCTAGAGGCCAAAATCTACAGGTAGGCACTTCGCAAAAAGCACCTCTATTTTCTTTAAAAAAATTGGATGTGTCCAAGTTGCGCTTTGGGGCGTTTCCTGTCGCGGGCGCTAGGCCTACCCACACAAGGGAGGTATCATTTTTATCGGGAGTCTTGCGGGAACGCTGGGTGGAAGGAAATTTGTGGCTCCTCTCAGATTCCAGAACTTTCTGCCACAGAAGTGTGAGGAACATGTGTTTTTTTAGCCAAATTTTGAGGTTTGCAAAGGATTCTGGGTAACAGAACCTGGTCCCAGCCCCACAAGTCACCCCATCTTGGATTCCCCTAGGTCTCTAGTTTTCAGAAATGCACAGGTTTGGTAGGTTTCCCTAGGTGCCAGCTGAGCTAGAGAGCAAAATCTACAGGTAGGCACTTCGCAAAAAACACCTCTGTTTTCTTTCAAAAAATTGGATGTGTCCACATTGCGCTTTGGGGCGTTTCCTGTCGCGGGCGCTAGGCCTACCCACACAAGTGAGGTATCATTTTTATCGGGAGACTTGGGGGAACGCTGGGTGGAAGGAAATTTGTGGCTCCTCTCAGATTCCAGAACTTTCTGCCACAGAAATGTGAGGAATATGTGTTTTTTTAGCCAAATTTTGAGGTTTGCAAAGGATTCTGGGTAACAGAACCTGGTCCGAGCCCCACAAGTCACCCCATCTTGGATTCCCCTAGGTCTCTAATTTTCAGAAATGCACAGGTTTGGTAGGTTTCCCTAGGTGCCGGCTGAGCTAGAGGCCAAAATCTACAGGTAGGCACTTCGCAAAAAACACCTCTGTTTTCTTTCAAAAAATTGGATGTGTCCACGTTGCGCTTTGGGGCGTTTCCTGTCACGGGCGCTAGGCCTACCCACACAAGTGAGGTATCATTTTTATCGGGAGACTTGGGGGAACGCTGGGTGGAAGGAAATTTGTGGCTCCTCTCAGATTCCAGAACTTTCTGCCACAGAAATGTGAGGAACATCTGTTTTTTTAGCCAAATTTTGAGGTTTGCAAAGGATTCTGGGTAACAGAACCTGGTCCGAGCCCCACAAGTCACCCCATCTTGGATTCCCCTAGGTCTCTAATTTTCAGAAATGCACAGGTTTGGTAGGTTTCCCTAGGTGCCGGCTGAGCTAGAGGCCAAAATCTACAGGTAGACACTTCGCAAAAAACACCTCTGTTTTTTTAAAAAAAATTGGATGTGTCAACGTTGCGCTTTGGGGCGTTTCCTGTTGTGGGCGCTAGGCCTACCCACACAAGTGAGGTATCATTTTTATCGGGAGACTTTGGGGAACGCTGGGTGGAAGGAAATTTGTGGCTCCTCTCAGATTCCAGAACTTTCTGCCACAGAAATGTGAGGAACATGTGTTTTTTTAGCCAAATTTTGAGGTTTGCAAAGGATTCTGGGTAACAGAACCTGGTCCGAGCCCCACAAGTCACACCATCTTGGATTCCCCTAGGTCTCTAGTTTTCAGAAATGCACAGGTTTGGTAGGTTTCCCTATGTGCCGGCTGAGCTAGAGGCCAAAATCTACAGGTAGGCACTTCGCAAAAAACACCTCTGTTTTCTTTAAAAAAATTGGATGTGTCCACGTTGCGCTTTGGGGCGTTTCCTGTCACGGGCGCTAGGCCTACCCACACAAGTGAGGTATCATTTTTATCGGGAGACTTGGGGGAACGGTGGGTGGAAGGAAATTTGCGGCTCTTCTCAGATTCCAGAACTTTCTGCCACAGAAATTTGAGGAACATGTGTTTTTTTAGCCAAATTTTGAGGTTTGCAAAGGATGTTGGGTAACAGAACCTGGTCAGAGCCCCACAAGTCACCCCATCTTGGATTCCCCTAGGTCTCTAGTTTTCAGAAATGCACAGGTTTGGTAGGTTTCCCTAGGTGCCGGCTGAGCAAGAGGCCAAAATCTACAGGTAGGCACTTCGCAAAAAACACCTCTGTTTTCTTTCAAAAAATTGGATGTGTCCACGTTGCGCTTTGGGGCGTTTCCTGTCGCGGGCGCTAGGCCTACCCACACAAGTGAGGTATCATTTTTATCGGGAGACTTGGGGGAACGCTGGGTGGAAGTAAATTTGTGGCTCCTCTCAGATTCCAGAACTTTCTGCCACAGAAATGTGAGGAATATGTGTTTTTTTAGCCAAATTTTGAGGTTTGCAAAGGATTCTGGGTAACAGAACCTGGTCCCAGCCCCACAAGTCACCCCATCTTGGATGCCCCTAGGTCTCTAGTTTTCAGAAATGCACAGGTTTGGTAGGTTTCCCTAGGTGCCGGCTGAGCTAGAGGCCAAAATCTACAGGTAGGCACTTCGCAAAAAACACCTCTGTTTTCTTTTAAAAAATTGGATATGTCCATGTTGCGCTTTGGGGCGTTTCCTGTCGCGGACGCTAGGCCTACCCACACAAGTGAGGTATCATTTTTATCGGGAGACTTGGGGGAACGCTGGGTGGAAGGAAATTTGTGGCTCCTCTCAGATTCCAGAACTTTCTGCCACGGAAATGTGAGGAACATGTGGTTTTTTAGCCAAATTTTGAGGTTTGCAAAGGATTCTGGGTAACAGAACCTGGTCCCAGCCCCACAAGTCACCCCATCTTGGATTCCCCTAGGTCTCTAGTTTTCAGAAATGCACAGGTTTGGTAGGTTTCCCTAGGTGCCGGCTGAGCTAGAGGCCAAAATCTACAGGTAGGCACTTCGCAAAAAACACCTCTGTTTTCTTTCAGAAAATTGGATGTGTCCACCTTGCGCTTTGGGGCGTTTCCTGTCGCGGGCGCTAGGCCTACCCACACAAGTGAGGTATCATTTTTATCGGGAGACTTGGGGGAACGCTGGGTGGAAGGAAATTTGTGGCTCCTCTCAGATTCCAGAACTTTCTGCCACAGAAATGTGAGGAATATGTATTTTTTTAGCTAAATTTTGAGGTTTGCAAAGGATTCTGGGTAACAGAACCTGGTCCGAGCACCACAAGTCACCCCATCTTGGATTCCCCTAGGTCTCTAATTCTCAGAAATGCACAGGTTTGGTAGGTTTCCCTAGGTGCTGGTTGACCTAGAGGCCAAAATCTACAGGTAGGCACTTCGCAAAAAGCACCTCTATTTTCTTTAAAAAAATTGGATGTGTCCAAGTTGCGCTTTGGGGCGTTTCCTGTCGCGGGCGCTAGGCCTACCCACACAAGTGAGGTATCATTTTTATCGGGAGACTTGCGGGAACGCTGGGTGGAAGGAAATTTGTGGCTCCTCTCAGATTCCAGAACTTTCTGCCACAGAAATGTGAGGAACATGTGTTTTTTTAGCCAAATTTTGAGGTTTGCAAAGGATTCTGGGTAACAGAACCTGGTCCCAGCCCCACAAGTCACCCCATCTTGGATTCCCCTAGGTCTTTAGTTTTCAGAAATGCACAGGTTTGGTAGGTTTCCGTAGGTGCCGGCTGAGCTAGAGGCCAAAATCTACAGGTAGGCACTTCGCAAAAAGCACCTCTATTTTCTTTAAAAGAATTGGATGTGTCCACGTTGCGCTTTGGGGCGTTTCCTGTCGCGGGCGCTAGGCCTACCCACACAAGTGAGGTATCATTTTTATCGGGAGACTTGCGGGAACGCTGGGTGGAAGGAAATTTGTGGCTCCTCTCAGATTCCAGAACTTTCTGCCACAGAAATGTGAGGAACATGTGTTTTTTTAGCCAAATTTTGAGGTTTGCAAAGGATTCTGGGTAACAGAACCTGGTCCCAGCCCCACAAGTCACCCCATCTTAGATTCCCCTAGGTCTCTAGTTTTCAGAAATGCACAGGTTTGGTAGGTTTCCCTAGGTGCCAGCTGAGCTAGAGGCCAAAATCTACAGGTAGGCACTTCGCAAAAATCACCTCTATTTTGTTTAAAAAAATTGGATGTGTCCACGTTGCGCTTTGGGGCGTTTCCTGTCGCAGGCGCTAGGCCTACCCACACAAGTGAGGTATCATTTTTACCGGGAGACTTGGGGGAACGCTGGGTGGAAGGAAATTTGTGGCTCCTCTCAGATTCCAGAACTTTCTGCCACAGAAATGTGAGGAACATGTGTTTGTTTAGCCAAATTTTGAGGTTTGCAAAGGATTCTGGGTAACAGAACCTGGTCCGAGCCCCACAAGTCACCCTATCTTGGATTCCCCTAGGTCTTTAGTTTTCAGAAATGCACAGGTTTGGTAGGTTTCCCTAGGTGCCGGCTGAGCTAGAGGCCAAAATCTACAGGTAGGCACTTCGCAAAAAACACCTCTATTTTCTTTAAAAAAATTGGATGTGTCCACGTTGCGCTTTGGGGCGTTTCCTGTCGCGGGCGCTAGGCCTACCCACACAAGTGAGGTATCATTTTTATCGGGAGACTTGGGGGAACGCTGGGTGGAAGGAAATTTGTGGCTCCTCTCAGATTCCAGAACTTTCTGCCACAGAAATGTGAGGAATATGTGTTTTTTTAGCCAAATTTTGAGGTTTGCAAAGGATTCTGGGTAACAGAACCTGGTCCGAGCCCCACAAGTCACCCTATCTTGGATTCCCCTAGGTCTCTAATTTTCAGAAATGCACAGGTTTGGTAGGTTTCCCTAGGTGCCGGCTGAGCTAGAGGCCAAAATCTACAGGTAGGCACTTCGCAAAAAACACCTCTGTTTTCTTTCAAAAAATTGGATGTGTCCACGTTGCGCTTTGGGGCGTTTCCTGTCACGGGCGCTAGGCCTACCCACACAAGTGAGGTATCATTTTTATCGGGAGACTTGGGGGAACGCTGGGTGGAAGGAAATTTGTGGCTCCTCTCAGATTCCAGAACTTTCTGCCACAGAAATGTGAGGAATATGTATTTTTTTTGCCAAATTTTGAGGTTTGCAAAGGATTCTGGGTAACAGAACCTGGTCCGAACCCCACAAGTCACCCCATCTTGGATTCCCCTAGGTCTCTAATTCTCAGAAATGCACAGGTTTGGTAGGTTTCCCTAGGTGCCGGCTGACCTAGAGGCCAAAATCTACAGGTAGGCACTTCGCAAAAAGCACCTCTATTTTCTTTAAAAAAATTGGATGTGTCCACGTTGCGCTTTGGGGCGTTTCCTGTCGTGGGCGCTAGGCCTACCCACACAAGTGAGGTATCATTTTTATCGGGAGACTTGCGGGAACGCTGGGTGGAAGGAAATTTGTGGCTCCTCTCAGATTCCAGAACTTTCTGCCACAGAAATGTGAGGAACATGTGTTTTTTTAGCCAAATTTTGAGGTTTGCAAAGGATTCTGGGTAACAGAACCTGGTCGCAGCCCCACAAGTCACCCCATCTTGGATTCCCCTAGGTCTCTAGTTTTCAGAAATGCACAGGTTTGGTAGGTTTCCCTAGGTGCCGGCTGAGCTAGAGGCCAAAATCTACAGGTAGGCACTTCGCAAAAAGCACCTCTATTTTCTTTAAAAAAATTGGATGTGTCCACATTGCGCTTTGGGGCGTTTCCTGTCGCGGGCGCTAGGCCTACCCACACAAGTGAGGTATCATTTTTATCGGGAGACTTGGGGGAACGCTGGGTGGAAGGAAATTTGTGGCTCCTCTCAGATTCCAGAACTTTCTGCCACAGAAATGTGAGGAATATGTGTTTTTTTAGCCAAATTTTGAGGTTTGCAAAGGATTCTGGGTAACAGAACCTGGTCCGAGCCCCACAAGTCACCCCATCTTGGATTCCCCTAGGTCTCTAATTTTCAGAAATGCACAGGTTTGGTAGGTTTCCCTAGGTGCCGGCTGAGCTAGAGGCCAAAATCTACAGGTAGGCACTTCGCAAAAAACACCTCTGTTTTCTTTCAAAAAATTGGATGTGTCCACGTTGCGCTTTGGGGCGTTTCCTGTCACGGGCGCTAGGCCTACCCACACAAGTGAGGTATCATTTTTATCGGGAGACTTGGGGGAACGCTGGGTGGAAGGAAATTTGTGGCTCCTCTCAGATTCCAGAACTTTCTGCCACAGAAATGTGAGGAACATCTGTTTTTTTAGCCAAATTTTGAGGTTTGCAAAGGATTCTGGGTAACAGAACCTGGTCCGAGCCCCACAAGTCACCCCATCTTGGATTCCCCTAGGTCTCTAATTTTCAGAAATGCACAGGTTTGGTAGGTTTCCCTAGGTGCCGGCTGAGCTAGAGGCCAAAATCTACAGGTAGACACTTCGCAAAAAACACCTCTGTTTTTAAAAAAAGAAATTGGATGTGTCAACGTTGCGCTTTGGGGCGTTTCCTGTTGTGGGCGCTAGGCCTACCCACACAAGTGAGGTATCATTTTTATCGGGAGACTTTGGGGAACGCTGGGTGGAAGGAAATTTGTGGCTCCTCTCAGATTCCAGAACTTTCTGCCACAGAAATGTGAGGAACATGTGTTTTTTTAGCCAAATTTTGAGGTTTGCAAAGGATTCTGGGTAACAGAACCTGGTCCGAGCCCCACAAGTCACACCATCTTGGATTCCCCTAGGTCTCTAGTTTTCAGAAATGCACAGGTTTGGTAGGTTTCCCTATGTGCCGGCTGAGCTAGAGGCCAAAATCTACAGGTAGGCACTTCGCAAAAAACACCTCTGTTTTCTTTAAAAAAATTGGATGTGTCCACGTTGCGCTTTGGGGCGTTTCCTGTCACGGGCGCTAGGCCTACCCACACAAGTGAGGTATCATTTTTATCGGGAGACTTGGGGGAACGGTGGGTGGAAGGAAATTTGTGGCTCTTCTCAGATTCCAGAACTTTCTGCCACAGAAATTTGAGGAACATGTGTTTTTTTAGCCAAATTTTGAGGTTTGCAAAGGATGTTGGGTAACAGAACCTGGTCAGAGCCCCACAAGTCACCCCATCTTGGATTCCCCTAGGTCTCTAGTTTTCAGAAATGCACAGGTTTGGTAGGTTTCCCTAGGTGCCGGCTGAGCAAGAGGCCAAAATCTACAGGTAGGCACTTCGCAAAAAACACCTCTGTTTTCTTTCAAAAAATTGGATGTGTCCACGTTGCGCTTTGGGGCGTTTCCTGTCGCGGACGCTAGGCCTACCCACACAAGTGAGGTATCATTTTTATCGGGAGACTTGGGGGAACGCTGGGTGGAAGGAAATTTGTGGCTCCTCTCAGATTCCAGAACTTTCTGCCACGGAAATGTGAGGAACATGTGGTTTTTTAGCCAAATTTTGAGGTTTGCAAAGGATTCTGGGTAACAGAACCTGGTCCCAGCCCCACAAGTCACCCCATCTTGGATTCCCCTAGGTCTCTAGTTTTCAGAAATGCACAGGTTTGGTAGGTTTCCCTAGGTGCCGGCTGAGCTAGAGGCCAAAATCTACAGGTAGGCACTTCGCAAAAAACACCTCTGTTTTCTTTCAGAAAATTGGATGTGTCCACCTTGCGCTTTGGGGCGTTTCCTGTCGCGGGCGCTAGGCCTACCCACACAAGTGAGGTATCATTTTTATCGGGAGACTTGGGGGAACGCTGGGTGGAAGGAAATTTGTGGCTCCTCTCAGATTCCAGAACTTTCTGCCACAGAAATGTGAGGAATATGTATTTTTTTAGCTAAATTTTGAGGTTTGCAAAGGATTCTGGGTAACAGAACCTGGTCCGAGCACCACAAGTCACCCCATCTTGGATTCCCCTAGGTCTCTAATTCTCAGAAATGCACAGGTTTGGTAGGTTTCCCTAGGTGCTGGTTGACCTAGAGGCCAAAATCTACAGGTAGGCACTTCGCAAAAAGCACCTCTATTTTCTTTAAAAAAATTGGATGTGTCCAAGTTGCGCTTTGGGGCGTTTCCTGTCGCGGGCGCTAGGCCTACCCACACAAGTGAGGTATCATTTTTATCGGGAGACTTGCGGGAACGCTGGGTGGAAGGAAATTTGTGGCTCCTCTCAGATTCCAGAACTTTCTGCCACAGAAATGTGAGGAACATGTGTTTTTTTAGCCAAATTTTGAGGTTTGCAAAGGATTCTGGGTAACAGAACCTGGTCCCAGCCCCACAAGTCACCCCATCTTGGATTCCCCTAGGTCTTTAGTTTTCAGAAATGCACAGGTTTGGTAGGTTTCCGTAGGTGCCAGCTGAGCTAGAGGCCAAAATCTACAGGTAGGCACTTCGCAAAAAACACCTCTATTTTGTTTAAAAAAATTGGATGTGTCCACGTTGCGCTTTGGGGCGTTTCCTGTCGCGGGCGCTAGGCCTACCCACACAAGTGAGGTATCATTTTTATCGGGAGACTTGGGGGAACGCTGGGTGGAAGGAAATTTGTGGCTCCTCTCAGATTCCAGAACTTTCTGCCACAGAAATGTGAGGAATATGTGTTTTTTTTAGCCAAATTTTGAGGTTTGCAAAGGATTCTGGGTAACAGAACCTGGTCCGAGCCCCACAAGTCACCCCATCTTGGATTCCCCTAGGTCTCTAATTTTCAGAAATGCACAGGTTTGGTAGGTTTCCCTAGGTGCCGGCTGAGCTAGAGGCCAAAATCTACAGGTAGGCACTTCGCAAAAAACACCTCTGTTTTCTTTCAAAAAATTGGATGTGTCCACGTTGCGCTTTGGGGCGTTTCCTGTCACGGGCGCTAGGCCTACCCACACAAGTGAGGTATCATTTTTATCGGGAGACTTGGGGGAACGCTGGGTGGAAGGAAATTTGTGGCTCCTCTCAGATTCCAGAACTTTCTGCCACAGAAATGTGAGGAACATCTGTTTTTTTAGCCAAATTTTGAGGTTTGCAAAGGATTCTGGGTAACAGAACCTGGTCCGAGCCCCACAAGTCACCCCATCTTGGATTCCCCTAGGTCTCTAATTTTCAGAAATGCACAGGTTTGGTAGGTTTCCCTAGGTGCCGGCTGAGCTAGAGGCCAAAATCTACAGGTAGACACTTCGCAAAAAACACCTCTGTTTTTTTTAAAAAAATTGGATGTGTCCACGTTGCGCTTTGGGGCGTTTCCTGTCGTGGGCGCTAGGCCTACCCACACAAGTGAGGTATCATTTTTATCGGGAGACTTTGGGGAACGCTGGGTGGAAGGAAATTTGTGGCTCCTCTCAGATTCTAGAACTTTCTGCCACAGAAATGTGAGGAATATGTGTTTTTTTAGCCAAATTTTGAGGTTTGCAAAGGATTCTGGGTAACAGAACCTGGTCCGAGCCCCACAAGTCACCCTATCTTGGATTCCCCTAGGTCTCTAATTTTCAGAAATGCACAGGTTTGGTAGGTTTCCCTAGGTGCCGGCTGAGCTAGAGGCCAAAATCTACAGGTAGGCACTTCGCAAAAAACACCTCTGTTTTCTTTCAAAAAATTGGATGTGTCCACGTTGCGCTTTGGGGCGTTTCCTGTCACGGGCGCTAGGCCTACCCACACAAGTGAGGTATCATTTTTATCGGGAGACTTGGGGGAACGCTGGGTGGAAGGAAATTTGTGGCTCCTCTCAGATTCCAGAACTTTCTGCCACAGAAATGTGAGGAACATCTGTTTTTTTAGCCAAATTTTGAGGTTTGCAAAGGATTCTGGGTAACAGAACCTGGTCCGAGCCCCACAAGTCACCCCATCTTGGATTCCCCTAGGTCTCTAATTTTCAGAAATGCACAGGTTTGGTAGGTTTCCCTAGGTGCCGGCTGAGCTAGAGGCCAAAATCTACAGGTAGACACTTCGCAAAAAACACCTCTGTTTTTTAAAAAAAAATTGGATGTGTCCACGTTGCGCTTTGGGGCGTTTCCTGTCGTGGGCGCTAAGCCTACCCACACAAGTGAGGTATCATTTTTATCGGGAGACTTTGGGGAACGCTGGGTGGAAGGAAATTTGTGGCTCCTCTCAGATTCCAGAACTTTCTGCCACAGAAATGTGAGGAACATGTGTTTTTTTAGCCAAATTTTGAGGTTTGCAAAGGATTCTGGGTAACAGAACCTGGTCCGAGCCCCACAAGTCACACCATCTTGGATTCCCCTAGGTCTCTAGTTTTCAGAAATGCACAGGTTTGGTAGGTTTCCCTATGTGCCGGCTGAGCTAGAGGCCAAAATCTACAGGTAGGCACTTCGCAAAAAACACCTCTGTTTTCTTTAAAAAAATTGGATGTGTCCACGTTGCGCTTTGGGGCGTTTCCTGTCACGGGCGCTAGGCCTACCCACACAAGTGAGGTATCATTTTTATCGGGAGACTTGGGGGAACGCTGGGTGGAAGGAAATTTGTGGCTCTTCTCAGATTCCAGAACTTTCTGCCACAGAAATTGGAGGAACATGTGTTTTTTTAGCCAAATTTTGAGGTTTGCAAAGGATGTTGGGTAACAGAACCTGGTCCCAGCCCCACAAGTCACCCCATCTTGGATTCCCCCAGGTCTCTAGTTTTCAGAAATGCACAGGTTTGGTAGGTTTCCCTAGGTGCCGGCTGAGCAAGAGGCCAAAATCTACAGGTAGGCACTTCGCAAAAAACACCTCTGTTTTCTTTCAAAAAATTGGATGTGTCCACGTTGCGCTTTGGGGCGTTTCCTGTCGCGGGCGCTAGGCCTACCCACACAAGTGAGGTATCATTTTTATCGGGAGACTTGGGGGAACGCTGGGTGGAAGGAAATTTGTGGCTCCTCTCAGATTCCAGAACTTTCTGCCACAGAAATGTGAGGAATATGTGTTTTTTTAGCCAAATTTTGAGGTTTGCAAAGGATTCTGGGTAACAGAACCTGGTCCCAGCCCCACAAGTCACCCCATCTTGGATGCCCCTAGGTCTCTAGTTTTCAGAAATGCACAGGTTTGGTAGGTTTCCCTAGGTGCCGGCTGAGCTAGAGGCCAAAATCTACAGGTAGGCACTTCGCAAAAAACACCTCTGTTTTCTTTAAAAAAATTGGATATGTCCATGTTGCGCTTTGGGGCGTTTCCTGTCGCGGGCGCTAGGCCTACCCACACTAGTGAGGTATCATTTTTATCGGGAGACTTGGGGGAACGCTGGGTGGAAGGAAATTTGTGGCTCCTCTCAGATTCCAGAACTTTCTGCCACACAAATGTGAGGAACATGTGTTTTTTTAGCCAAATTTTGAGGTTTGGAAAGGATTCTGGGTAACAGAACCTGGTCCGAGCCCCACAAGTCACCCCATCTTGGATTCCCCTAGGTCTCTAGTTTTTAGAAATGCACAGGTTTGGCAGGTTTCCCTAGGTGTCGGCTGAGCTAGAGGCCAAAATCTACAGGTAGGCACTTCGCAAAAAGCACCTCTATTTTCTTTAAAAGAATTGGATGTGTCCACGTTGCGCTTTGGGGCGTTTCCTGTCGCGGGCGCTAGGCCTACCCACACAAGTGAGGTATCATTTTTATCGGGAGACTTGCGGGAACGCTGGGTGGAAGGAAATTTGTGGCTCCTCTCAGATTCCAGAACTTTCTGCCACAGAAATGTGAGGAACATGTGTTTTTTTAGCCAAATTTTGAGGTTTGCAAAGGATTCTGGGTAACAGAACCTGGTCCCAGCCCCACAAGTCACCCCATCTTGGATTCCCCTAGGTCTCTAGTTTTCAGAAATGCACAGGTTTGGTAGGTTTCCCTAGGTGCCGGCTGAGCTAGAGGCCAAAATCTACAGGTAGGCACTTCGCAAAAAACACCTCTGTTTTCTTTCAAAAAATTGGATGTGTCCACGTTGCGCTTTGGGGCGTTTCCTGTCGCGGGCGCTAGGCCTACCCACACAAGTGAGGTATCATTTTTATCGGGAGACTTGGGGGAACGCTGGGTGGAAGGAAATTTGTGGCTCCTCTCAGATTCCAAAACTTTCTGCCACAGAAATGTGAGGAATATGTATTTTTTTAGCCAAATTTTGAGGTTTGCAAAGGATTCTGGGTAACAGAACCTGGTCCGAGCCCCACAAGTCACCCCATCTTGGATTCCCCTAGGTCTCTAATTCTCAGAAATGCACAGGTTTGGTAGGTTTCCCTAGGTGCCGGCTGACCTAGAGGCCAAAATCTACAGGTAGGCACTTCGCAAAAAACAC
The DNA here is from genome assembly GCF_031143425.1 of Pleurodeles waltl. Classification (NCBI taxonomy): domain Eukaryota; kingdom Metazoa; phylum Chordata; class Amphibia; order Caudata; family Salamandridae; genus Pleurodeles; species Pleurodeles waltl. Next base: position 151,998 of record NW_027149919.1, read on the forward strand.
CTCTGTTTTTTTTTAAAAAATTGGATGTGTCCACGTTGCGCTTTGGGGCGTTTCCTGTCACGGGCGCTAGGCCTACCCACACAAGTGAGGTATCATTTTTATCGGGAGACGTGGGGGAACGCTGGGTGGAAGGAAATTTGTGGCTCCTCTCAGATTCCAGAACTTTCTGCCACAGAAATGTGAGGAACATCTGTTTTTTTAGCCAAATTTTGAGGTTTGCAAAGGATTCTGGGTAACAGAACCTGGTCCGAGCCCCACAAGTCACCCCATCTTGGATTCCCCTAGGTCTCTAATTTTCAGAAATGCACAGGTTTGGCAGGTTTCCCTAGGTGTCGGCTGAGCTAGAGGCCAAAATCTACAGGTAGGCACTTCGCAAAAATCACCTCTATTTTGTTTAAAAAAATTGGATGTGTCCACGTTGCGCTTTGGGGCGTTTCCTGTCGCAGGCGCTAGGCCTACCCACACAAGTGAGCTATCATTTTTATCGAGAGACTTGGGGGAACGCTGGGTGGAAGGAAATTTGTGGCTCCTCTCAGATTCCAGAACTTTCTGCCACAGAAATGTGAGGAACATGTGTTTGTTTAGCCAAATTTTGAGGTTTGCAAAGGATTCTGGGTAACAGAACCTGGTCCGAGCACCACAAGTCACCCTATCTTGGATTCCCCTAGGTCTTTAGTTTTCAGAAATGCACAGGTTTGGTAGGTTTCCCTAGGTGCCGGCTGAGCTAGAGGCCAAAATCTACAGGTAGGCACTTCGCAAAAAGCACCTCTATTTTCTTTAAAAAAATTGGATGTGTCCACGTTGCGCTTTGGGGCGTTTCCTGTCGTGGGCGCTAGGCCTACCCACACAAGTGAGGTATCATTTTTATCGGGAGACTTGCGGGAACGCTGGGTGGAAGGAAATTTTTGGCTCCTCTCAGATTCCAGAACTTTCTGCCACAGAATTGTGAGGAACATGTGTTTTTTTAGCCAAATTTTGAGGTTTGCAAAGGATTCTGGGTAACAGAACCCCGTCGCAGCCCCACAAGTCACCCCATCTTGGATTCCCCTAGGTCTCTAGTTTTCAGAAATGCACAGGTTTGGTAGGTTTCCCTAGGTGCCGGCTGAGCTAGAGGCCAAAATCTACAGGTAGGCACTTCGCAAAAAGCACCTCTATTTTCTTTAAAAAAATTGGATGTGTCCACGTTGCGCTTTGGGGCGTTTCCTGTCGTGGGCGCTAGGCCTACCCACACAAGTGAGGTATCATTTTTATCGGGAGACTTGCGGGAACGCTGGGTGGAAGGAAATTTGTGGCTCCTCTCAGATTCCAGAACTTTCTGCCACAGAAATGTGAGGAACATGTGTTTTTTTAGCCAAATTTTGAGGTTTGCAAAGGATTCTGGGTAACAGAACCTGGTCGCAGCCCCACAAGTCACCCCATCTTGGATTCCCCTAGGTCTCTAGTTTTCAGAAATGCACAGGTTTGGTAGGTTTCCCTAGGTGCCGGCTGAGCTAGAGGCCAAAATCTACAGGTAGGCACTTCGCAAAAAACACCTCTGTTTTCTTTCAAAAAATTGGATGTGTCCACGTTGCGCTTTGGGGCGTTTCCTGTCGCGGGCGCTAGGCCTACCCACACAAGTGAGGTATCATTTTTATTGGGAGACTTGCGGGAACGCTGGGTGGAAGGAAATTTGTGGCTCCTCTCAGATTCCAGAACTTTCTGCCACAGAAATGTGAGGAACATGTGTTTTTTTAGCCAAATTTTGAGGTTTGCAAAGGATTCTGGGTAACAGAACCTGGTCCCAGCCCCACAAGTCACCCCATCTTGGATTCCCCTAGGTCTTTAGTTTTCAGAAATGCACAGGTTTGGTAGGTTTCCCTAGGTGTCGGCTGAGCTAGAGGCCAAAATCTACAGGTAGGCACTTCGCAAAAATCACCTCTATTTTGTTTAAAAAAATTGGATGTGTCCACGTTGCGCTTTGGGGCGTTTCCTGTCGCAGGCGCTAGGCCTACCCACACAAGTGAGGTATCATTTTTACCGGGAGACTTGGGGGAACGCTGGGTGGAAGGAAATTTGTGGCTCCTCTCAGATTCCAGAACTTTCTGCCACAGAAATGTGAGGAACATGTGTTTGTTTAGCCAAATTTTGAGGTTTGCAAAGGATTCTGGGTAAAAGAACCTGGTCCGAGCCCCACAAGTCACCCTATCTTGGATTCCCCTAGGTCTTTAGTTTTCAGAAATGCACAGGTTTGGTAGGTTTCCCTAGGTGCCGTCTGAGCTAGAGGCCAAAATCTACAGGTAGGCACTTCGCAAAAAGCACCTCTATTTTCTTTAAAAGAATTGGATGTGTCCACGTTGCGCTTTGGGGCGTTTCCTGTCACGGGCGCTAGGCCTACCCACACAAGTGAGGTATCATTTTTATCGGGAGACTTGGGGGAACGCTGGGTGGAAGGAAATTTGTGGCTCCTCTCAGATTCCAGAACTTTCTGCCACAGAAATGTGAGGAACATCTGTTTTTTTTAGCCAAATTTTGAGGTTTGCAAAGGATTCTGGGTAACAGAACCTGGTCGCAGCCCCACAAGTCACCCCATCTTGGATTCCCCTAGGTCTCTAGTTTTCAGAAATGCACAGGTTTGGTAGGTTTCCCTAGGTGCCGGCTGAGCTAGAGGCCAAAATCTACAGGTAGGCACTTCGCAAAAAGCACCTCTATTTTCTTTAAAAAAATTGGATGTGTCCACGTTGCGCTTTGGGGCGTTTCCTGTCGTGGGCGCTAGGCCTACCCACACAAGTGAGGTATCATTTTTATCGGGAGACTTGCGGGAACGCTGGGTGGAAGGAAATTTGTGGCTCCTCTCAGATTCCAGAACTTTCTGCCACAGAAATGTGAGGAACATGTGTTTTTTTAGCCAAATTTTGAGGTTTGCAAAGGATTCTGGGTAACAGAACCTGGTCGCAGCCCCACAAGTCACCCCATCTTGGATTCCCCTAGGTCTCTAGTTTTCAGAAATGCACAGGTTTGGTAGGTTTCCCTAGGTGCCGGCTGAGCTAGAGGCCAAAATCTACAGGTAGGCACTTCGCAAAAAACACCTCTGTTTTCTTTCAAAAAATTGGATGTGTCCACGTTGCGCTTTGGGGCGTTTCCTGTCGCGGGCGCTAGGCCTACCCACACAAGTGAGGTATCATTTTTATCGGGAGACTTGCGGGAACGCTGGGTGGAAGGAAATTTGTGGCTCCTCTCAGATTCCAGAACTTTCTGCCACAGAAATGTGAGGAACATGTGTTTTTTTAGCCAAATTTTGAGGTTTGCAAAGGATTCTGGGTAACAGAACCTGGTCCCAGCCCCACAAGTCACCCCATCTTGGATTCCCCTAGGTCTTTAGTTTTCAGAAATGCACAGGTTTGGTAGGTTTCCCTAGGTGCCGGCTGAGCTAGAGGCCAAAATCTACAGGTAGGCACTTCGCAAAAAGCACCTCTATTTTCTTTAAAAGAATTGGATGTGTCCACGTTGCGCTTTGGGGCGTTTCCTGTCGCGGGCGCTAGGCCTACCCACACAAGTGAGGTATCATTTTTATCGGGAGACTTGCGGGAACGCTGGGTGGAAGGAAATTTGTGGCTCCTCTCAGATTCCAGAACTTTCTGCCACAGAAATGTGAGGAATATGTATTTTTTTTGCCAAATTTTGAGGTTTGCAAAGGATTCTGGGTAACAGAACCTGGTCCCAGCCCCACAAGTCACCCCATCTTAGATTCCCCTAGGTCTCTAATTCTCAGAAATGCACAGGTTTGGTAGGTTTCCCTAGGTGCCGGCTGACCTAGAGGCCAAAATCTACAGGTAGGCACTTCGCAAAAAGCACCTCTATTTTCTTTAAAAAAATTGGATGTGTCCAAGTTGCGCTTTGGGGCGTTTCCTGTCGCGGGCGCTAGGCCTACCCACACAAGTGAGGTATCATTTTTACCGGGAGACTTGGGGGAACGCTGGGTGGAAGGAAATTTGTGGCTCCTCTCAGATTCCAGAACTTTCTGCCACAGAAATGTGAGGAACATGTGTTTGTTTAGCCAAATTTTGAGGTTTGCAAAGGATTCTGGGTAAAAGAACCTGGTCCGAGCCCCACAAGTCACCCTATCTTGGATTCCCCTAGGTCTTTAGTTTTCAGAAATGCACAGGTTTGGTAGGTTTCCCTAGGTGCCGTCTGAGCTAGAGGCCAAAATCTACAGGTAGGCACTTCGCAAAAAGCACCTCTATTTTCTTTAAAAGAATTGGATGTGTCCACGTTGCGCTTTGGGGCGTTTCCTGTCGCGGGCGCTAGGCCTACCCACACAAGTGAGGTATCATTTTTATCGGGAGACTTGCGGGAACGCTGGGTGGAAGGAAATTTGTGGCTCCTCTCAGATTCCAGAACTTTCTGCCACAGAAATGTGAGGAACATGTGTTTTTTTAGCCAAATTTTGAGGTTTGCAAAGGATTCTGGGTAACAGAACCTGGTCCCAGCCCCACAAGTCACCCCATCTTGGATTCCCCTAGGTCTCTAGTTTTCAGAAATGCATAGGTTTGGTAGGTTTCCCTAGGTGCCGGCTGAGCTAGAGGCCAAAATCTACAGGTAGGCACTTCGCAAAAAACACCTCTGTTTTCTTTCAAAAAATTGGATGTGTCCACGTTGCGCTTTGGGGCGTTTCCTGTCACGGGCGCTAGGCCTACCCACACAAGTGAGGTATCATTTTTATCGGGAGACTTGGGGGAACGCTGGGTGGAAGGAAATTTGTGGCTCCTCTCAGATTCCAGAACTTTCTGCCACAGAAATGTGAGGAATATGTATTTTTTTTGCCAAATTTTGAGGTTTGCAAAGGATTCTGGGTAACAGAACCTGGTCCGAGCCCCACAAGTCACCCCATCTTGGATTCCCCTAGGTCTCTAATTCTCAGAAATGCACAGGTTTGGTAGGTTTCCCTAGGTGCCGGCTGACCTAGAGGCCAAAATCTACAGGTAGGCACTTCGCAAAAAGCACCTCTATTTTCTTTAAAAAAATTGGATGTGTCCAAGTTGCGCTTTGGGGTGTTTCCTGTCGCGGGCGCTAGGCCTACCCACACAAGGGAGGTATCATTTTTATCGGGAGTCTAGCGGGAACGCTGGGTGGAAGGAAATTTGTGGCTCCTCTCAGATTCCAGAACTTTCTGCCACAGAAATGTGAGGAACATGTGTTTTTTTAGCCAAATTTTGAGGTTTGCAAAGGATTCTGGGTAACAGAACCTGGTCCCAGCCCCACAAGTCACCCCATCTTGGATTCCCCTAGGTCTCTAGTTTTCAGAAATGCACAGGTTTGGTAGGTTTCCCTAGGTGCCAGCTGAGCTAGAGGCCAAAATCTACAGGTAGGCACTTCGCAAAAAACACCTCTGTTTTCTTTCAAAAAATTGGATGTGTCCACATTGCGCTTTGGGGCGTTTCCTGTCGCGGGCGCTAGGCCTACCCACACAAGTGAGGTATCATTTTTATCGGGAGACTAGGGGGAACGCTGGGTGGAAGGAAATTTGTGGCTCCTCTCAGATTCCAGAACTTTCTGCCACAGAAATGTGAGGAATATGTGTTTTTTTAGCCAAATTTTGAGGTTTGCAAAGGATTCTGGGTAACAGAACCTGGTCCGAGCCCCACAAGTCACCCCATCTTGGATTCCCCTAGGTCTCTAGTTTTTAGAAATGCACAGGTTTGGTAGGTTTCCCTAGGTGTCGGCTGAGCTAGAGGCCAAAATCTACAGGTAGGCACTTCGCAAAAATCACCTCTATTTTGTTTAAAAAAATTGGATGTGTCCACGTTGCGCTTTGGGGCGTTTCCTGTCGCAGACGCTAGGCCTACCCACACAAGTGAGGTATCATTTTTACCGGGAGACTTGGGGGAACGCTGGGTGGAAGGAAATTTGTGGGTCCTCTCAGATTCCAGAACTTTCTGCCACAGAAATGTGAGGAACATGTGTTTGTTTAGCCAAATTTTGAGGTTTGCAAAGGATTCTGGGTAACAGAACCTGGTCCGAGCCCCACAAGTCACCCTATCTTGGATTCCCCTAGGTCTTTAGTTTTCAGAAATGCACAGGTTTGGTAGGTTTCCCTAGGTGCCGGCTGAGCTAGAGGCCAAAATCTACAGGTAGGCACTTCGCAAAAAGCACCTCTATTTTCTTTAAAAGAATTGGATGTGTCCAAGTTGCGCTTTGGGGCGTTTCCTGTCGCGGGCGCTAGGCCTACCCACACAAGGGAGGTATCATTTTTATCGGGAGTCTTGCGGGAACGCTGGGTGGAAGGAAATTTGTGGCTCCTCTCAGATTCCAGAACTTTCTGCCACAGAAATGTGAGGAACATGTGTTTTTTTAGCCAAATTTTGAGGTTTGCAAAGGATTCTGGGTAACAGAACCTGGTCCCAGCCCCACAAGTCACCCCATCTTGGATTCCCCTAGGTCTCTAGTTTTCAGAAATGCACAGGTTTGGTAGGTTTCCCTAGGTGCCAGCTGACCTAGAGGCCAAAATCTACAGGTAGGCACTTCGCAAAAAACACCTCTGTTTTCTTTCAAAAAATTAGATGTGTCCACATTGCGCTTTGGGGCGTTTCCTGTCGCGGGCGCTAGGCCTACCCACACAAGTGAGGTATAATTTTTATCGGGAGACTTGGGGGAACGCTGGGTGGAAGGAAATTTGTGGCTCCTCTCAGATTCCAGAACTTTCTGCCACAGAAATGTGAGGAATATGTGTTTTTTTAGCCAAATTTTGAGGTTTGCAAAGGATTCTGGGTAACAGAACCTGGTCCGAGCCCCACAAGTCACCCCATCTTGGATTCCCCTAGGTCTCTAATTTTCAGAAATGCACAGGTTTGGTAGGTTTCCCTAGGTGCCGGCTGAGCTAGAGGCCAAAATCTACAGGTAGGCACTTCGCAAAAAACACCTCTGTTTTCTTTCAAAAAATTGGATGTGTCCACGTTGCGCTTTGGGGCGTTTCCTGTCACGGGCGCTAGGCCTACCCACACAAGTGAGGTATCATTTTTATCGGGAGACTTGGGGGAACGCTGGGTGGAAGGAAATTTGTGGCTCCTCTCAGATTCCAGAACTTTCTGCCACAGAAATGTGAGGAACATCTGTTTTTTTAGCCAAATTTTGAGGTTTGCAAAGGATTCTGGGTAACAGAACCTGGTCCGAGCCCCACAAGTCACCCCATCTTGGATTCCCCTAGGTCTCTAATTTTCAGAAATGCACAGGTTTGGTAGGTTTCCCTAGGTGCCGGCTGAGCTAGAGGCCAAAATCTACAGGTAGACACTTCGCAAAAAACACCTCTGTTTTTTTAAAAAAAATTGGATGTGTCAACGTTGCGCTTTGGGGCGTTTCCTGTCGTGGGCGCTAGGCCTACCCACACAAGTGAGGTATCATTTTTATCGGGAGACTTTGGGGAACGCTGGGTGGAAGGAAATTTGTGGCTCCTCTCAGATTCCAGAACTTTCTGCCACAGAAATGTGAGGAACATGTGTTTTTTTAGCCAAATTTTGAGGTTTGCAAAGGATTCTGGGTAACAGAACCTGGTCCGAGCCCCACAAGTCACACCATCTTGGATTCCCCTAGGTCTCTAGTTTTCAGAAATGCACAGGTTTGGTAGGTTTCCCTATGTGCCGGCTGAGCTAGAGGCCAAAATCTACAGGTAGGCACGTCGCAAAAAACACCTCTGTTTTCTTTAAAAAAATTGGATGTGTCCACGTTGCGCTTTGGGGCGTTTCCTGTCACGGGCGCTAGGCCTACCCACACAAGTGAGGTATCATTTTTATCGGGAGACTTGGGGGAACGCTGGGTGGAAGGAAATTTGTGGCTCTTCTCAGATTCCAGAACTTTCTGCCACAGAAATTTGAGGAACATGTGTTTTTTTAGCCAAATTTTGAGGTTTGCAAAGGATGTTGGGTAACAGAACCTGGTCAGAGCCCCACAAGTCACCCCATCTTGGATTCCCCTAGGTCTCTAGTTTTCAGAAATGCACAGGTTTGGTAGGTTTCCCTAGGTGCCGGCTGAGCAAGAGGCCAAAATCTACAGGTAGGCACTTCGCAAAAAACACCTCTGTTTTCTTTCAAAAAATTGGATGTGTCCACGTTGCGCTTTGGGGCGTTTCCTGTCGCGGGCGCTAGGCCTACCCACACAAGTGAGGTATCATTTTTATCGGGAGACTTGGGGGAACGCTGGGTGGAAGGAAATTTGTGGCTCCTCTCAGATTCCAGAACTTTCTGCCACAGAAATGTGAGGAATATGTGTTTTTTTAGCCAAATTTTGAGGTTTGCAAAGGATTCTGGGTAACAGAACCTGGTCCCAGCCCCACAAGTCACCCCATCTTGGATGCCCCTAGGTCTCTAGTTTTCAGAAATGCACAGGTTTGGTAGGTTTCCCTAGGTGCCGGCTGAGCTAGAGGCCAAAATCTACAGGTAGGCACTTCGCAAAAAACACCTCTGTTTTCTTTTAAAAAATTGGATATGTCCATGTTGCGCTTTGGGGCGTTTCCTGTCGCGGGCGCTAGGCCTACCCACACAAGTGAGGTATCATTTTTATCGGGAGACTTGGGGGAACGCTGGGTGGAAGGAAATTTGTGGCTCCTCTCAGATTCCAGAACTTTCTGCCACAGAAATGTGAGGAACATGTGTTTTTTTAGCCAAATTTTGAGGTTTGCAAAGGATTCTGGGTAACAGAACCTGGTCCCAGCCCCACAAGTCACCCCATCTTGGATTCCCCTAGGTCTCTAGTTTTCAGAAATGCACAGGTTTGGTAGGTTTCCCTAGGTGCCGGCTGAGCTAGAGGCCAAAATCTACAGGTAGGCACTTCGCAAAAAACACCTCTGTTTTCTTTCAGAAAATTGGATGTGTCCACCTTGCGCTTTGGGGCGTTTCCTGTCGCGGGCGCTAGGCCTACCCACACAAGTGAGGTATCATTTTTATCGGGAGACTTGGGGGAACGCTGGGTGGAAGGAAATTTGTGGCTCCTCTCAGATTCCAGAACTTTCTGCCACAGAAATGTGAGGAATATGTATTTTTTTAGCCAAATTTTGAGGTTTGCAAAGGATTCTGGGTAACAGAACCTGGTCCAAACACCACAAGTCACCCCATCTTGGATTCCCCTAGGTCTCTAATTCTCAGAAATGCACAGGTTTGGTAGGTTTCCCTAGGTGCCGGCTGACCTAGAGGCCAAAATCTACAGGTAGGCACTTCGCAAAAAGGACCTCTATTTTCTTTAAAAAAATTGGATGTGTCCAAGTTGCGCTTTGGGGCGTTTCCTGTCGCGGGCGCTAGGCCTACCCACACAAGTGAGGTATCATTTTTATCGGGAGACTTGCGGGAACGCTGGGTGGAAGGAAATTTGTGGCTCCTCTCAGATTCCAGAACTTTCTGCCACAGAAATGTGAGGAACATGTGTTTTTTTAGCCAAATTTTGAGGTTTGCAAAGGATTCTGGGTAACAGAACCTGGTCCCAGCCCCACAAGTCACCCCATCTTGGATTCCCCTAGGTCTTTAGTTTTCAGAAATGCACAGGTTTGGTAGGTTTCCGTAGGTGCCGGCTGAGCTAGAGGCCAAAATCTACAGGTAGGCACTTCGCAAAAAGCACCTCTATTTTCTTTAAAAGAATTGGATGTGTCCACGTTGCGCTTTGGGGCGTTTCCTGTCGCGGGCGCTAGGCCTACCCACACAAGTGAGGTATCATTTTTATCGGGAGACTTGCGGGAACGCTGGGTGGAAGGAAATTTGTGGCTCCTCTCAGATTCCAGAACTTTCTGCCACAGAAATGTGAGGAACATGTGTTTTTTTAGCCAAATTTTGAGGTTTGCAAAGGATTCTGGGTAACAGAACCTGGTCCCAGCCCCACAAGTCACCCCATCTTAGATTCCCCTAGGTCTCTAGTTTTCAGAAATGCACAGGTTTGGTAGGTTTCCCTAGGTGCCGGCTGAGCTAGAGGCCAAAATCTACAGGTAGGCACTTCGCAAAAATCACCTCTATTTTGTTTAAAAAAATTGGATGTGTCCACGTTGCGCTTTGGGGCGTTTCCTGTCGCAGGCGCTAGGCCTACCCACACAAGTGAGGTATCATTTTTACCGGGAGACTTGGGGGAACGCTGGGTGGAAGGAAATTTGTGGCTCCTCTCAGATTCCAGAACTTTCTGCCACAGAAATGTGAGGAACATGTGTTTGTTTAGCCAAATTTTGAGGTTTGCAAAGGATTCTGGGTAACAGAACCTGGTCCGAGCCCCACAAGTCACCCTATCTTGGATTCCCCTAGGTCTTTAGTTTTCAGAAATGCACAGGTTTGGTAGGTTTCCCTAGGTGCCGGCTGAGCTAGAGGCCAAAATCTACAGGTAGGCACTTCGCAAAAAGCACCTCTATTTTCTTTAAAAAAATTGGATGTGTCCACGTTGCGCTTTGGGGCGTTTCCTGTCGCGGGCGCTAGGCCTAACCACACAAGTGAGGTATCATTTTTATCGGGAGACTTGGGGGAACGCTGGGTGGAAGGACATTTGTGGCTCCTCTCAGATTCCAGAACTTTCTGCCACAGAAATGTGAGGAATATGTGTTTTTTTAGCCAAATTTTGAGGTTTGCAAAGGATTCTGGGTAACAGAACCTGGTCCGAGCCCCACAAGTCACCCTATCTTGGATTCCCCTAGGTCTCTAATTTTCAGAAATGCACAGGTTTGGTAGGTTTCCCTAGGTGCCGGCTGAGCTAGAGGCCAAAATCTACAGGTAGGCACTTCGCAAAAAACACCTCTGTTTTCTTTCAAAAAATTGGAAGTGTCCACGTTGCGCTTTGGGGCGTTTCCTGTCACGGGCGCTAGGCCTACCCACACAAGTGAGGTATCATTTTTATCGGGAGACTTGGGGGAACGCTGGGGTGGAAGGAAATTTGTGGCTCCTCTCAGATTCCAGAACTTTCTGCCACAGAAATGTGAGGAATATGTATTTTTTTTGCCAAATTTTGAGGTTTGCAAAGGATTCTGGGTAACAGAACCTGGTCCGAACCCCACAAGTCACCCCATCTTGGATTCCCCTAGGTCTCTAATTCTCAGAAATGCACAGGTTTGGTAGGTTTCCCTAGGTGCCGGCTGACCTAGAGGCCAAAATCTACAGGTAGGCACTTCGCAAAAAGCACCTCTATTTTCTTTAAAAAAATTGGATGTGTCCACGTTGCGCTTTGGGGCGTTTCCTGTCGCGGGGCGCTAGGCCTACCCACACAAGTGAGGTATCATTTTTATCGGGAGACTTGGGGGAACGCTGGGTGGAAGGACATTTGTGGCTCCTCTCAGATTCCAGAACTTTTCTGCCACAGATGTGAGGAATATGTGTTTTTTTAGCCAAATTTTGAGGTTTGCAAAGGATTCTGGGTAACAGAACCTGGTCCGAGCCCCACAAGTCACCCTATCTTGGATTCCCCTAGGTCTCTAATTTTCAGAAATGCACAGGTTTGGTAGGTTTCCCTAGGTGCCGGCTGAGCTAGAGGCCAAAATCTACAGGTAGGCACTTCGCAAAAAACACCTCTGTTTTCTTTCAAAAAATTGGATGTGTCCACGTTGCGCTTTGGGGCGTTTCCTGTCACGGGCGCTAGGCCTACCCACACAAGTGAGGTATCATTTTTATCGGGAGACTTGGGGGAACGCTGGGTGGAAGGAAATTTGTGGCTCCTCTCAGATTCCAGAACTTTCTGCCACAGAAATGTGAGGAACATCTGTTTTTTTAGCCAAATTTTGAGGTTTGCAAAGGATTCTGGGTAACAGAACCTGGTCCGAGCCCCACAAGTCACCCCATCTTGGATTCCCCTAGGTCTCTAATTTTCAGAAATGCACAGGTTTGGTAGGTTTCCCTAGGTGCCGGCTGAGCTAAAGGCCAAAATCTACAGGTAGACACTTCGCAAAAAACACCTCTGTTTTTTTAAAAAAAATTGGATGTGTCCACGTTGCGCTTTGGGGCGTTTCCTGTCGTGGGCGCTAGGCCTACCCACACAAGTGAGGTATCATTTTTATCGGGAGACTTTGGGGAACGCTGGGTGGAAGGAAATTTGTGGCTCCTCTCAGATTCCAGAACTTTCTGCCACAGAAATGTGAGGAACATGTGTTTTTTTAGCCAAATGTTGAGGTTTGCAAAGGATTCTGGGTAACAGAACCTGGTCCGAGCCCCACAAGTCACACCATCTTGGATTCCCCTAGGTCTCTAGTTTTCAGAAATGCACAGGTTTGGTAGGTTTCCCTATGTGCCGGCTGAGCTAGAGGCCAAAATCTACAGGTAGGCACTTCGCAAAAAACACCTCTGTTTTCTTTAAAAAAATTGGATGTGTCCACGTTGCGCTTTGGGGCGTTTCCTGTCACGGGCGCTAGGCCTACCCACACAAGTGAGGTATCATTTTTATCGGGAGACTTGGGGGAACGCTGGGTGGAAGGAAATTTGTGGCTCTTCTCAGATTCCAGAACTTTCTGCCACAGAAATTGGAGGAACATGTGTTTTTTTAGCCAAATTTTGAGGTTTGCAAAGGATGTTGGGTAACAGAACCTGGTCCCAGCCCCACAAGTCACCCCATCTTGGATTCCCCTAGGTCTCTAGTTTTCAGAAATGCACAGGTTTGGTAGGTTTCCCTAGGTGCCGGCTGAGCAAGAGGCCAAAATCTACAGGTAGGCACTTCGCAAAAAACACCTCTGTTTTCTTTCAAAAAATTGGATGTGTCCACGTTGCGCTTTGGGGCGTTTCCTGTCGCGGGCGCTAGGCCTACCCACACAAGTGAGGTATCATTTTTATCGGGAGACTTGGGGGAACGCTGGGTGGAAGGAAATTTGTGGCTCCTCTCAGATTCCAGAACTTTCTGCCACAGAAATGTGAGGAATATGTGTTTTTTTAGCAAAATTTTGAGGTTTGCAAAGGATTCTGGGTAACAGAACCTGGTCCGAGCCCCACAAGTCACCCCATCTTGGATTCCCCTAGGTCTCTAGTTTTTAGAAATGCACAGGTTTGGCAGGTTTCCCTAGGTGTCGGCTGAGCTAGAGGCCAAAATCTACAGGTAGGCACTTCGCAAAAATCACCTCTATTTTGTTTAAAAAAATTGGATGTGTCCACGTTGCGCTTTGGGGCGTTTCCTGTCGCAGGCGCTAGGCCTACCCACACAAGTGAGGTATCATTTTTATCGGGAGACTTGGGGGAACGCTGGGTGGAAGGAAATTTGTGGCTCCTCTCAGATTCCAGAACTTTCTGCCACAGAAATGTGAGGAACATGTGTTTGTTTAGCCAAATTTTGAGGTTTGCAAAGGATTCTGGGTAACAGAACCTGGTCCGAGCCCACAAGCCACCCTATCTTGGATTCCCCTAGGTCTTTAGTTTTCAGAAATGCACAGGTTTGGTAGGTTTCCCTAGGTGCCGGCTGAGCTAGAGGCCAAAATCTACAGGTAGGCACTTCGCAAAAAGCACCTCTATTTTCTTTAAAAGAATTGGATGTGTCCACGTTGCGCTTTGGGGCGTTTCCTGTCGCGGGCGCTAGGCCTACCCACACAAGTGAGGTATCATTTTTATCGGGAGACTTGCGGGAACGCTGGGTGGAAGGAAATTTGTGGCTCCTCTCAGATTCCAGAACTTTCTGCCACAGAAATGTGAGGAACATGTGTTTTTTTAGCCAAATTTTGAGGTTTGCAAAGGATTCTGGGTAACAGAACCTGGTCCCAGCCCCACAAGTCACCCCATCTTGGATTCCCCTAGGTCTCTAGTTTTCAGAAATGCACAGGTTTGGTAGGTTTCCCTAGGTGCCGGCTGAGCTAGAGGCCAAAATCTACAGGTAGGCACTTCGCAAAAAACACCTCTGTTTTCTTTCAAAAAATTGGATGTGTCCACGTTGCGGTTTGGGGCGTTTCCTGTCGCGGGCGCTAGGCCTACCCACACAAGTGAGGTATCATTTTTATCGGGAGACTTGGGGGAACGCTGGGTGGAAGGAAATTTGTGGCTCCTCTCAGATTCCAAAACTTTCTGCCACAGAAATGTGAGGAATATGTATTTTTTTAGCCAAATTTTGAGGTTTGCAAACGATTCTGGGTAACAGAACCTGGTCCGAGCCCCACAAGTCACCCCATCTTGGATTGCCCTAGGTCTCTAATTCTCAGAAATGCACAGGTTTGGTAGGTTTCCCTAGGTGCCGGCTGACCTAGAGGCCAAAATCTACAGGTAGGCACTTCGCAAAAAACACCTCTGTTTTTTTTAAAAAAATTGGATGTGTCCACGTTGCGCTTTGGGGCGTTTCCTGTCACGGGCGCTAGGCCTACCCACACAAGTGAGGTATCATTTTTATCGTTAGACTTGGGGGAACGCTGGGTGGAAGGAAATTTGTGGCTCCTCTCAGATTCCAGAACTTTCTGCCACAGAAATGTGAGGAATATGTATTTTTTTTGCCAAATTTTGAGGTTTGCAAAGGATTCTGGGTAACAGAACCTGGTCCCAGCCCCACAAGTCACCCCATCTTAGATTCCCCTAGGTCTCTAATTCTCAGAAATGCACAGGTTTGGTAGGTTTCCCTAGGTGCCGGCTGACCTAGAGGCCAAAATCTACAGGTAGGCACTTCGCAAAAAGCACCTCTATTTTCTTTAAAAAAATTGGATGTGTCCAAGTTGCGCTTTGGGGCGTTTCCTGTCGCGGGCGCTAGGCCTACCCACACAAGTGAGGTATCATTTTTACCGGGAGACTTGGGGGAACGCTGGGTGGAAGGAAATTTGTGGCTCCTCTCAGATTCCAGAACTTTCTGCCACAGAAATGTGAGGAACATGTGTTTGTTTAGCCAAATTTTGAGGTTTGCAAAGGATTCTGGGTAAAAGAACCTGGTCCGAGCCCCACAAGTCACCCTATCTTGGATTCCCCTAGGTCTTTAGTTTTCAGAAATGCACAGGTTTGGTAGGTTTCCCTAGGTGCCGTCTGAGCTAGAGGCCAAAATCTACAGGTAGGCACTTCGCAAAAAGCACCTCTATTTTCTTTAAAAGAATTGGATGTGTCCACGTTGCGCTTTGGGGCGTTTCCTGTCGCGGGCGCTAGGCCTACCCACACAAGTGAGGTATCATTTTTATCGGGAGACTTGCGGGAACGCTGGGTGGAAGGAAATTTGTGGCTCCTCTCAGATTCCAGAACTTTCTGCCACAGAAATGTGAGGAACATGTGTTTTTTTAGCCAAATTTTGAGGTTTGCAAAGGATTCTGGGTAACAGAACCTGGTCCCAGCCCCACAAGTCACCCCATCTTGGATTCCCCTAGGTCTCTAGTTTTCAGAAATGCATAGGTTTGGTAGGTTTCCCTAGGTGCCGGCTGAGCTAGAGGCCAAAATCTACAGGTAGGCACTTCGCAAAAAACACCTCTGTTTTCTTTCAAAAAATTGGATGTGTCCACGTTGCGCTTTGGGGCGTTTCCTGTCACGGGCGCTAGGCCTACCCACACAAGTGAGGTATCATTTTTATCGGGAGACTTGGGGGAACGCTGGGTGGAAGGAAATTTGTGGCTCCTCTCAGATTCCAGAACTTTCTGCCACAGAAATGTGAGGAATATGTATTTTTTTTGCCAAATTTTGAGGTTTGCAAAGGATTCTGGGTAACAGAACCTGGTCCGAGCCCCACAAGTCACCCCATCTTGGATTCCCCTAGGTCTCTAATTCTCAGAAATGCACAGGTTTGGTAGGTTTCCCTAGGTGCCGGCTGACCTAGAGGCCAAAATCTACAGGTAGGCACTTCGCAAAAAGCACCTCTATTTTCTTTAAAAAAATTGGATGTGTCCAAGTTGCGCTTTGGGGCGTTTCCTGTCGCGGGCGCTAGGCCTACCCACACAAGGGAGGTATCATTTTTATCGGGAGTCTTGCGGGAACGCTGGGTGGAAGGAAATTTGTGGCTCCTCTCAGATTCCAGAACTTTCTGCCACAGAAATGTGAGGAACATGTGTTTTTTTAGCCAAATTTTGAGGTTTGCAAAGGATTCTGGGTAACAGAACCTGGTCCCAGCCCCACAAGTCACCCCATCTTGGATTCCCCTAGGTCTCTAGTTTTCAGAAATGCACAGGTTTGGTAGGTTTCCCTAGGTGCCAGCTGAGCTAGAGGCCAAAATCTACAGGTAGGCACTTCGCAAAAAACACCTCTGTTTTCTTTCAAAAAATTGGATGTGTCCACATTGCGCTTTGGGGCGTTTCCTGTCGCGGGCGCTAGGCCTACCCACACAAGTGAGGTATCATTTTTATCGGGAGACTAGGGGGAACGCTGGGTGGAAGGAAATTTGTGGCTCCTCTCAGATTCCAGAACTTTCTGCCACAGAAATGTGAGGAATATGTGTTTTTTTAGCCAAATTTTGAGGTTTGCAAAGGATTCTGGGTAACAGAACCTGGTCCGAGCCCCACAAGTCACCCCATCTTGGATTCCCCTAGGTCTCTAGTTTTTAGAAATGCACAGGTTTGGTAGGTTTCCCTAGGTGTCGGCTGAGCTAGAGGCCAAAATCTACAGGTAGGCACTTCGCAAAAATCACCTCTATTTTGTTTAAAAAAATTGGATGTGTCCACGTTGCGCTTTGGGGCGTTTCCTGTCGCAGACGCTAGGCCTACCCACACAAGTGAGGTATCATTTTTACCGGGAGACTTGGGGGAACGCTGGGTGGAAGGAAATTTGTGGGTCCTCTCAGATTCCAGAACTTTCTGCCACAGAAATGTGAGGAACATGTGTTTGTTTAGCCAAATTTTGAGGTTTGCAAAGGATTCTGGGTAACAGAACCTGGTCCGAGCCCCACAAGTCACCCTATCTTGGATTCCCCTAGGTCTTTAGTTTTCAGAAATGCACAGGTTTGGTAGGTTTCCCTAGGTGCCGGCTGAGCTAGAGGCCAAAATCTACAGGTAGGCACTTCGCAAAAAGCACCTCTATTTTCTTTAAAAGAATTGGATGTGTCCAAGTTGCGCTTTGGGGCGTTTCCTGTCGCGGGCGCTAGGCCTACCCACACAAGGGAGGTATCATTTTTATCGGGAGTCTTGCGGGAACGCTGGGTGGAAGGAAATTTGTGGCTCCTCTCAGATTCCAGAACTTTCTGCCACAGAAATGTGAGGAACATGTGTTTTTTTAGCCAAATTTTGAGGTTTGCAAAGGATTCTGGGTAACAGAACCTGGTCCCAGCCCCACAAGTCACCCCATCTTGGATTCCCCTAGGTCTCTAGTTTTCAGAAATGCACAGGTTTGGTAGGTTTCCCTAGGTGCCAGCTGACCTAGAGGCCAAAATCTACAGGTAGGCACTTCGCAAAAAACACCTCTGTTTTCTTTCAAAAAATTAGATGTGTCCACATTGCGCTTTGGGGCGTTTCCTGTCGCGGGCGCTAGGCCTACCCACACAAGTGAGGTATAATTTTTATCGGGAGACTTGGGGGAACGCTGGGTGGAAGGAAATTTGTGGCTCCTCTCAGATTCCAGAACTTTCTGCCACAGAAATGTGAGGAATATGTGTTTTTTTAGCCAAATTTTGAGGTTTGCAAAGGATTCTGGGTAACAGAACCTGGTCCGAGCCCCACAAGTCACCCCATCTTGGATTCCCCTAGGTCTCTAATTTTCAGAAATGCACAGGTTTGGTAGGTTTCCCTAGGTGCCGGCTGAGCTAGAGGCCAAAATCTACAGGTAGGCACTTCGCAAAAAACACCTCTGTTTTCTTTCAAAAAATTGGATGTGTCCACGTTGCGCTTTGGGGCGTTTCCTGTCACGGGCGCTAGGCCTACCCACACAAGTGAGGTATCATTTTTATCGGGAGACTTGGGGGAACGCTGGGTGGAAGGAAATTTGTGGCTCCTCTCAGATTCCAGAACTTTCTGCCACAGAAATGTGAGGAACATCTGTTTTTTTAGCCAAATTTTGAGGTTTGCAAAGGATTCTGGGTAACAGAACCTGGTCCGAGCCCCACAAGTCACCCCATCTTGGATTCCCCTAGGTCTCTAATTTTCAGAAATGCACAGGTTTGGTAGGTTTCCCTAGGTGCCGGCTGAGCTAGAGGCCAAAATCTACAGGTAGACACTTCGCAAAAAACACCTCTGTTTTTTTAAAAAAAATTGGATGTGTCAACGTTGCGCTTTGGGGCGTTTCCTGTCGTGGGCGCTAGGCCTACCCACACAAGTGAGGTATCATTTTTATCGGGAGACTTTGGGGAACGCTGGGTGGAAGGAAATTTGTGGCTCCTCTCAGATTCCAGAACTTTCTGCCACAGAAATGTGAGGAACATGTGTTTTTTTAGCCAAATTTTGAGGTTTGCAAAGGATTCTGGGTAACAGAACCTGGTCCGAGCCCCACAAGTCACACCATCTTGGATTCCCCTAGGTCTCTAGTTTTCAGAAATGCACAGGTTTGGTAGGTTTCCCTATGTGCCGGCTGAGCTAGAGGCCAAAATCTACAGGTAGGCACGTCGCAAAAAACACCTCTGTTTTCTTTAAAAAAATTGGATGTGTCCACGTTGCGCTTTGGGGCGTTTCCTGTCACGGGCGCTAGGCCTACCCACACAAGTGAGGTATCATTTTTATCGGGAGACTTGGGGGAACGCTGGGTGGAAGGAAATTTGTGGCTCTTCTCAGATTCCAGAACTTTCTGCCACAGAAATTTGAGGAACATGTGTTTTTTTAGCCAAATTTTGAGGTTTGCAAAGGATGTTGGGTAACAGAACCTGGTCAGAGCCCCACAAGTCACCCCATCTTGGATTCCCCTAGGTCTCTAGTTTTCAGAAATGCACAGGTTTGGTAGGTTTCCCTAGGTGCCGGCTGAGCAAGAGGCCAAAATCTACAGGTAGGCACTTCGCAAAAAACACCTCTGTTTTCTTTCAAAAAATTGGATGTGTCCACGTTGCGCTTTGGGGCGTTTCCTGTCGCGGGCGCTAGGCCTACCCACACAAGTGAGGTATCATTTTTATCGGGAGACTTGGGGGAACGCTGGGTGGAAGGAAATTTGTGGCTCCTCTCAGATTCCAGAACTTTCTGCCACAGAAATGTGAGGAATATGTGTTTTTTTAGCCAAATTTTGAGGTTTGCAAAGGATTCTGGGTAACAGAACCTGGTCCCAGCCCCACAAGTCACCCCATCTTGGATGCCCCTAGGTCTCTAGTTTTCAGAAATGCACAGGTTTGGTAGGTTTCCCTAGGTGCCGGCTGAGCTAGAGGCCAAAATCTACAGGTAGGCACTTCGCAAAAAACACCTCTGTTTTCTTTTAAAAAATTGGATATGTCCATGTTGCGCTTTGGGGCGTTTCCTGTCGCGGGCGCTAGGCCTACCCACACAAGTGAGGTATCATTTTTATCGGGAGACTTGGGGGAACGCTGGGTGGAAGGAAATTTGTGGCTCCTCTCAGATTCCAGAACTTTCTGCCACAGAAATGTGAGGAACATGTGTTTTTTTAGCCAAATTTTGAGGTTTGCAAAGGATTCTGGGTAACAGAACCTGGTCCCAGCCCCACAAGTCACCCCATCTTGGATTCCCCTAGGTCTCTAGTTTTCAGAAATGCACAGGTTTGGTAGGTTTCCCTAGGTGCCGGCTGAGCTAGAGGCCAAAATCTACAGGTAGGCACTTCGCAAAAAACACCTCTGTTTTCTTTCAGAAAATTGGATGTGTCCACCTTGCGCTTTGGGGCGTTTCCTGTCGCAGGCGCTAGGCCTACCCACACAAGTGAGGTATCATTTTTACCGGGAGACTTGGGGGAACGCTGGGTGGAAGGAAATTTGTGGCTCCTCTCAGATTCCAGAACTTTCTGCCACAGAAATGTGAGGAACATGTGTTTGTTTAGCCAAATTTTGAGGTTTGCAAAGGATTCTGGGTAACAGAACCTGGTCCGAGCCCCACAAGTCACCCTATCTTGGATTCCCCTAGGTCTTTAGTTTTCAGAAATGCACAGGTTTGGTAGGTTTCCCTAGGTGCCGGCTGAGCTAGAGGCCAAAATCTACAGGTAGGCACTTCGCAAAAATCACCTCTATTTTGTTTAAAAAAATTGGATGTGTCCAAGTTGCGCTTTGGGGCGTTTCCTGTCGCGGGCGCTAGGCCTACCCACACAAGTGAGGTATCATTTTTATCGGGAGACTTGCGGGAACGCTGGGTGGAAGGAAATTTGTGGCTCCTCTCAGATTCCAGAACTTTCTGCCACAGAAATGTGAGGAACATGTGTTTTTTTAGCCAAATTTTGAGGTTTGCAAAGGATTCTGGGTAACAGAACCTGGTCCCAGCCCCACAAGTCACCCCATCTTAGATTCCCCTAGGTCTCTAGTTTTCAGAAATGCACAGGTTTGGTAGGTTTCCCTAGGTGCCGGCTGAGCTAGAGGCCAAAATCTACAGGTAGGCACTTCGCAAAAATCACCTCTATTTTGTTTAAAAAAATTGGATGTGTCCACGTTGCGCTTTGGGGCGTTTCCTGTCGCAGGCGCTAGGCCTACCCACACAAGTGAGGTATCATTTTTACCGGGAGACTTGGGGGAACGCTGGGTGGAAGGAAATTTGTGGCTCCTCTCAGATTCCAGAACTTTCTGCCACAGAAATGTGAGGAACATGTGTTTGTTTAGCCAAATTTTGAGGTTTGCAAAGGATTCTGGGTAACAGAACCTGGTCCGAGCCCCACAAGTCACCCTATCTTGGATTCCCCTAGGTCTTTAGTTTTCAGAAATGCACAGGTTTGGTAGGTTTCCCTAGGTGCCGGCTGAGCTAGAGGCCAAAATCTACAGGTAGGCACTTCGCAAAAAGCACCTCTATTTTCTTTAAAAAAATTGGATGTGTCCACGTTGCGCTTTGGGGCGTTTCCTGTCGCGGGCGCTAGGCCTAACCACACAAGTGAGGTATCATTTTTATCGGGAGACTTGGGGGAACGCTGGGTGGAAGGACATTTGTGGCTCCTCTCAGATTCCAGAACTTTCTGCCACAGAAATGTGTGGAATATGTGTTTTTTTAGCCAAATTTTGAGGTTTGCAAAGGATTCTGGGTAACAGAACCTGGTCCGAGCCCCACAAGTCACCCTATCTTGGATTCCCCTAGGTCTCTAATTTTCAGAAATGCACAGGTTTGGTAGGTTTCCCTAGGTGCCGGCTGAGCTAGAGGCCAAAATCTACAGGTAGGCACTTCGCAAAAAACACCTCTGTTTTCTTTCAAAAAATTGGATGTGTCCACGTTGCGCTTTGGGGCGTTTCCTGTCACGGGCGCTAGGCCTACCCACACAAGTGAGGTATCATTTTTATCGGGAGACTTGGGGGAACGCTGGGTGGAAGGAAATTTGTGGCTCCTCTCAGATTCCAGAACTTTCTGCCACAGAAATGTGAGGAATATGTATTTTTTTTGCCAAATTTTGAGGTTTGCAAAGGATTCTGGGTAACAGAACCTGGTCCGAACCCCACAAGTCACCCCATCTTGGATTCCCCTAGGTCTCTAATTCTCAGAAATGCACAGGTTTGGTAGGTTTCCCTAGGTGCCGGCTGACCTAGAGGCCAAAATCTACAGGTAGGCACTTCGCAAAAAGCACCTCTATTTTCTTTAAAAAAATTGGATGTGTCCACGTTGCGCTTTGGGGCGTTTCCTGTCGCGGGCGCTAGGCCTACCCACACAAGTGAGGTATCATTTTTATCGGGAGACTTGGGGGAACGCTGGGTGGAAGGACATTTGTGGCTCCTCTCAGATTCCAGAACTTTCTGCCACAGAAATGTGAGGAATATGTGTTTTTTTAGCCAAATTTTGAGGTTTGCAAAGGATTCTGGGTAACAGAACCTGGTCCGAGCCCCACAAGTCACCCTATCTTGGATTCCCCTAGGTCTCTAATTTTCAGAAATGCACAGGTTTGGTAGGTTTCCCTAGGTGCCGGCTGAGCTAGAGGCCAAAATCTACAGGTAGGCACTTCGCAAAAAACACCTCTGTTTTCTTTCAAAAAATTGGATGTGTCCACGTTGCGCTTTGGGGCGTTTCCTGTCACGGGCGCTAGGCCTACCCACACAAGTGAGGTATCATTTTTATCGGGAGACTTGGGGGAACGCTGGGTGGAAGGAAATTTGTGGCTCCTCTCAGATTCCAGAACTTTCTGCCACAGAAATGTGAGGAACATCTGTTTTTTTAGCCAAATTTTGAGGTTTGCAAAGGATTCTGGGTAACAGAACCTGGTCCGAGCCCCACAAGTCACCCCATCTTGGATTCCCCTAGGTCTCTAATTTTCAGAAATGCACAGGTTTGGTAGGTTTCCCTAGGTGCCGGCTGAGCTAGAGGCCAAAATCTACAGGTAGACACTTCGCAAAAAACACCTCTGTTTTTTTAAAAAAAATTGGATGTGTCCACGTTGCGCTTTGGGGCGTTTCCTGTCGTGGGCGCTAGGCCTACCCACACAAGTGAGGTATCATTTTTATCGGGAGACTTTGGGGAACGCTGGGTGGAAGGAAATTTGTGGCTCCTCTCAGATTCCAGAACTTTCTGCCACAGAAATGTGAGGAACATGTGTTTTTTTAGCCAAATGTTGAGGTTTGCAAAGGATTCTGGGTAACAGAACCTGGTCCGAGCCCCACAAGTCACACCATCTTGGATTCCCCTAGGTCTCTAGTTTTCAGAAATGCACAGGTTTGGTAGGTTTCCCTATGTGCCGGCTGAGCTAGAGGCCAAAATCTACAGGTAGGCACTTCGCAAAAAACACCTCTGTTTTCTTTAAAAAAATTGGATGTGTCCACGTTGCGCTTTGGGGCGTTTCCTGTCACGGGCGCTAGGCCTACCCACACAAGTGAGGTATCATTTTTATCGGGAGACTTGGGGGAACGCTGGGTGGAAGGAAATTTGTGGCTCTTCTCAGATTCCAGAACTTTCTGCCACAGAAATTGGAGGAACATGTGTTTTTTTAGCCAAATTTTGAGGTTTGCAAAGGATGTTGGGTAACAGAACCTGGTCCCAGCCCCACAAGTCACCCCATCTTGGATTCCCCTAGGTCTCTAGTTTTCAGAAATGCACAGGTTTGGTAGGTTTCCCTAGGTGCCGGCTGAGCAAGAGGCCAAAATCTACAGGTAGGCACTTCGCAAAAAACACCTCTGTTTTCTTTCAAAAAATTGGATGTGTCCACGTTGCGCTTTGGGGCGTTTCCTGTCGCGGGCGCTAGGCCTACCCACACAAGTGAGGTATCATTTTTATCGGGAGACTTGGGGGAACGCTGGGTGGAAGGAAATTTGTGGCTCCTCTCAGATTCCAGAACTTTCTGCCACAGAAATGTGAGGAATATGTGTTTTTTTAGCAAAATTTTGAGGTTTGCAAAGGATTCTGGGTAACAGAACCTGGTCCGAGCCCCACAAGTCACCCCATCTTGGATTCCCCTAGGTCTCTAGTTTTTAGAAATGCACAGGTTTGGCAGGTTTCCCTAGGTGTCGGCTGAGCTAGAGGCCAAAATCTACAGGTAGGCACTTCGCAAAAATCACCTCTATTTTGTTTAAAAAAATTGGATGTGTCCACGTTGCGCTTTGGGGCGTTTCCTGTCGCAGGCGCTAGGCCTACCCACACAAGTGAGGTATCATTTTTATCGGGAGACTTGGGGGAACGCTGGGTGGAAGGAAATTTGTGGCTCCTCTCAGATTCCAGAACTTTCTGCCACAGAAATGTGAGGAACATGTGTTTGTTTAGCCAAATTTTGAGGTTTGCAAAGGATTCTGGGTAACAGAACCTGGTCCGAGCCCACAAGCCACCCTATCTTGGATTCCCCTAGGTCTTTAGTTTTCAGAAATGCACAGGTTTGGTAGGTTTCCCTAGGTGCCGGCTGAGCTAGAGGCCAAAATCTACAGGTAGGCACTTCGCAAAAAGCACCTCTATTTTCTTTAAAAGAATTGGATGTGTCCACGTTGCGCTTTGGGGCGTTTCCTGTCGCGGGCGCTAGGCCTACCCACACAAGTGAGGTATCATTTTTATCGGGAGACTTGCGGGAACGCTGGGTGGAAGGAAATTTGTGGCTCCTCTCAGATTCCAGAACTTTCTGCCACAGAAATGTGAGGAACATGTGTTTTTTTAGCCAAATTTTGAGGTTTGCAAAGGATTCTGGGTAACAGAACCTGGTCCCAGCCCCACAAGTCACCCCATCTTGGATTCCCCTAGGTCTCTAGTTTTCAGAAATGCACAGGTTTGGTAGGTTTCCCTAGGTGCCGGCTGAGCTAGAGGCCAAAATCTACAGGTAGGCACTTCGCAAAAAACACCTCTGTTTTCTTTCAAAAAATTGGATGTGTCCACGTTGCGGTTTGGGGCGTTTCCTGTCGCGGGCGCTAGGCCTACCCACACAAGT
This sequence comes from Pleurodeles waltl, assembly GCF_031143425.1. Classification (NCBI taxonomy): domain Eukaryota; kingdom Metazoa; phylum Chordata; class Amphibia; order Caudata; family Salamandridae; genus Pleurodeles; species Pleurodeles waltl. The sequence continues at coordinate 176,213 of NW_027149919.1, forward strand.
GAGGTATCATTTTTATCGGGAGACTTGGGGGAACGCTGGGTGGAAGGAAATTTGTGGCTCCTCTCAGATTCCAAAACTTTCTGCCACAGAAATGTGAGGAATATGTATTTTTTTAGCCAAATTTTGAGGTTTGCAAACGATTCTGGGTAACAGAACCTGGTCCGAGCCCCACAAGTCACCCCATCTTGGATTGCCCTAGGTCTCTAATTCTCAGAAATGCACAGGTTTGGTAGGTTTCCCTAGGTGCCGGCTGACCTAGAGGCCAAAATCTACAGGTAGGCACTTCGCAAAAAACACCTCTGTTTTTTTTAAAAAAATTGGATGTGTCCACGTTGCGCTTTGGGGCGTTTCCTGTCACGGGCGCTAGGCCTACCCACACAAGTGAGGTATCATTTTTATCGTTAGACTTGGGGGAACGCTGGGTGGAAGGAAATTTGTGGCTCCTCTCAGATTCCAGAACTTTCTGCCACAGAAATGTGAGGAACATCTGTTTTTTTAGCCAAATTTTGAGGTTTGCAAAGGATTCTGGGTAACAGAACCTGGTCCGAGCCCCACAAGTCACCCCATCTTGGATTCCCCTAGGTCTCTAATATTCAGAAATGCACAGGTTTGGCAGGTTTCCCTAGGTGTCGGCTGAGCTAGAGGCCAAAATCTACAGGTAGGCACTTCGCAAAAAACACCTCTGTTTTCTTTAAAAAAATTGGATGTGTCCACGTTGCGCTTTGGGGCGTTTCCTGTCACGGGCGCTAGGCCTACCCACACAAGTGAGGTATCATTTTTATCGGGAGACTTGGGGGAACGCTGGGTGGAAGGAAATTTGTGGCTCTTCTCAGATTCCAGAACTTTCTGCCACAGAAATTGGAGGAACATGTGTTTTTTTAGCCAAATTTTGAGGTTTGCAAAGGATGTTGGGTAACAGAACCTGGTCCCAGCCCCACAAGTCACCCCATCTTGGATTCCCCTAGGTCTCTAGTTTTCAGAAATGCACAGGTTTGGTAGGTTTCCCTAGGTGCCGGCTGAGCAAGAGGCCAAAATCTACAGGTAGGCACTTCGCAAAAAACACCTCTGTTTTCTTTCAAAAAATTGGATGTGTCCACGTTGCGCTTTGGGGCGTTTCCTGTCGCGGGCGCTAGGCCTACCCACACAAGTGAGGTATCATTTTTATCGGGAGACTTGGGGGAACGCTGGGTGGAAGGAAATTTGTGGCTCCTCTCAGATTCCAGAACTTTCTGCCACAGAAATGTGAGGAATATGTGTTTTTTTAGCCAAATTTTGAGGTTTGCAAAGGATTCTGGGTAACAGAACCTGGTCCGAGCCCCACAAGTCACCCCATCTTGGATTCCCCTAGGTCTCTAGTTTTTAGAAATGCACAGGTTTGGCAGGTTTCCCTAGGTGTCGGCTGAGCTAGAGGCCAAAATCTACAGGTAGGCACTTCGCAAAAATCACCTCTATTTTGTTTAAAAAAATTGGATGTGTCCACGTTGCGCTTTGGGGCGTTTCCTGTCGCAGGCGCTAGGCCTACCCACACAAGTGAGGTATCATTTTTATCGGGAGACTTGGGGGAACGCTGGGTGGAAGGAAATTTGTGGCTCCTCTCAGATTCCAGAACTTTCTGCCACAGAAATGTGAGGAACATGTGTTTGTTTAGCCAAATTTTGAGGTTTGCAAAGGATTCTGGGTAACAGAACCTGGTCCGAGCCCCACAAGCCACCCTATCTTGGATTCCCCTAGGTCTTTAGTTTTCAGAAATGCACAGGTTTGGTAGGTTTCCCTAGGTGCCGGCTGAGCTAGAGGCCAAAATCTACAGGTAGGCACTTTGCAAAAAGCACCTCTATTTTCTTTAAAAGAATTGGATGTGTCCACGTTGCGCTTTGGGGCGTTTCCTGTCGCGGGCGCTAGGCCTACCCACACAAGTGAGGTATCATTTTTATCGGGAGACTTGCGGGAACGCTGGGTGGAAGGAAATTTGTGGCTCCTCTCAGATTCCAGAACTTTCTGCCACAGAAATGTGAGGAACATGTGTTTTTTTAGCCAAATTTTGAGGTTTGCAAAGGATTCTGGGTAACAGAACCTGGTCCCAGCCCCACAAGTCACCCCATCTTGGATTCCCCTAGGTCTCTAGTTTTCAGAAATGCACAGGTTTGGTAGGTTTCCCTAGGTGCCGGCTGAGCTAGAGGCCAAAATCTACAGGTAGGCACTTCGCAAAAAACACCTCTGTTTTCTTTAAAAAAATTGGATGTGTCCACGTTGCGCTTTGGGGCGTTTCCTGTCACGGGCGCTAGGCCTACCCACACAAGTGAGGTATCATTTTTATCGGGAGACTTGGGGGAACGCTGGGTGGAAGGAAATTTGTGGCTCTTCTCAGATTCCAGAACTTTCTGCCACAGAAATTGGAGGAACATGTGTTTTTTTAGCCAAATTTTGAGGTTTGCAAAGGATGTTGGGTAACAGAACCTGGTCCCAGCCCCACAAGTCACCCCATCTTGGATTCCCCTAGGTCTCTAGTTTTCAGAAATGCACAGGTTTGGTAGGTTTCCCTAGGTGCCGGCTGAGCAAGAGGCCAAAATCTACAGGTAGGCACTTCGCAAAAAACACCTCTGTTTTCTTTCAAAAAATTGGATGTGTCCACGTTGCGCTTTGGGGCGTTTCCTGTCGCGGGCGCTAGGCCTACCCACACAAGTGAGGTATCATTTTTATCGGGAGACTTGGGGGAACGCTGGGTGGAAGGAAATTTGTGGCTCCTCTCAGATTCCAAAACTTTCTGCCACAGAAATGTGAGGAATATGTATTTTTTTAGCCAAATTTTGAGGTTTGCAAACGATTCTGGGTAACAGAACCTGGTCCGAGCCCCACAAGTCACCCCATCTTGGATTGCCCTAGGTCTCTAATTCTCAGAAATGCACAGGTTTGGTAGGTTTCCCTAGGTGCCGGCTGACCTAGAGGCCAAAATCTACAGGTAGGCACTTCGCAAAAAACACCTCTGTTTTTTTTTAAAAAATTGGATGTGTCCACGTTGCGCTTTGGGGCGTTTCCTGTCACGGGCGCTAGGCCTACCCACACAAGTGAGGTATCATTTTTATCGTTAGACTTGGGGGAACGCTGGGTGGAAGGAAATTTGTGGCTCCTCTCAGATTCCAGAACTTTCTGCCACAGAAATGTGAGGAACATCTGTTTTTTTAGCCAAATTTTGAGGTTTGCAAAGGATTCTGGGTAACAGAACCTGGTCCGAGCCCCACAAGTCACCCCATCTTGGATTCCCCTAGGTCTCTAATTTTCAGAAATGCACAGGTTTGGCAGGTTTCCCTAGGTGTCGGCTGAGCTAGAGGCCAAAATCTACAGGTAGGCACTTCGCAAAAAACACCTCTGTTTTCTTTCAAAAAATTGGATGTGTCCACGTTGCGCTTTGGGGCGTTTCCTGTCACGGGCGCTAGGCCTACCCACACAAGTGAGGTATCATTTTTATCGGGAGACTTGGGGGAACGCTGGGTGGAAGGAAATTTGTGGCTCTTCTCAGATTCCAGAACTTTCTGCCACAGAAATTGGAGGAACATGTGTTTTTTTAGCCAAATTTTGAGGTTTGCAAAGGATGTTGGGTAACAGAACCTGGTCCCAGCCCCACAAGTCACCCCATCTTGGATTCCCCTAGGTCTCTAGTTTTCAGAAATGCACAGGTTTGGTAGGTTTCCCTAGGTGCCGGCTGAGCAAGAGGCCAAAATCTACAGGTAGGCACTTCGCAAAAAACACCTCTGTTTTCTTTCAAAAAATTGGATGTGTCCACGTTGCGCTTTGGGGCGTTTCCTGTCGCGGGCGCTAGGCCTACCCACACAAGTGAGGTATCATTTTTATCGGGAGACTTGGGGGAACGCTGGGTGGAAGGAAATTTGTGGCTCCTCTCAGATTCCAGAACTTTCTGCCACAGAAATGTGAGGAATATGTGTTTTTTTAGCCAAATTTTGAGGTTTGCAAAGGATTCTGGGTAACAGAACCTGGTCCGAGCCCCACAAGTCACCCCATCTTGGATTCCCCTAGGTCTCTAGTTTTTAGAAATGCACAGGTTTGGCAGGTTTCCCTAGGTGTCGGCTGAGCTAGAGGCCAAAATCTACAGGTAGGCACTTCGCAAAAATCACCTCTATTTTGTTTAAAAAAATTGGATGTGTCCACGTTGCGCTTTGGGGCGTTTCCTGTCGCAGGCGCTAGGCCTACCCACACAAGTGAGGTATCATTTTTATCGGGAGACTTGGGGGAACGCTGGGTGGAAGGAAATTTGTGGCTCCTCTCAGATTCCAGAACTTTCTGCCACAGAAATGTGAGGAACATGTGTTTGTTTAGCCAAATTTTGAGGTTTGCAAAGGATTCTGGGTAACAGAACCTGGTCCGAGCCCCACAAGCCACCCTATCTTGGATTCCCCTAGGTCTTTAGTTTTCAGAAATGCACAGGTTTGGTAGGTTTCCCTAGGTGCCGGCTGAGCTAGAGGCCAAAATCTACAGGTAGGCACTTTGCAAAAAGCACCTCTATTTTCTTTAAAAGAATTGGATGTGTCCACGTTGCGCTTTGGGGCGTTTCCTGTCGCGGGCGCTAGGCCTACCCACACAAGTGAGGTATCATTTTTATCGGGAGACTTGCGGGAACGCTGGGTGGAAGGAAATTTGTGGCTCCTCTCAGATTCCAGAACTTTCTGCCACAGAAATGTGAGGAACATGTGTTTTTTTAGCCAAATTTTGAGGTTTGCAAAGGATTCTGGGTAACAGAACCTGGTCCCAGCCCCACAAGTCACCCCATCTTGGATTCCCCTAGGTCTCTAGTTTTCAGAAATGCACAGGTTTGGTAGGTTTCCCTAGGTGCCGGCTGAGCTAGAGGCCAAAATCTACAGGTAGGCACTTCGCAAAAAACACCTCTGTTTTCTTTCAAAAAATTGGATGTGTCCACGTTGCGCTTTGGGGCGTTTCCTGTCGCGGGCGCTAGGCCTACCCACACAAGTGAGGTATCATTTTTATCGGGAGACTTGGGGGAACGCTGGGTGGAAGGAAATTTGTGGCTCCTCTCAGATTCCAAAACTTTCTGCCACAGAAATGTGAGGAATATGTATTTTTTTAGCCAAATTTTGAGGTTTGCAAACGATTCTGGGTAACAGAACCTGGTCCGAGCCCCACAAGTCACCCCATCTTGGATTCCCCTAGGTCTCTAATTCTCAGAAATGCACAGGTTTGGTAGGTTTCCCTAGGTGCCGGCTGACCTAGAGGCCAAAATCTACAGGTAGGCACTTCGCAAAAGACACCTCTGTTTTTTTTTAAAAAATTGGATGTGTCCACGTTGCGCTTTGGGGCGTTTCCTGTCACGGGCGCTAGGCCTACCCACACAAGTGAGGTATCATTTTTATCGTTAGACTTGGGGGAACGCTGGGTGGAAGGAAATTTGTGGCTCCTCTCAGATTCCAGAACTTTCTGCCACAGAAATGTGAGGAACATCTGTTTTTTTAGCCAAATTTTGAGGTTTGCAAAGGATTCTGGGTAACAGAACCTGGTCCGAGCCCCACAAGTCACCCCATCTTGGATTCCCCTAGGTCTCTAATTTTCAGAAATGCACAGGTTTGGCAGGTTTCCCTAGGTGTCGGCTGAGCTAGAGGCCAAAATCTACAGGTAGGCACTTCGCAAAAATCACCTCTATTTTGTTTAAAAAAATTGGATGTGTCCACGTTGCGCTTTGGGGCGTTTCCTGTCGCAGGCGCTAGGCCTACCCACACAAGTGAGGTATCATTTTTATCGGGAGACTTGGGGGAACGCTGGGTGGAAGGAAATTTGTGGCTCCTCTCAGATTCCAGAACTTTCTGCCACAGAAATGTGAGGAACATGTGTTTGTTTAGCCAAATTTTGAGGTTTGCAAAGGATTCTGGGTAACAGAACCTGGTCCGAGCCCCACAAGCCACCCTATCTTGGATTCCCCTAGGTCTTCAGTTTTCAGAAATGCACAGGTTTGGTAGGTTTCCCTAGGTGCCGGCTGAGCTAGAGGCCAAAATCTACAGGTAGGCACTTCGCAAAAAGCACCTCTATTTTCTTTAAAAGAATTGGATGTGTCCACGTTGCGCCTTGGGGCGTTTCCTGTCGCGGGCGCTAGGCCTACCCACACAAGTGAGGTATAATTTTTATCGGGAGACTTGCGGGAACGCTGGGTGGAAGGAAATTTGTGGCTCCTCTCAGATTCCAGAACTTTCTGCCACAGAAATGTGAGGAACATGTGTTTTTTTAGCCAAATTTTGAGGTTTGCAAAGGATTCTGGGTAACAGAACCTGGTCCCAGCCCCACAAGTCACCCCATCTTGGATTCCCCTAGGTCTCTAGTTTTCAGAAATGCACAGGTTTGGTAGGTTTCCCTAGGTGCCGGCTGAGCTAGAGGCCAAAATCTACAGGTAGGCACTTCGCAAAAAACACCTCTGTTTTCTTTCAAAAAATTGGATGTGTCCACGTTGCGCTTTGGGGCGTTTCCTGTCGCGGGCGCTAGGCCTACCCACACAAGTGAGGTATCATTTTTATCGGGAGACTTGGGGGAACGCTGGGTGGAAGGAAATTTGTGGCTCCTCTCAGATTCCAGAACTTTCTGCCACAGAAATGTGAGGAATATGTGTTTTTTTAGCCAAATTTTGAGGTTTGCAAAGGATTCTGGGTAACAGAACCTGGTCCGAGCCCCACAAGTCACCCCATCTTGGATTCCCCTAGGTCTCTAATTTTCAGAAATGCACAGGTTTGGTAGGTTTCCCTAGGTGCCGGCTGAGCTAGAGGCCAAAATCTACAGGTAGGCACTTCGCAAAAAACACCTCTGTTTTCTTTCAAAAAATTGGATGTGTCCACGTTGCGCTTTGGGGCGTTTCCTGTCACGGGCGCTAGGCCTACCCACACAAGTGAGGTATCATTTTTATCGGGAGACTTGGGGGAACGCTGGGTGGAAGGAAATTTGTGGCTCCTCTCAGATTCCAGAACTTTCTGCCACAGAAATGTGAGGAACATCTGTTTTTTTAGCCAAATTTTGAGGTTTGCAAAGGATTCTGGGTAACAGAACCTGGTCCGAGCCCCACAAGTCACCCCATCTTGGATTCCCCTAGGTCTCTAATTTTCAGAAATGCACAGGTTTGGTAGGTTTCCCTAGGTGCCGGCTGAGCTAGAGGCCAAAATCTACAGGTAGACACTTCGCAAAAAACACCTCTGTTTTAAAAAAAAAAATTGGATGTGTCCACGTTGCGCTTTGGGGCGTTTCCTGTCGTGGGCGCTAGGCCTACCCACACAAGTGAGGTATCATTTTTATCGGGAGACTTCGGGGAACGCTGGGTGGAAGGAAATTTGTGGCTCTTCTCAGATTCCAGAACTTTCTGCCACAGAAATTTGAGGAACATGTGTTTTTTTAGCCAAATTTTGAGGTTTGCAAAGGATGTTGGGTAACAGAACCTGGTCAGAGCCCCACAAGTCACCCCATCTTGGATTCCCCTAGATCTCTAGTTTTCAGAAATGCACAGGTTTGGTAGGTTTCCCTAGGTGCCGGCTGAGCAAGAGGCCAAAATCTACAGGTAGGCACTTCGCAAAAAACACCTCTGTTTTCTTTCAAAAAATTGGATGTGTCCACGTTGCGCTTTGGGGCGTTTCCTGTCGCGGGCGCTAGGCCTACCCACACAAGTGAGGTATCATTTTTATCGGGAGACTTGGGGGAATGCTGGGTGGAAGGAAATTTGTGGCTCCTCTCAGATTCCAGAACTTTCTGCCACAGAAATGTGAGGAATATGTGTTTTTTTAGCCAAATTTTGAGGTTTGCAAAGGATTCTGGGTAACAGAACCTGGTCCCAGCCCCACAAGTCACCCCATCTTGGATGCCCCTAGGTCTCTAGTTTTCAGAAATGCACAGGTTTGGTAGGTTTCCCTAGGTGCCGGCTGAGCTAGAGGCCAAAATCTACAGGTAGGCACTTCGCAAAAAACACATCTGTTTTCTTTAAACAAATTGGATATGTCCATGTTGCGCTTTGGGGCGTTTCCTGTCGCGGGCGCTAGGCCTACCCACACAAGTGAGGTATCATTTTTATCGGGAGACTTGGGGGAACACTGGGTGGAAGGAAATTTGTGGCTCCTCTCAGATTCCAGAACTTTCTGCCACACAAATGTGAGGAACATGTGTTTTTTTAGCCAAATTTTGAGGTTTGGAAAGGATTCTGGGTAACAGAACCTGGTCCGAGCCCCACAAGCCACCCTATCTTGGATTCCCCTAGGTCTTTAGTTTTCAGAAATGCACAGGTTTGGTAGGTTTCCCTAGGTGCCGGCTGAGCTAGAGGCCAAAATCTACAGGTAGGCACTTCGCAAAAAGCACCTCTATTTTCTTTAAAAGAATTGGATGTGTCCACGTTGCGCTTTGGGGCGTTTCCTGTCGCGGGCGCTAGGCCTACCCACACAAGTGAGGTATCATTTTTATCGGGAGACTTGCGGGAACGCTGGGTGGAAGGAAATTTGTGGCTCCTCTCAGATTCCAGAACTTTCTGCCACAGAAATGTGAGGAACATGTGTTTTTTTAGCCAAATTTTGAGGTTTGCAAAGGATTCTGGGTAACAGAACCTGGTCCCAGCCCCACAAGTCACCCCATCTTGGATTCCCCTAGGTCTCTAGTTTTCAGAAATGCACAGGTTTGGTAGGTTTCCCTAGGTGCCGGCTGAGCTAGAGGCCAAAATCTACAGGTAGGCCCTTCGCAAAAAACACCTCTGTTTTCTTTCAAAAAATTGGATGTGTCCACGTTGCGCTTTGGGGCGTTTCCTGTCGCGGGCGCTAGGCCTACCCACACAAGTGAGGTATCATTTTTATCGGGAGACTTGGGGGAACGCTGGGTGGAAGGAAATTTGTGGCTCCTCTCAGATTCCAAAACTTTCTGCCACAGAAATGTGAGGAATATGTATTTTTTTAGCCAAATTTTGAGGTTTGCAAAGGATTCTGGGTAACAGAACCTGGTCCGAGCCCCACAAGTCACCCCATCTTGGATTCCCCTAGGTCTCTAATTCTCAGAAATGCACAGGTTTGGTAGGTTTCCCTAGGTGCCGGCTGACCTAGAGGCCAAAATCTACAGGTAGGCACTTCGCAAAAAGCACCTCTATTTTCTTTAAAAAAATTGGATGTGTCCAAGTTGCGCTTTGGGGCGTTTCCTGTCGCGGGCGCTAGGCCTACCCACACAAGTGAGGTATCATTTTTATCGGGAGACTTGCAGAACGCTGGGTGGAAGGAAATTTGTGGCTCCTCTCAGATTCCAGAACTTTCTGCCACAGAAATGTGAGGAACATGTGTTTTTTTAGCCAAATTTTGAGGTTTGCAAAGGATTCTGGGTAACAGAACCTGGTCCCAGCCCCACAAGTCACCCCATCTTGGATTCCCCTAGGTCTCTAGTTTTCAGAAATGCACAGGTTTGGTAGGTTTCCCTAGGTGCCGGCTGAGCTAGAGGCCAAAATCTACAGGTAGGCACTTCGCAAAAAACACCTCTGTTTTCTTTCAAAAAATTGGATGTGTCAACGTTGCGCTTTGGGGCGTTTCCTGTCGCGGGCGCTAGGCCTACCCACACAAGTGAGGTATCATTTTTATCGGGAGACTTGGGGGGAACGCTGGGTGGAAGGAAATTTGTGGCTCCTCTCAGATTCCAGAACTTTCTGCCACAGAAATGTGAGGAACATGTGTTTTTTTAGCCAAATTTTGAGGTTTGCAAAGGATTCTGGGTAACAGAACCTGGTCCCAGCCCCACAAGTCACCCCATCTTGGATTCCCCTAGGTCTCTAGTTTTCAGAAATGCACAGGTTTGGTAGGTTTCCCTAGGTGCCGGCTGAGCTAGAGGCCAAAATCTACAGGTAGGCACTTCGCAAAAAACACCTCTGTTTTCTTTCAAAAAATTGGATGTGTCAACGTTGCGCTTTGGGGCGTTTCCTGTCGCGGGCGCTAGGCCTACCCACACAAGTGAGGTATCATTTTTATCGGGAGACTTGGGGGAACGCTGGGTGGAAGGAAATTTGTGGCTCCTCTCAGATTCCAGAACTTTCTGCCACAGAAATGTGAGGAACATGTGTTTTTTTAGCCAAATTTTGAGGTTTGCAAAGGATTCTGGGTAACAGAACCTGGTCCCAGCCCCACAAGTCACCCCATCTTGGATTCCCCTAGGTCTTTAGTTTTCAGAAATGCACAGGTTTGGTAGGTTTCCCTAGGTGCCGGCTGAGCTAGAGGCCAAAATCTACAGGTAGGCACTTCGCAAAAAGCACCTCTATTTTCTTTAAAAGAATTGGATGTGTCCACGTTGCGCTTTGGGGCGTTTCCTGTCGCGGGCGCTAGGCCTACCCACACAAGTGAGGTATCATTTTTATCGGGAGACTTGCGGGAACGCTGGGTGGAAGGAAATTTGTGGCTCCTCTCAGATTCCAGAACTTTCTGCCACAGAAATGTGAGGAACATGTGTTTTTTTAGCCAAATTTTGAGGTTTGCAAAGGATTCTGGGTAACAGAACCTGGTCCCAGCCCCACAAGTCACCCCATCTTGGATTCCCCTAGGTCTCTAGTTTTCAGAAATGCACAGGTTTGGTAGATTTCCCTAGGTGCCGGCTGAGCTAGAGGCCAAAATCTACAGGTAGGCACTTCGCAAAAAACACCTCTGTTTTCTTTCAAAAAATTGGATGTGTCAACGTTGCGCTTTGGGGCGTTTCCTGTCGCGGGCGCTAGGCCTACCCACACAAGTGAGGTATCATTTTTATCAGGAGACTTGGGGGAATGCTGGGTGGAAGGAAATTTGTGGCTCCTCTCAGATTCCAGAACTTTCTGCCACAGAAATGTGAGGAATATGTGTTTTTTTAGCCAAATTTTGAGGTTTGCAAAGGATTCTGGGTAACAGAACCTGGTCCGAGCCCCACAAGTCACCCCATCTTGGATTCCCCTAGGTCTCTAATTTTCAGAAATGCACAGGTTTGGTAGGTTTCCCTAGGTGCCGGCTGAGCTAGAGGCCAAAATCTACAGGTAGGCACTTCGCAAAAAACACCTCTGTTTTCTTTCAAAAAATTGGACGTGTCCACGTTGCGCTTTGGGGCGTTTCCTGTCACGGGCGCTAGGCCTACCCACACAAGTGAGGTATCATTTTTATCGGGAGACTTGGGGGAACGCTGGGTGGAAGGAAATTTTTGGCTCCTCTCAGATTCCAGAACTTTCTGCCACAGAAATGTGAGGAACATCTGTTTTTTTAGCCAAATTTTGAGGTTTGCAAAGGATTCTGGGTAACAGAACCTGGTCCGAGCCCCACAAGTCACCCCATCTTGGATTCCCCTAGGTCTCTAATTTTCAGAAATGCACAGGTTTGGTAGGTTTCCCTAGGTGCCGGCTGAGCTAGAGGCCAAAATCTACAGGTAGACACTTCGCAAAAAACACCTCTGTTTTTAAAAAAAAAATTGGATGTGTCCACGTTGCGCTTTGGGGCGTTTCCTGTCGTGGGCGCTAGGCCTACCCACACAAGTGAGGTATCATTTTTATCGGGAGACTTTGGGGAACGCTGGGTGGAAGGAAATTTGTGGCTCCTCTCAGATTCCAGAACTTTCTGCCACAGAAATGTGAGGAACATGTGTTTTTTTAGCCAAATTTTGAGGTTTGCAAAGGATTCTGGGTAACAGAACCTGGTCCGAGCCCCACAAGTCACACCATCTTGGATTCCCCTAGGTCTCTAGTTTTCAGAAATGCACAGGTTTGGTAGGTGTCCCTATGTGCCGGCTGAGCTAGAGGCCAAAATCTACAGGTAGGCACTTCGCAAAAAACACCTCTGTTTTCTTTCAAAAAATTGGATGTGTCCACGTTGCGCTTTGGGGCGTTTCCTGTCACGGGCGCTAGGCCTACCCACACAAGTGAGGTATCATTTTTATCGGGAGACTTGGGGGAACGCTGGGTGGAAGGAAATTTGTGGCTCCTCTCAGATTCCAGAACTTTCTGCCACAGAAATGTGAGGAACATCTGTTTTTTTAGCCAAATTTTGAGGTTTGCAAAGGATTCTGGGTAACAGAACCTGGTCCGAGCCCCACAAGTCACCCCATCTTGGATTCCCCTAGGTCTCTAATTTTCAGAAATGCACAGGTTTGGTAGGTTTCCCTAGGTGCCGGCTGAGCTAGAGGCCAAAATCTACAGGTAGACACTTCGCAAAAAACACCTCTGTTTTTAAAAAAAAAATTGGATGTGTCCACGTTGCGCTTTGGGGCGTTTCCTGTCGTGGGCGCTAGGCCTACCCACACAAGTGAGGTATCATTTTTATCGGGAGACTTTGGGGAACGCTGGGTGGAAGGAAATTTGTGGCTCCTCTCAGATTCCAGAACTTTCTGCCACAGAAATGTGAGGAACATGTGTTTTTTTAGCCAAATTTTGAGGTTTGCAAAGGATTCTGGGTAACAGAACCTGGTCCGAGCCCCACAAGTCACACCATCTTGGATTCCCCTAGGTCTCTAGTTTTCAGAAATGCACAGGATTGGTAGGTGTCCCTATGTGCCGGCTGAGCTAGAGGCCAAAATCTACAGGTAGGCACTTCGCAAAAAACACCTCTGTTTTCTTTAAAAAAATTGGATGTGTCCACGTTGCGCTTTGGGGCGTTTCCTGTCACGGGCGCTAGGCCTACCCACACAAGTGAGGTATCATTTTTATCGGGAGACTTGGGGGAACGCTGGGTGGAAGGAAATTTGTGGCTCTTCTCAGATTCCAGAACTTTCTGCCACAGAAATTTGAGGAACATGTGTTTTTTTAGCCAAATTTTGAGGTTTGCAAAGGATGTTGGGTAACAGAACCTGGTCAGAGCCCCACAAGTCACCCCATCTTGGATTCCCCTAGATCTCTAGTTTTCAGAAATGCACAGGTTTGGTAGGTTTCCCTAGGTGCCGGCTGAGCAAGAGGCCAAAATCTACAGGTAGGCACTTCGCAAAAAACACCTCTGTTTTCTTTCAAAAAATTGGATGTGTCCACGTTGCGCTTTGGGGCGTTTCCTGTCGCGGGCGCTAGGCCTACCCACACAAGTGAGGTATCATTTTTATCGGGAGACTTGGGGGAACGCTGGGTGGAAGGAAATTTGTGGCTCCTCTCAGATTCCAGAACTTTCTGCCACAGAAATGTGAGGAATATGTGTTTTTTTAGCCAAATTTTGAGGTTTGCAAAGGATTCTGGGTAACAGAACCTGGTCCCAGCCCCACAAGTCACCCCATCTTGGATGCCCCTAGGTCTCTAGTTTTCAGAAATGCACAGGTTTGGTAGGTTTCCCTAGGTGCCGGCTGAGCTAGAGGCCAAAATCTACAGGTAGGCACTTCGCAAAAAACACCTCTGTTTTCTTTAAAAAAATTGGATATGTCCATGTTGCGCTTTGGGGCGTTTCCTGTCGCGGGCGCTAGGCCTACCCACACAAGTGAGGTATCATTTTTATCGGGAGACTTGGGGGAACGCTGGGTGGAAGGAAATTTGTGGCTCCTCTCAGATTCCAGAACTTTCTGCCACACAAATGTGAGGAACATGTGTTTTTTTAGCCAAATTTTGAGGTTTGCAAAGGATTCTGGGTAACAGAACCTGGTCCGAGCCCCACAAGCCACCCTATCTTGGATTCCCCTAGGTCTTTAGTTTTCAGAAATGCACAGGTTTGGTAGGTTTCCCTAGGTGCCGGCTGAGCTAGAGGCCAAAATCTACAGGTAGGCACTTCGCAAAAAGCACCTCTATTTTCTTTAAAAGAATTGGATGTGTCCACGTTGCGCTTTGGGGCGTTTCCTGTCGCGGGCGCTAGGCCTACCCACACAAGTGAGGTATCATTTTTATCGGGAGACTTGCGGGAACGCTGGGTGGAAGGAAATTTGTGGCTCCTCTCAGATTCCAGAACTTTCTGCCACAGAAATGTGAGGAACATGTGTTTTTTTAGCCAAATTTTGAGGTTTGCAAAGGATTCTGGGTAACAGAACCTGGTCCCAGCCCCACAAGTCACCCCATCTTGGATTCCCCTAGGTCTCTAGTTTTCAGAAATGCACAGGTTTGGTAGGTTTCCCTAGGTGCCGGCTGAGCTAGAGGCCAAAATCTACAGGTAGGCACTTCGCAAAAAACACCTCTGTTTTCTTTCAAAAAATTGGATGTGTCCACGTTGCGCTTTGGGGCGTTTCCTGTCGCGGGCGCTAGGCTTACCCACACAAGTGAGGTATCATTTTTATCGGGAGACTTGGGGGAACGCTGGGTGGAAGGAAATTTGTGGCTCCTCTCAGATTCCAAAACTTTCTGCCACAGAAATGTGAGGAATATGTATTTTTTTAGCCAAATTTTGAGGTTTGCAAAGGATTCTGGGTAACAGAACCTGGTCCGAGCCCCACAAGTCACCCCATCTTGGATTCCCCTAGGTCTCTAATTCTCAGAAATGCACAGGTTTGGTAGGTTTCCCTAGGTGCCGGCTGACCTAGAGGCCAAAATCTACAGGTAGGCACTTCGCAAAAAGCACCTCTATTTTCTTTAAAAAAATTGGATGTGTCCAAGTTGCGCTTTGGGGCGTTTCCTGTCGCGGGCGCTAGGCCTACCCACACAAGTGAGGTATCATTTTTATCGGGAGACTTGCAGAACGCTGGGTGGAAGGAAATTTGTGGCTCCTCTCAGATTCCAGAACTTTCTGCCACAGAAATGTGAGGAACATGTGTTTTTTTAGCCAAATTTTGAGGTTTGCAAAGGATTCTGGGTAACAGAACCTGGTCCCAGCCCCACAAGTCACCCCATCTTGGATTCCCCTAGGTCTCTAGTTTTCAGAAATGCACAGGTTTGGTAGGTTTCCCTAGGTGCCGGCTGAGCTAGAGGCCAAAATCTACAGGTAGGCACTTCGCAAAAAACACCTCTGTTTTCTTTCAAAAAATTGGATGTGTCAACGTTGCGCTTTGGGGCGTTTCCTGTCGCGGGCGCTAGGCCTACCCACACAAGTGAGGTATCATTTTTATCGGGAGACTTGGGGGAACGCTGGGTGGAAGGAAATTTGTGGCTCCTCTCAGATTCCAGAACTTTCTGCCACAGAAATGTGAGGAACATGTGTTTTTTTAGCCAAATTTTGAGGTTTGCAAAGGATTCTGGGTAACAGAACCTGGTCCCAGCCCCACAAGTCACCCCATCTTGGATTCCCCTAGGTCTCTAGTTTTCAGAAATGCACAGGTTTGGTAGGTTTCCCTAGGTGCCGGCTGAGCTAGAGGCCAAAATCTACAGGTAGGCACTTCGCAAAAAACACCTCTGTTTTCTTTCAAAAAATTGGATGTGTCAACGTTGCGCTTTGGGGCGTTTCCTGTCGCGGGCGCTAGGCCTACCCACACAAGTGAGGTATCATTTTTATCGGGAGACTTGGGGGAACGCTGGGTGGAAGGAAATTTGTGGCTCCTCTCAGATTCCAGAACTTTCTGCCACAGAAATGTGAGGAACATGTGTTTTTTTAGCCAAATTTTGAGGTTTGCAAAGGATTCTGGGTAACAGAACCTGGTCCCAGCCCCACAAGTCACCCCATCTTGGATTCCCCTAGGTCTTTAGTTTTCAGAAATGCACAGGTTTGGTAGGTTTCCCTAGGTGCCGGCTGAGCTAGAGGCCAAAATCTACAGGTAGGCACTTCGCAAAAAGCACCTCTATTTTCTTTAAAAGAATTGGATGTGTCCACGTTGCGCTTTGGGGCGTTTCCTGTCGCGGGCGCTAGGCCTACCCACACAAGTGAGGTATCATTTTTATCGGGAGACTTGCGGGAACGCTGGGTGGAAGGAAATTTGTGGCTCCTCTCAGATTCCAGAACTTTCTGCCACAGAAATGTGAGGAACATGTGTTTTTTTAGCCAAATTTTGAGGTTTGCAAAGGATTCTGGGTAACAGAACCTGGTCCCAGCCCCACAAGTCACCCCATCTTGGATTCCCCTAGGTCTCTAGTTTTCAGAAATGCACAGGTTTGGTAGGTTTCCCTAGGTGCCGGCTGAGCTAGAGGCCAAAATCTACAGGTAGGCACTTCGCAAAAAACACCTCTGTTTTCTTTCAAAAAATTGGATGTGTCCACGTTGCGCTTTGGGGCGTTTCCTGTCGCGGGCGCTAGGCCTACCCACACAAGTGAGGTATCATTTTTATCGGGAGAATTGGGGGAACGCTGGGTGGAAGGAAATTTGTGGCTCCTCTCAGATTCCAAAACTTTCTGCCACAGAAATGTGAGGAATATGTATTTTTTTAGCCAAATTTTGAGGTTTGCAAAGGATTCTGGGTAACAGAACCTGGTCCGAGCCCCACAAGTCACCCCATCTTGGATTCCCCTAGGTCTCTAATTCTCAGAAATGCACAGGTTTGGTAGGTTTCCCTAGGTGCCGGCTGACCTAGAGGCCAAAATCTACAGGTAGGCACTTCGCAAAAAGCACCTCTATTTTCTTTAAAAAAATTGGATGTGTCCAAGTTGCGCTTTGGGGCGTTTCCTGTCGCGGGCGCTAGGCCTACCCACACAAGTGAGGTAACATTTTTATCGGGAGACTTGCAGAACGCTGGGTGGAAGGAAATTTGTGGCTCCTCTCAGATTCCAGAACTTTCTGCCACAGAAATGTGAGGAACATGTGTTTTTTTAGCCAAATTTTGAGGTTTGCAAAGGATTCTGGGTAACAGAACCTGGTCCCAGCCCCACAAGTCACCCCATCTTGGATTCCCCTAGGTCTCTAGTTTTCAGAAATGCACAGGTTTGGTAGGTTTCCCTAGGTGCCGGCTGAGCTAGAGGCCAAAATCTACAGGTAGGCACTTCGCAAAAAACACCTCTGTTTTCTTTCAAAAAATTGGATGTGTCAACGTTGCGCTTTGGGGCGTTTCCTGTCGCGGGCGCTAGGCCTACCCACACAAGTGAGGTATCATTTTTATCGGGAGACTTGGGGGAACGCTGGGTGGAAGGAAATTTGTGGCTCCTCTCAGATTCCAGAACTTTCTGCCACAGAAATGTGAGGAACATGTGTTTTTGTAGCCAAATTTTGAGGTTTGCAAAGGATTCTGGGTAACAGAACCTGGTCCGAGCCCCACAAGTCACACCATCTTGGATTCCCCTAGGTCTCTAATTTTCAGAAATGCACAGGTTTGGTAGGTTTCCCTAGGTGCCGGCTGAGCTAGAGGCCAAAATCTACAGGTAGGCACTTCGCAAAAAACACCTCTGTTTTCTTTAAAAAAATTGGATGTGTCCACATTGCGCTTTGGGGCGTTTCCTGTCACGGGCGCTAGGCCTACCCACACAAGTGAGGTATCATTTTTATCGGGAGACTTGGGGGAACGCTGGGTGGAAGGAAATTTGTGGCTCCTCTCAGATTCCAGAACTTTCTGCCACAGAAATGTGAGGAATATGTGTTTTTTTAGCCAAATTTTGAGGTTTGCAAAGGATTCTGGGTAACAGAACCTGGTCCGAGCCCCACAAGTCACCCCATCTTGGATTCCCCTAGGTCTCTAATTTTCAGAAATGCACAGGTTTGGTAGGTTTCCCTAGGTGCCGGCTGAGCTAGAGGCCAAAATCTACAGGTAGGCACTTCGCAAAAAACACCTCTGTTTTCTTTCAAAAAATTGGATGTGTCCACGTTGCGCTTTGGGGCGTTTCCTGTCACGGGCGCTAGGCCTACCCACACAAGTGAGGTATCATTTTTATCGGGAGACTTGGGGGAACGCTGGGTGGAAGGAAATTTGTGGCTCCTCTCAGATTCCAGAACTTTCTGCCACAGAAATGTGAGGAACATCTGTTTTTTTAGCCAAATTTTGAGGTTTGCAAAGGATTCTGGGTAACAGAACCTGGTCCGAGCCCCACAAGTCACCCCATCTTGGATTCCCCTAGGTCTCTAATTTTCAGAAATGCACAGGTTTGGTAGGTTTCCCTAGGTGCCGGCTGAGCTAGAGGCCAAAATCTACAGGTAGACACTTCGCAAAAAACACCTCTGTTTTTTAAAAAAAAATTGGATGTGTCCACGTTGCGCTTTGGGGAGTTTCCTGTTGTGGGCGCTAGGCCTACCCACACAAGTGAGGTATCATTTTTATCGGGAGACTTTGGGGAAGACTGGGTGGAAGGAAATTTGTGGCTCCTCTCAGATTCCAGAACTTTCTGCCACAGAAATGTGAGGAACATGTGTTTTTTTAGCCAAATTTTGAGGTTTGCAAAGGATTCTGGGTAACAGAACCTGGTCCGAGCCCCACAAGTCACACCATCTTGGATTCCCCTAGGTCTCTAGTTTTCAGAAATGCACAGGTTTGGTAGGTGTCCCTATGGGCCGGCTGAGCTAGAGGCCAAAATCTACAGGTAGGCACTTCGCAAAAAACACCTCTGTTTTCTTTAAAAAAATTGGATGTGTCCACGTTGCGCTTTGGGGCGTTTCCTGTCACGGGCGCTAGGCCTACCCACACAAGTGAGGTATCATTTTTATCGGGAGACTTGGGGGAACGCTGGGTGGAAGGAAATTTGTGGCTCTTCTCAGATTCCAGAACTTTCTGCCACAGAAATTTGAGGAACATGTGTTTTTTTAGCCAAATTTTGAGGTTTGCAAAGGATGTTGGGTAACAGAACCTGGTCAGAGCCCCACAAGTCACCCCATCTTGGATTCCCCTAGATCTCTAGTTTTCAGAAATGCACAGGTTTGGTAGGTTTCCCTAGGTGCCGGCTGAGCAAGAGGCCAAAATCTACAGGTAGGCACTTCGCAAAAAACACCTCTGTTTTCTTTCAAAAAATTGGATGTGTCCACGTTGCGCTTTGGGGCGTTTCCTGTCGCGGGCGCTAGGCCTACCCACACAAGTGAGGTATCATTTTTATCGGGAGACTTGGGGGAACGCTGGGTGGAAGGAAATTTGTGGCTCCTCTCAGATTCCAGAACTTTCTGCCACAGAAATGTGAGGAATATGTGTTTTTTTAGCCAAATTTTGAGGTTTGCAAAGGATTCTGGGTAACAGAACCTGGTCCCAGCCCCACAAGTCACCCCATCTTGGATGCCCCTAGGTCTCTAGTTTTCAGAAATGGACAGGTTTGGTAGGTTTCCCTAGGTGCCGGCTGAGCTAGAGGCCAAAATCTACAGGTAGGCACTTCGCAAAAAACACCTCTGTTTTCTTTAAAAAAATTGGATATGTCCATGTTGCGCTTTGGGGCGTTTCCTGTCGCGGGCGCTAGGCCTACCCACACAAGTGAGGTATAATTTTTATCGGGAGACTTGGGGGAACGCTGGGTGGAAGGAAATTTGTGGCTCCTCTCAGATTCCAGAACTTTCTGCCACACAAATGTGAGGAACATGTGTTTTTTTAGCCAAATTTTGAGGTTTGCAAAGGATTCTGGGTAACAGAACCTGGTCCGAGCCCCACAAGCCACCCTATCTTGGATTCCCCTAGGTCTTTAGTTTTCAGAAATGCACAGGTTTGGTAGGTTTCCCTAGGTGCCGGCTGAGCTAGAGGCCAAAATCTACAGGTAGGCACTTCGCAAAAAGCACCTCTATTTTCTTTAAAAGAATTGGATGTGTCCACGTTGCGCTTTGGGGCGTTTCCTGTCGCGGGCGCTAGGCCTACCCACACAAGTGAGGTATCATTTTTATCGGGAGACTTGCGGGAACGCTGGGTGGAAGGAAATTTGTGGCTCCTCTCAGATTCCAGAACTTTCTGCCACAGAAATGTGAGGAACATGTGTTTTTTTAGCCAAATTTTGAGGTTTGCAAAGGATTCTGGGTAACAGAACCTGGTCCCAGCCCCACAAGTCACCCCATCTTGGATTCCCCTAGGTCTCTAGTTTTCAGAAATGCACAGGTTTGGTAGGTTTCCCTAGGTGCCGGCTGAGCTAGAGGCCAAAATCTACAGGTAGGCACTTCGCAAAAAACACCTCTGTTTTCTTTCAAAAAATTGGATGTGTCCACGTTGCGCTTTGGGGCGTTTCCTGTCGCGGGCGCTAGGCCTACCCACACAAGTGAGGTATCATTTTTATCGGGAGACTTGGGGGAACGCTGGGTGGAAGGAAATTTGTGGCTCCTCTCAGATTCCAAAACTTTCTGCCACAGAAATGTGAGGAATATGTATTTTTTTAGCCAAATTTTGAGGTTTGCAAAGGATTCTGGGTAACAGAACCTGGTCCGAGCCCCACAAGTCACCCCATCTTGGATTCCCCTAGGTCTCTAATTCTCAGAAATGCACAGGTTTGGTAGGTTTCCCTAGGTGCCGGCTGACCTAGAGGCCAAAATCTACAGGTAGGCACTTCGCAAAAAACACCTCTGTTTTCTTTCAAAAAATTGGATGTGTCCACGTTGCGCTTTGGGGCGTTTCCTGTCGCGGGCGCTAGGCCTACCCACACAAGTGAGGTATCATTTTTATCGGGAGACTTGGGGGAACGCTGGGTGGAAGGAAATTTGTGGCTCCTCTCAGATTCCAAAACTTTCTGCCACAGAAATGTGAGGAATATGTATTTTTTTAGCCAAATTTTGAGGTTTGCAAAGGATTCTGGGTAACAGAACCTGGTCCCAGCCCCACAAGTCACCCCATCTTGGATTCCCCTAGGTCTCTAGTTTTCAGAAATGCACAGGTTTGGTAGGTTTCCCTAGGTGCCGGCTGAGCTAGAGGCCAAAATCTACAGGTAGGCACTTCGCAAAAAACACCTCTGTTTTCTTTCAAAAAATTGGATGTGTCAACGTTGCGCTTTGGGGCGTTTCCTGTCGCGGGCGCTAGGCCTACCCACACAAGTGAGGTATCATTTTTATCGGGAGACTTGGGGGGAACGCTGGGTGGAAGGAAATTTGTGGCTCCTCTCAGATTCCAGAACTTTCTGCCACAGAAATGTGAGGAACATGTGTTTTTTTAGCCAAATTTTGAGGTTTGCAAAGGATTCTGGGTAACAGAACCTGGTCCCAGCCCCACAAGTCACCCCATCTTGGATTCCCCTAGGTCTCTAGTTTTCAGAAATGCACAGGTTTGGTAGGTTTCCCTAGGTGCCGGCTGAGCTAGAGGCCAAAATCTACAGGTAGGCACTTCGCAAAAAACACCTCTGTTTTCTTTCAAAAAATTGGATGTGTCAACGTTGCGCTTTGGGGCGTTTCCTGTCGCGGGCGCTAGGCCTACCCACACAAGTGAGGTATCATTTTTATCGGGAGACTTGGGGGAACGCTGGGTGGAAGGAAATTTGTGGCTCCTCTCAGATTCCAGAACTTTCTGCCACAGAAATGTGAGGAACATGTGTTTTTTTAGCCAAATTTTGAGGTTTGCAAAGGATTCTGGGTAACAGAACCTGGTCCCAGCCCCACAAGTCACCCCATCTTGGATTCCCCTAGGTCTTTAGTTTTCAGAAATGCACAGGTTTGGTAGGTTTCCCTAGGTGCCGGCTGAGCTAGAGGCCAAAATCTACAGGTAGGCACTTCGCAAAAAGCACCTCTATTTTCTTTAAAAGAATTGGATGTGTCCACGTTGCGCTTTGGGGCGTTTCCTGTCGCGGGCGCTAGGCCTACCCACACAAGTGAGGTATCATTTTTATCGGGAGACTTGCGGGAACGCTGGGTGGAAGGAAATTTGTGGCTCCTCTCAGATTCCAGAACTTTCTGCCACAGAAATGTGAGGAACATGTGTTTTTTTAGCCAAATTTTGAGGTTTGCAAAGGATTCTGGGTAACAGAACCTGGTCCCAGCCCCACAAGTCACCCCATCTTGGATTCCCCTAGGTCTCTAGTTTTCAGAAATGCACAGGTTTGGTAGATTTCCCTAGGTGCCGGCTGAGCTAGAGGCCAAAATCTACAGGTAGGCACTTCGCAAAAAACACCTCTGTTTTCTTTCAAAAAATTGGATGTGTCCACGTTGCGCTTTGGGGCGTTTCCTGTCGCGGGCGCTAGGCCTACCCACACAAGTGAGGTATCATTTTTATCGGGAGAATTGGGGGTACGCTGGGTGGAAGGAAATTTGTGGCTCCTCTCAGATTACAAAACTTTCTGCCACAGAAATGTGAGGAATATGTATTTTTTTAGCCAAATTTTGAGGTTTGCAAAGGATTCTGGGTAACAGAACCTGGTCCGAGCCCCACAAGTCACCCCATCTTGGATTCCCCTAGGTCTCTAATTCTCAGAAATGCACAGGTTTGGTAGGTTTCCCTAGGTGCCGGCTGACCTAGAGGCCAAAATCTACAGGTAGGCACTTCGCAAAAAGCACCTCTATTTTCTTTAAAAAAATTGGATGTGTCCAAGTTGCGCTTTGGGGCGTTTCCTGTCGCGGGCGCTAGGCCTACCCACACAAGTGAGGTAACATTTTTATCGGGAGACTTGCAGAACGCTGGGTGGAAGGAAATTTGTGGCTCCTCTCAGATTCCAGAACTTTCTGCCACAGAAATGTGAGGAACATGTGTTTTTTTAGCCAAATTTTGAGGTTTGCAAAGGATTCTGGGTAACAGAACCTGGTCCCAGCCCCACAAGTCACCCCATCTTGGATTCCCCTAGGTCTCTAGTTTTCAGAAATGCACAGGTTTGGTAGGTTTCCCTATGTGCCGGCTGAGCTAGAGGCCAAAATCTACAGGTAGGCACTTCGCAAAAAACACCTCTGTTTTCTTTCAAAAAATTGGATGTGTCAACGTTGCGCTTTGGGGCGTTTCCTGTCGCGGGCGCTAGGCCTACCCACACAAGTGAGGTATCATTTTTATCGGGAGACTTGGGGGAACGCTGGGTGGAAGGAAATTTGTGGCTCCTCTCAGATTCCAGAACTTTCTGCCACAGAAATGTGAGGAACATGTGTTTTTGTAGCCAAATTTTGAGGTTTGCAAAGGATTCTGGGTAACAGAACCTGGTCCGAGCCCCACAAGTCACACCATCTTGGATTCCCCTAGGTCTCTAATTTTCAGAAATGCACAGGTTTGGTAGGTTTCCCTAGGTGCCGGCTGAGCTAGAGGCCAAAATCTACAGGTAGGCACTTCGCAAAAAACACCTCTGTTTTCTTTAAAAAAATTGGATGTGTCCACATTGCGCTTTGGGGCGTTTCCTGTCACGGGCGCTAGGCCTACCCACACAAGTGAGGTATCATTTTTATCAGGAGACTTGGGGGAACGCTGGGTGGAAGGAAATTTGTGGCTCCTCTCAGATTCCAGAACTTTCTGCCACAGAAATGTGAGGAATATGTGTTTTTTTAGCCAAATTTTGAGGTTTGCAAAGGATTCTGGGTAACAGAACCTGGTCCGAGCCCCACAAGTCACCCCATCTTGGATTCCCCTAGGTCTCTAATTTTCAGAAATGCACAGGTTTGGTAGGTTTCCCTAGGTGCCGGCTGAGCTAGAGGCCAAAATCTACAGGTAGACACTTCGCAAAAAACACCTCTGTTTTTAAAAAAAAAATTGGATGTGTCCACGTTGCGCTTTGGGGCGTTTCCTGTCGTGGGCGCTAGGCCTACCCACACAAGTGAGGTATCATTTTTATCGGGAGACTTTGGGGAACGCTGGGTGGAAGGAAATTTGTGGCTCCTCTCAGATTCCAGAACTTTCTGCCACAGAAATGTGAGGAACATGTGTTTTTTTAGCCAAATTTTGAGGTTTGCAAAGGATTCTGGGTAACAAAACCTGGTCCGAGCCCCACAAGTCACACCATCTTGGATTCCCCTAGGTCTCTAGTTTTCAGAAATGCACAGGTTTGGTAGGTGTCCCTATGTGCCGGCTGAGCTAGAGGCCAAAATCTACAGGTAGGCACTTCGCAAAAAACACCTCTGTTTTCTTTCAAAAAATTGGATGTGTCCACGTTGCGCTTTGGGGCGTTTCCTGTCACGGGCGCTAGGCCTACCCACACAAGTGAGGTATCATTTTTATCGGGAGACTTGGGGGAACGCTGGGTGGAAGGAAATTTGTGGCTCCTCTCAGATTCCAGAACTTTCTGCCACAGAAATGTGAGGAACATCTGTTTTTTTAGCCAAATTTTGAGGTTTGCAAAGGATTCTGGGTAACAGAACCTGGTCCGAGCCCCACAAGTCACCCCATCTTGGATTCCCCTAGGTCTCTAATTTTCAGAAATGCACAGGTTTGGTAGGTTTCCCTAGGTGCCGGCTGAGCTAGAGGCCAAAATCTACAGGTAGACACTTCGCAAAAAACACCTCTGTTTTTAAAAAAAAAATTGGATGTGTCCACGTTGCGCTTTGGGGCGTTTCCTGTCGTGGGCGCTAGGCCTACCCACACAAGTGAGGTATCATTTTTATCGGGAGACTTTGGGGAACGCTGGGTGGAAGGAAATTTGTGGCTCCTCTCAGATTCCAGAACTTTCTGCCACAGAAATGTGAGGAACATGTGTTTTTTTAGCCAAATTTTGAGGTTTGCAAAGGATTCTGGGTAACAGAACCTGGTCCGAACCCCACAAGTCACACCATCTTGGATTCCCCTAGGTCTCTAGTTTTCAGAAATGCACAGGTTTGGTAGGTGTCCCTATGTGCCGGCTGAGCTAGAGGCCAAAATCTACAGGTAGGCACTTCGCAAAAAACACCTCTGTTTTCTTTAAAAAAATTGGATGTGTCCACGTTGCGCTTTGGGGCGTTTCCTGTCACGGGCGCTAGGCCTACCCACACAAGTGAGGTATCATTTTTATCGGGAGACTTGGGGGAACGCTGGGTGGAAGGAAATTTGTGGCTCTTCTCAGATTCCAGAACTTTCTGCCACAGAAATTTGAGGAACATGTGTTTTTTTAGCCAAATTTTGAGGTTTGCAAAGGATGTTGGGTAACAGAACCTGGTCAGAGCCCCACAAGTCACCCCATCTTGGATTCCCCTAGATCTCTAGTTTTCAGAAATGCACAGGTTTGGTAGGTTTCCCTAGGTGCCGGCTGAGCAAGAGGCCAAAATCTACAGGTAGGCACTTCGCAAAAAACACCTCTGTTTTCTTTCAAAAAATTGGATGTGTCCACGTTGCGCTTTGGGGCGTTTCCTGTCGCGGGCGCTAGGCCTACCCACACAAGTGAGGTATCATTTTTATCGGGAGACTTGGGGGAACGCTGGGTGGAAGGAAATTTGTGGCTCCTCTCAGATTCCAGAACTTTCTGCCACAGAAATGTGAGGAATATGTGTTTTTTTAGCCAAATTTTGAGGTTTGCAAAGGATTCTGGGTAACAGAACCTGGTCCCAGCCCCACAAGTCACCCCATCTTGGATGCCCCTAGGTCTCTAGTTTTCAGAAATGCACAGGTTTGGTAGGTTTCCCTAGGTGCCGGCTGAGCTAGAGGCCAAAATCTACAGGTAGGCACTTCGCAAAAAACACCTCTGTTTTCTTTAAAAAAATTGGATATGTCCATGTTGCGCTTTGGGGCGTTTCCTGTCGCGGGCGCTAGGCCTACCCACACAAGTGAGGTATCATTTTTATCGGGAGACTTGGGGGAACGCTGGGTGGAAGGAAATTTGTGGCTCCTCTCAGATTCCAGAACTTTCTGCCACACAAATGTGAGGAACATGTGTTTTTTTAGCCAAATTTTGAGGTTTGCAAAGGATTCTGGGTAACAGAACCTGGTCCGAGCCCCACAAGCCACCCTATCTTGGATTCCCCTAGGTCTTTAGTTTTCAGAAATGCACAGGTTTGGTAGGTTTCCCTAGGTGCCGGCTGAGCTAGAGGCCAAAATCTACAGGTAGGCACTTCGCAAAAAGCACCTCTATTTTCTTTAAAAGAATTGGATGTGTCCACGTTGCGCTTTGGGGCGTTTCCTGTCGCGGGCGCTAGGCCTACCCACACAAGTGAGGTATCATTTTTATCGGGAGACTTGCGGGAACGCTGGGTGGAAGGAAATTTGTGGCTCCTCTCAGATTCCAGAACTTTCTGCCACAGAAATGTGAGGAACATGTGTTTTTTTAGCCAAATTTTGAGGTTTGCAAAGGATTCTGGGTAACAGAACCTGGTCCCAGCCCCACAAGTCACCCCATCTTGGATTCCCCTAGGTCTCTAGTTTTCAGAAATGCACAGGTTTGGTAGGTTTCCCTAGGTGCCGGCTGAGCTAGAGGCCAAAATCTACAGGTAGGCACTTCGCAAAAAACACCTCTGTTTTCTTTCAAAAAATTGGATGTGTCCACGTTGCGCTTTGGGGCGTTTCCTGTCGCGGGCGCTAGGCCTACCCACACAAGTGAGGTATCATTTTTATCGGGAGACTTGGGGGAACGCTGGGGGGAAGGAAATTTGTGGCTCCTCTCAGATTCCAAAACTTTCTGCCACAGAAATGTGAGGAATATGTATTTTTTTAGCCAAATTTTGAGGTTTGCAAAGGATTCTGGGTAACAGAACCTGGTCCGAGCCCCACAAGTCACCCCATCTTGGATTCCCCTAGGTCTCTAATTCTCAGAAATGCACAGGTTTGGTAGGTTTCCCTAGGTGCCGGCTGACCTAGAGGCCAAAATCTACAGGTAGGCACTTCGCAAAAAGCACCTCTATTTTCTTTAAAAAAATTGGATGTGTCCAAGTTGCGCTTTGGGGCGTTTCCTGTCGCGGGCGCTAGGCCTACCCACACAAGTGAGGTATAATTTTTATCGGGAGACTTGCAGAACGCTGGGTGGAAGGAAATTTGTGGCTCCTCTCAGATTCCAGAACTTTCTGCCACAGAAATGTGAGGAACATGTGTTTTTTTAGCCAAATTTTGAGGTTTGCAAAGGATTCTGGGTAACAGAACCTGGTCCCAGCCCCACAAGTCACCCCATCTTGGATTCCCCTAGGTCTCTAGTTTTCAGAAATGCACAGGTTTGGTAGGTTTCCCTAGGTGCCGGCTGAGCTAGAGGCCAAAATCTACAGGTAGGCACTTCGCAAAAAACACCTCTGTTTTCTTTCAAAAAATTGGATGTGTCAACGTTGCGCTTTGGGGCGTTTCCTGTCGCGGGCGCTAGGCCTACCCACACAAGTGAGGTATCATTTTTATCGGGATACTTGGGGGAACGCTGGGTGGAAGGAAATTTGTGGCTCCTCTCAGATTCCAGAACTTTCTGCCACAGAAATGTGAGGAACATGTGTTTTTTTAGCCAAATTTTTAGGTTTGCAAAGGATTCTGGGTAACAGAACCTGGTCCCAGCCCCACAAGTCACCCCATCTTGGATTCCCCTAGGTCTCTAGTTTTCAGAAATGCACAGGTTTGGTAGGTTTCCCTAGGTGCCGGCTGAGCTAGAGGCCAAAATCTACAGGTAGGCACTTCGCAAAAAACACCTCTGTTTTCTTTCAAAAAATTGGATGTGTCAACGTTGCGCTTTGGGGCGTTTCCTGTCGCGGGCGCTAGGCCTACCCACACAAGTGAGGTATCATTTTTATCGGGAGACTTGGGGGAACGCTGGGTGGAAGGAAATTTGTGGCTCCTCTCAGATTCCAGAACTTTCTGCCACAGAAATGTGAGGAACATGTGTTTTTTTAGCCAAATTTTGAGGTTTGCAAAGGATTCTGGGTAACAGAACCTGGTCCCAGCCCCACAAGTCACCCCATCTTGGATTCCCCTAGGTCTTTAGTTTTCAGAAATGCACAGGTTTGGTAGGTTTCCCTAGGTGCCGGCTGAGCTAGAGGCCAAAATCTACAGGTAGGCACTTCGCAAAAAGCACCTCTATTTTCTTTAAAAGAATTGGATGTGTCCACGTTGCGCTTTGGGGCGTTTCCTGTCGCGGGCGCTAGGCCTACCCACACAAGTGAGGTATCATTTTTATCGGGAGACTTGCGGGAACGCTGGGTGGAAGGAAATTTGTGGCTCCTCTCAGATTCCAGAACTTTCTGCCACAGAAATGTGAGGAACATGTGTTTTTTTAGCCAAATTTTGAGGTTTGCAAAGGATTCTGGGTAACAGAACCTGGTCCCAGCCCCACAAGTCACCCCATCTTGGATTCCCCTAGGTCTCTAGTTTTCAGAAATGCACAGGTTTGGTAGGTTTCCCTAGGTGCCGGCTGAGCTAGAGGCCAAAATCTACAGGTAGGCACTTCGCAAAAAACACCTCTGTTTTCTTTCAAAAAATTGGATGTGTCCACGTTGCGCTTTGGGGCGTTTCCTGTCGCGGGCGCTAGGCCTACCCACACAAGTGAGGTATCATTTTTATCGGGAGAATTGGGGGAACGCTGGGTGGAAGGAAATTTGTGGCTCCTCTCAGATTCCAAAACTTTCTGCCACAGAAATGTGAGGAATATGTATTTTTTTAGCCAAATTTTGAGGTTTGCAAAGGATTCTGGGTAACAGAACCTGGTCCGAGCCCCACAAGTCACCCCATCTTGGATTCCCCTAGGTCTCTAATTCTCAGAAATGCACAGGTTTGGTAGGTTTCCCTAGGTGCCGGCTGACCTAGAGGCCAAAATCTACAGGTAGGCACTTCGCAAAAAGCACCTCTATTTTCTTTAAAAAAATTGGATGTGTCCAAGTTGCGCTTTGGGGCGTTTCCTGTCGCGGGCGCTAGGCCTACCCACACAAGTGAGGTAACATTTTTATCGGGAGACTTGCAGAACGCTGGGTGGAAGGAAATTTGTGGCTCCTCTCAGATTCCAGAACTTTCTGCCACAGAAATGTGAGGAACATGTGTTTTTTTAGCCAAATTTTGAGGTTTGCAAAGGATTCTGGGTAACAGAACCTGGTCCCAGCCCCACAAGTCACCCCATCTTGGATTCCCCTAGGTCTCTAGTTTTCAGAAATGCACAGGTTTGGTAGGTTTCCCTAGGTGCCGGCTGAGCTAGAGGCCAAAATCTACAGGTAGGCACTTCGCAAAAAACACCTCTGTTTTCTTTCAAAAAATTGGATGTGTCAACGTTGCGCTTTGGGGCGTTTCCTGTCGCGGGCGATAGGCCTACCCACACAAGTGAGGTATCATTTTTATCGGGAGACTTGGGGGAACGCTGGGTGGAAGGAAATTTGTGGCTCCTCTCAGATTCCAGAACTTTCTGCCACAGAAATGTGAGGAACATGTGTTTTTGTAGCCAAATTTTGAGGTTTGCAAAGGATTCTGGGTAACAGAACCTGGTCCGAGCCCCACAAGTCACACCATCTTGGATTCCCCTAGGTCTCTAATTTTCAGAAATGCACAGGTTTGGTAGGTTTCCCTAGGTGCCGGCTGAGCTACAGGCCAAAATCTACAGGTAGGCACTTCGCAAAAAACACCTCTGTTTTCTTTAAAAAAATTGGATGTGTCCACATTGCGCTTTGGGGCGTTTCCTGTCACGGGCGCTAGGCCTACCCACACAAGTGAGGTATCATTTTTATCGGGAGACTTGGGGGAACGCTGGGTGGAAGGAAATTTGTGGCTCCTCTCAGATTCCAGAACTTTCTGCCACAGAAATGTGAGGAATATGTGTTTTTTTAGCCACATTTTGAGGTTTGCAAAGGATTCTGGGTAACAGAACCTGGTCCGAGCCCCACAAGTCACCCCATCTTGGATTCCCCTAGGTCTCTAATTTTCAGAAATGCACAGGTTTGGTAGGTTTCCCTAGGTGCCGGCTGAGCTAGAGGCCAAAATCTACAGGTAGGCACTTCGCAAAAAACACCTCTGTTTTCTTTCAAAAAATTGGATGTGTCCACGTTGCGCTTTGGGGCGTTTCCTGTCACGGGCGCTAGGCCTACCCACACAAGTGAGGTATCATTTTTATCGGGAGACTTGGGGGAACGCTGGGTGGAAGGAAATTTGTGGCTCCTCTCAGATTCCAGAACTTTCTGCCACAGAAATGTGAGGAACATCTGTTTTTTTAGCCAAATTTTGAGGTTTGCAAAGGATTCTGGGTAACAGAACCTGGTCCGAGCCCCACAAGTCACCCCATCTTGGATTCCCCTAGGTCTCTAATTTTCAGAAATGCACAGGTTTGGTAGGTTTCCCTAGGTGCCGGCTGAGCTAGAGGCCAAAATCTACAGGTAGACACTTCGCAAAAAACACCTCTGTTTTTAAAAAAAAAATTGGATGTGTCCACGTTGCGCTTTGGGGCGTTTCCTGTCGTGGGCGCTAGGCCTACCCACACAAGTGAGGTATCATTTTTATCGGGAGACTTTGGGGAAGACTGGGTGGAAGGAAATTTGTGGCTCCTCTCAGATTCCAGAACTTTCTGCCACAGAAATGTGAGGAACATGTGTTTTTTTAGCCAAATTTTGAGGTTTGCAAAGGATTCTGGGTAACAGAACCTGGTCCGAGCCCCACAAGTCACACCATCTTGGATTCCCCTAGGTCTCTAGTTTTCAGAAATGCACAGGTTTGGTAGGTGTCCCTATGTGCCGGCTGAGCTAGAGGCCAAAATCTACAGGTAGGCACTTCGCAAAAAACACCTCTGTTTTCTTTAAAAAAATTGGATGTGTCCACGTTGCGCTTTGGGGCGTTTCCTGTCACGGGCGCTAGGCCTACCCACACAAGTGAGGTATCATTTTTATCGCGAGACTTGGGGGAACGCTGGGTGGAAGGAAATTTGTGGCTCCTCTCAGATTCCAGAACTTTCTGCCACAGAAATGTGAGGAATATGTGTTTTTTTAGCCAAATTTTGAGGTTTGCAAAGGATGTTGGGTAACAGAACCTGGTCAGAGCCCCACAAGTCACCCCATCTTGGATTCCCCTAGATCTCTAGTTTTCAGAAATGCACAGGTTTGGTAGGTTTCCCTAGGTGCCGGCTGAGCTAGAGGCCAAAATCTACAGGTAGGCACTTCGCAAAAAGCACCTCTATTTTCTTTAAAAGAATTGGATGTGTCCACGTTGCGCTTTGGGGCGTTTCCTGTCGCGGGCGCTAGGCCTACCCACACAAGTGAGGTATCATTTTTATCGGGAGACTTGCGGGAACGCTGGGTGGAAGGAAATTTGTGGCTCCTCTCAGATTCCAGAACTTTCTGCCACAGAAATGTGAGGAACATGTGTTTTTTTAGCCAAATTTTGAGGTTTGCAAAGGATTCTGGGTAACAGAACCTGGTCCCAGCCCCACAAGTCACCCCATCTTGGATTCCCCTAGGTCTCTAGTTTTCAGAAATGCACAGGTTTGGTAGGTTTCCCTAGGTGCCGGCTGAGCTAGAGGCCAAAATCTACAGGTAGGCACTTCGCAAAAAACACCTCTGTTTTCTTTCAAAAAATTGGATGTGTCAACGTTGCGCTTTGGGGCGTTTCCTGTCGCGGGCGCTAGGCCTACCCACACAAGTGAGGTATCATTTTTATCGGGATACTTGGGGGAACGCTGGGTGGAAGGAAATTTGTGGCTCCTCTCAGATTCCAGAACTTTCTGCCACAGAAATGTGAGGAACATGTGTTTTTTTAGCCAAATTTTTAGGTTTGCAAAGGATTCTGGGTAACAGAACCTGGTCCCAGCCCCACAAGTCACCCCATCTTGGATTCCCCTAGGTCTCTAGTTTTCAGAAATGCACAGGTTTGGTAGGTTTCCCTAGGTGCCGGCTGAGCTAGAGGCCAAAATCTACAGGTAGGCACTTCGCAAAAAACACCTCTGTTTTCTTTCAAAAAATTGGATGTGTCAACGTTGCGCTTTGGGGCGTTTCCTGTCGCGGGCGCTAGGCCTACCCACACAAGTGAGGTATCATTTTTATCGGGAGACTTGGGGGAACGCTGGGTGGAAGGAAATTTGTGGCTCCTCTCAGATTCCAGAACTTTCTGCCACAGAAATGTGAGGAACATGTGTTTTTTTAGCCAAATTTTGAGGTTTGCAAAGGATTCTGGGTAACAGAACCTGGTCCCAGCCCCACAAGTCACCCCATCTTGGATTCCCCTAGGTCTTTAGTTTTCAGAAATGCACAGGTTTGGTAGGTTTCCCTAGGTGCCGGCTGAGCTAGAGGCCAAAATCTACAGGTAGGCACTTCGCAAAAAGCACCTCTATTTTCTTTAAAAGAATTGGATGTGTCCACGTTGCGCTTTGGGGCGTTTCCTGTCGCGGGCGCTAGGCCTACCCACACAAGTGAGGTATCATTTTTATCGGGAGACTTGCGGGAACGCTGGGTGGAAGGAAATTTGTGGCTCCTCTCAGATTCCAGAACTTTCTGCCACAGAAATGTGAGGAACATGTGTTTTTTTAGCCAAATTTTGAGGTTTGCAAAGGATTCTGGGTAACAGAACCTGGTCCCAGCCCCACAAGTCACCCCATCTTGGATTCCCCTAGGTCTCTAGTTTTCAGAAATGCACAGGTTTGGTAGGTTTCCCTAGGTGCCGGCTGAGCTAGAGGCCAAAATCTACAGGTAGGCACTTCGCAAAAAACACCTCTGTTTTCTTTCAAAAAATTGGATGTGTCCACGTTGCGCTTTGGGGCGTTTCCTGTCGCGGGCGCTAGGCCTACCCACACAAGTGAGGTATCATTTTTATCGGGAGAATTGGGGGAACGCTGGGTGGAAGGAAATTTGTGGCTCCTCTCAGATTCCAAAACTTTCTGCCACAGAAATGTGAGGAATATGTATTTTTTTAGCCAAATTTTGAGGTTTGCAAAGGATTCTGGGTAACAGAACCTGGTCCGAGCCCCACAAGTCACCCCATCTTGGATTCCCCTAGGTCTCTAATTCTCAGAAATGCACAGGTTTGGTAGGTTTCCCTAGGTGCCGGCTGACCTAGAGGCCAAAATCTACAGGTAGGCACTTCGCAAAAAGCACCTCTATTTTCTTTAAAAAAATTGGA
Source organism: Pleurodeles waltl (assembly GCF_031143425.1). Taxonomy (NCBI): domain Eukaryota; kingdom Metazoa; phylum Chordata; class Amphibia; order Caudata; family Salamandridae; genus Pleurodeles; species Pleurodeles waltl. The sequence continues at coordinate 208,703 of NW_027149919.1, forward strand.
TGTGTCCAAGTTGCGCTTTGGGGCGTTTCCTGTCGCGGGCGCTAGGCCTACCCACACAAGTGAGGTAACATTTTTATCGGGAGACTTGCAGAACGCTGGGTGGAAGGAAATTTGTGGCTCCTCTCAGATTCCAGAACTTTCTGCCACAGAAATGTGAGGAACATGTGTTTTTTTAGCCAAATTTTGAGGTTTGCAAAGGATTCTGGGTAACAGAACCTGGTCCCAGCCCCACAAGTCACCCCATCTTGGATTCCCCTAGGTCTCTAGTTTTCAGAAATGCACAGGTTTGGTAGGTGTCCCTATGTGCCGGCTGAGCTAGAGGCCAAAATCTACAGGTAGGCACTTCGCAAAAAACACCTCTGTTTTCTTTAAAAAAATTGGATGTGTCCACGTTGCGCTTTGGGGCGTTTCCTGTCACGGGCGCTAGGCCTACCCACACAAGTGAGGTATCATTTTTATCGGGAGACTTGGGGGAACGCTGGGTGGAAGGAAATTTGTGGCTCCTCTCAGATTCCAGAACTTTCTGCCACAGAAATGTGAGGAATATGTGTTTTTTTAGCCAAATTTTGAGGTTTGCAAAGGATGTTGGGTAACAGAACCTGGTCAGAGCCCCACAAGTCACCCCATCTTGGATTCCCCTAGATCTCTAGTTTTCAGAAATGCACAGGTTTAGTAGGTTTCCCTAGGTGCCGGCTGAGCTAGAGGCCAAAATCTACAGGTAGGCACTTCGCAAAAAGCACCTCTATTTTCTTTAAAAGAATTGGATGTGTCCACGTTGCGCTTTGGGGCGTTTCCTGTCGCGGGCGCTAGGCCTACCCACACAAGTGAGGTATCATTTTTATCGGGAGACTTGCGGGAACGCTGGGTGGAAGGAAATTTGTGGCTCCTCTCAGATTCCAGAACTTTCTGCCACAGAAATGTGAGGAACATGTGTTTTTTTAGCCAAATTTTGAGGTTTGCAAAGGATTCTGGGTAACAGAACCTGGTCCCAGCCCCACAAGTCACCCCATCTTGGATTCCCCTAGGTCTCTAGTTTTCAGAAATGCACAGGTTTGGTAGGTTTCCCTAGGTGCCGGCTGAGCTAGAGGCCAAAATCTACAGGTAGGCACTTCGCAAAAAACACCTCTGTTTTCTTTCAAAAAATTGGATGTGTCAACGTTGCGCTTTGGGGCGTTTCCTGTCGCGGGCGCTAGGCCTACCCACACAAGTGAGGTATCATTTTTATCGGGATACTTGGGGGAACGCTGGGTGGAAGGAAATTTGTGGCTCCTCTCAGATTCCAGAACTTTCTGCCACAGAAATGTGAGGAACATGTGTTTTTTTAGCCAAATTTTTAGGTTTGCAAAGGATTCTGGGTAACAGAACCTGGTCCCAGCCCCACAAGTCACCCCATCTTGGATTCCCCTAGGTCTCTAGTTTTCAGAAATGCACAGGTTTGGTAGGTTTCCCTAGGTGCCGGCTGAGCTAGAGGCCAAAATCTACAGGTAGGCACTTCGCAAAAAACACCTCTGTTTTCTTTCAAAAAATTGGATGTGTCAACGTTGCGCTTTGGGGCGTTTCCTGTCGCGGGCGCTAGGCCTACCCACACAAGTGAGGTATCATTTTTATCGGGAGACTTGGGGGAACGCTGGGTGGAAGGAAATTTGTGGCTCCTCTCAGATTCCAGAACTTTCTGCCACAGAAATGTGAGGAACATGTGTTTTTTTAGCCAAATTTTGAGGTTTGCAAAGGATTCTGGGTAACAGAACCTGGTCCCAGCCCCACAAGTCACCCCATCTTGGATTCCCCTAGGTCTTTAGTTTTCAGAAATGCACAGGTTTGGTAGGTTTCCCTAGGTGCCGGCTGAGCTAGAGGCCAAAATCTACAGGTAGGCACTTCGCAAAAAGCACCTCTATTTTCTTTAAAAGAATTGGATGTGTCCACGTTGCGCTTTGGGGCGTTTCCTGTCGCGGGCGCTAGGCCTACCCACACAAGTGAGGTATCATTTTTATCGGGAGACTTGCGGGAACGCTGGGTGGAAGGAAATTTGTGGCTCCTCTCAGATTCCAGAACTTTCTGCCACAGAAATGTGAGGAACATGTGTTTTTTTAGCCAAATTTTGAGGTTTGCAAAGGATTCTGGGTAACAGAACCTGGTCCCAGCCCCACAAGTCACCCCATCTTGGATTCCCCTAGGTCTCTAGTTTTCAGAAATGCACAGGTTTGGTAGGTTTCCCTAGGTGCCGGCTGAGCTAGAGGCCAAAATCTACAGGTAGGCACTTCGCAAAAAACACCTCTGTTTTCTTTCAAAAAATTGGATGTGTCCACGTTGCGCTTTGGGGCGTTTCCTGTCGCGGGCGCTAGGCCTACCCACACAAGTGAGGTATCATTTTTATCGGGAGAATTGGGGGAACGCTGGGTGGAAGGAAATTTGTGGCTCCTCTCAGATTCCAAAACTTTCTGCCACAGAAATGTGAGGAATATGTATTTTTTTAGCCAAATTTTGAGGTTTGCAAAGGATTCTGGGTAACAGAACCTGGTCCGAGCCCCACAAGTCACCCCATCTTGGATTCCCCTAGGTCTCTAATTCTCAGAAATGCACAGGTTTGGTAGGTTTCCCTAGGTGCCGGCTGACCTAGAGGCCAAAATCTACAGGTAGGCACTTCGCAAAAAGCACCTCTATTTTCTTTAAAAAAATTGGATGTGTCCAAGTTGCGCTTTGGGGCGTTTCCTGTCGCGGGCGCTAGGCCTACCCACACAAGTGAGGTAACATTTTTATCGGGAGACTTGCAGAACGCTGGGTGGAAGGAAATTTGTGGCTCCTCTCAGATTCCAGAACTTTCTGCCACAGAAATGTGAGGAACATGTGTTTTTTTAGCCAAATTTTGAGGTTTGCAAAGGATTCTGGGTAACAGAACCTGGTCCCAGCCCCACAAGTCACCCCATCTTGGATTCCCCTAGGTCTCTAGTTTTCAGAAATGCACAGGTTTGGTAGGTTTCCCTAGGTGCCGGCTGAGCTAGAGGCCAAAATCTACAGGTAGGCACTTCGCAAAAAACACCTCTGTTTTCTTTCAAAAAATTGGATGTGTCAACGTTGCGCTTTGGGGCGTTTCCTGTCGCGGGCGCTAGGCCTACCCACACAAGTGAGGTATCATTTTTATCGGGAGACTTGGGGGAACGCTGGGTGGAAGGAAATTTGTGGCTCCTCTCAGATTCCAGAACTTTCTGCCACAGAAATGTGAGGAACATGTGTTTTTGTAGCCAAATTTTGAGGTTTGCAAAGGATTCTGGGTAACAGAACCTGGTCCGAGCCCCACAAGTCACACCATCTTGGATTCCCCTAGGTCTCTAATTTTCAGAAATGCACAGGTTTGGTAGGTTTCCCTAGGTGCCGGCTGAGCTAGAGGCCAAAATCTACAGGTAGGCACTTCGCAAAAAACACCTCTGTTTTCTTTAAAAAAATTGGATGTGTCCACATTGCGCTTTGGGGCGTTTCCTGTCACGGGCGCTAGGCCTACCCACACAAGTGAGGTATCATTTTTATCGGGAGACTTGGGGGAACGCTGGGTGGAAGGAAATTTGTGGCTCCTCTCAGATTCCAGAACTTTCTGCCACAGAAATGTGAGGAATATGTGTTTTTTTAGCCACATTTTGAGGTTTGCAAAGGATTCTGGGTAACAGAACCTGGTCCGAGCCCCACAAGTCACCCCATCTTGGATTCCCCTAGGTCTCTAATTTTCAGAAATGCACAGGTTTGGTAGGTTTCCCTAGGTGCCGGCTGAGCTAGAGGCCAAAATCTACAGGTAGGCACTTCGCAAAAAACACCTCTGTTTTCTTTCAAAAAATTGGATGTGTCCACGTTGCGCTTTGGGGCGTTTCCTGTCACGGGCGCTAGGCCTACCCACACAAGTGAGGTATCATTTTTATCGGGAGACTTGGGGGAACGCTGGGTGGAAGGAAATTTGTGGCTCCTCTCAGATTCCAGAACTTTCTGCCACAGAAATGTGAGGAACATCTGTTTTTTTAGCCAAATTTTGAGGTTTGCAAAGGATTCTGGGTAACAGAACCTGGTCCGAGCCCCACAAGTCACCCCATCTTGGATTCCCCTAGGTCTCTAATTTTCAGAAATGCACAGGTTTGGTAGGTTTCCCTAGGTGCCGGCTGAGCTAGAGGCCAAAATCTACAGGTAGACACTTCGCAAAAAACACCTCTGTTTTTAAAAAAAAAATTGGATGTGTCCACGTTGCGCTTTGGGGCGTTTCCTGTCGTGGGCGCTAGGCCTACCCACACAAGTGAGGTATCATTTTTATCGGGAGACTTTGGGGAAGACTGGGTGGAAGGAAATTTGTGGCTCCTCTCAGATTCCAGAACTTTCTGCCACAGAAATGTGAGGAACATGTGTTTTTTTAGCCAAATTTTGAGGTTTGCAAAGGATTCTGGGTAACAGAACCTGGTCCGAGCCCCACAAGTCACACCATCTTGGATTCCCCTAGGTCTCTAGTTTTCAGAAATGCACAGGTTTGGTAGGTGTCCCTATGTGCCGGCTGAGCTAGAGGCCAAAATCTACAGGTAGGCACTTCGCAAAAAACACCTCTGTTTTCTTTAAAAAAATTGGATGTGTCCACGTTGCGCTTTGGGGCGTTTCCTGTCACGGGCGCTAGGCCTACCCACACAAGTGAGGTATCATTTTTATCGGGAGACTTGGGGGAACGCTGGGTGGAAGGAAATTTGTGGCTCTTCTCAGATTCCAGAACTTTCTGCCACAGAAATTTGAGGAACATGTGTTTTTTTAGCCAAATTTTGAGGTTTGCAAAGGATGTTGGGTAACAGAACCTGGTCAGAGCCCCACAAGTCACCCCATCTTGGATTCCCCTAGATCTCTAGTTTTCAGAAATGCACAGGTTTGGTAGGTTTCCCTAGGTGCCGGCTGAGCAAGAGGCCAAAATCTACAGGTAGGCACTTCGCAAAAAACACCTCTGTTTTCTTTCAAAAAATTGGATGTGTCCACGTTGCGCTTTGGGGCGTTTCCTGTCGCGGGCGCTAGGCCTACCCACACAAGTGAGGTATCATTTTTATCGGGAGACTTGGGGGAACGCTGGGTGGAAGGAAATTTGTGGCTCCTCTCAGATTCCAGAACTTTCTGCCACAGAAATGTGAGGAATATGTGTTTTTTTAGCCAAATTTTGAGGTTTGCAAAGGATTCTGGGTAACAGAACCTGGTCCCAGCCCCACAAGTCACCCCATCTTGGATGCCCCTAGGTCTCTAGTTTTCAGAAATGCACAGGTTTGGTAGGTTTCCCTAGGTGCCGGCTGAGCTAGAGGCCAAAATCTACAGGTAGGCACTTCGCAAAAAACACCTCTGTTTTCTTTAAAAAAATTGGATATGTCCATGTTGCGCTTTGGGGCGTTTCCTGTCGCGGGCGCTAGGCCTACCCACACAAGTGAGGTATCATTTTTATCGGGAGACTTGGGGGAACGCTGGGTGGAAGGAAATTTGTGGCTCCTCTCAGATTCCAGAACTTTCTGCCACACAAATGTGAGGAACATGTGTTTTTTTAGCCAAATTTTGAGGTTTGCAAAGGATTCTGGGTAACAGAACCTGGTCCGAGCCCCACAAGCCACCCTATCTTGGATTCCCCTAGGTCTTTAGTTTTCAGAAATGCACAGGTTTGGTAGGTTTCCCTAGGTGCCGGCTGAGCTAGAGGCCAAAATCTACAGGTAGGCACTTCGCAAAAAGCACCTCTATTTTCTTTAAAAGAATTGGATGTGTCCACGTTGCGCTTTGGGGCGTTTCCTGTCGCGGGCGCTAGGCCTACCCACACAAGTGAGGTATCATTTTTATCGGGAGACTTGCGGGAACGCTGGGTGGAAGGAAATTTGTGGCTCCTCTCAGATTCCAGAACTTTCTGCCACAGAAATGTGAGGAACATGTGTTTTTTTAGCCAAATTTTGAGGTTTGCAAAGGATTCTGGGTAACAGAACCTGGTCCCAGCCCCACAAGTCACCCCATCTTGGATTGCCCTAGGTCTCTAGTTTTCAGAAATGCACAGGTTTGGTAGGTTTCCCTAGGTGCCGGCTGAGCTAGAGGCCAACATCTACAGGTAGGCACTTCGCAAAAAACACCTCTGTTTTCTTTTAAAAAATTGGATGTGTCAACGTTGCGCTTTGGGGCGTTTCCTGTCGCGGGCGCTAGGCCTACCCACACAAGTGAGGTATCATTTTTATCGGGAGACTTGGGGGAACGCTGGGTGGAAGGAAATTTGTGGCTCCTCTCAGATTCCAGAACTTTCTGCCACAGAAATGTGAGGAATATGTATTTTTTTAGCCAAATTTTGAGGTTTGCAAAGGATTCTGGGTAACAGAACCTGGTCCGAGCCCCACAAGTCACCCCATCTTGGATTCCCCTAGGTCTCTAATTCTCAGAAATGCACAGGTTTGGTAGGTTTCCCTAGGTGCCGGCTGACCTAGAGGCCAAAATCTACAGGTAGGCACTTCGCAAAAAGCACCTCTATTTTCTTTAAAAAAATTGGATGTGTCCAAGTTGCGCTTTGGGGCGTTTCCTGTCGCGGGCGCTAGGCCTACCCACACAAGTGAGGTATCATTTTTATCGGGAGACTTGCAGAACGCTGGGTGGAAGGAAATTTGTGGCTCCTCTCAGATTCCAGAACTTTCTGCCACAGAAACGTGAGGAACATGTGTTTTTTTAGCCAAATTTTGAGGTTTGCAAAGGATTCTGGGTAACAGAACCTGGTCCCAGCCCCACAAGTCACCCCATCTTGGATTCCCCTAGGTCTTTAGTTTTCAGAAATGCACAGGTTTGGTAGGTTTCCCTAGGTGCCGGCTGAGCTAGAGGCCAAAATCTACAGGTAGGCACTTCGCAAAAAGCACCTCTATTTTCTTTAAAAGAATTGGATGTGTCCACGTTGCGCTTTGGGGCGTTCCCTGTCGCGGGCGCTAGGCCTACCCACACAAGTGAGGTATCATTTTTATCGGGAGACTTGCGGGAACGCTGGGTGGAAGGAAATTTGTGGCTCCTCTCAGATTCCAGAACTTTCTGCCACAGAAATGTGAGGAATATGTATTTTTTTTGCCAAATTTTGAGGTTTGCAAAGGATTCTGGGTAACAGAACCTGGTCCGAGCCCCACAAGTCACCCCATCTTGGATTCCCCTAGGTCTCTAGTTTTTAGAAATGCACAGGTTTGGTAGGTTTCCCTAGGTGTCGGCTGAGCTAGAGGCCAAAATCTACAGGTAGGCACTTCGCAAAAATCACCTCTATTTTGTTTAAAAAAATTGGATGTGTCCACGTTGCGCTTTCGGGCGTTTCCTGTCGTAGGCGCTAGGCCTACCCACACAAGTGAGGTATCATTTTTACCGGGAGACTTGGGGGAACGCTGGGTGGAAGGAAATTTGTGGCTCCTCTCAGATTCCAGAACTTTCTGCCACAGAAATGTGAGGAACATGTGCTTGTTTAGCCAAATTTTGAGGTTTGCAAAGGATTCTGGGTAACAGAACCTGGTCCGAGCCCCACAAGTCACCCTATTTTGGATTCCCCTAGGTCTTTAGTTTTCAGAAATGCACAGGTTTGGTAGGTTTCCCTAGGTGCCGGCTGAGCTAGAGGCCAAAATCTACAGGTAGGCACTTCGCAAAAAGCACCTCTATTTTCTTTAAAAGAATTGGATGTGTCCACGTTGCGTTTTGGGGCGTTTCCTGTCGCGGGCGCTAGGCCTACCCACACAAGTGAGGTATCATTTTTATCGGGAGACTTGCGGGAACGCTGGGTGGAAGGAAATTTGTGGCTCCTCTCAGATTCCAGAACTTTCTGCCACAGAAATGTGAGGAACATGTGTTTTTTTAGCCAAATTTTGAGGTTTGCAAAGGATTCTGGGTAACAGAACCTGGTCCCAGCCCCACAAGTCACCCCATCTTGGATTCCCCTAGGTCTCTAGTTTTCAGAAATGCATAGGTTTGGTAGGTTTCCCTAGGTGCCGGCTGAGCTAGAGGCCAAAATCTACAGGTAGGCACTTCGCAAAAAACACCTCTGTTTTCTTTCAAAAAATTGGATGTGTCCACGTTGCGCTTTGGGGCGTTTCCTGTCACGGGCGCTAGGCCTACCCACACAAGTGAGGTATCATTTTTATCGGGAGACTTGGGGGAACGCTGGGTGGAAGGAAATTTGTGGCTCCTCTCAGATTCCAGAACTTTCTGCCACAGAAATGTGAGGAATATGTATTTTTTTTGCCAAATTTTGAGGTTTGCAAAGGATTCTGGGTAACAGAACCTGGTCCGAGCCCCACAAGTCACCCCATCTTGGATTCCCCTAGGTCTCTAATTCTCAGAAATGCACAGGTTTGGTAGGTTTCCCTAGGTGCCGGCTGACCTAGAGGCCAAAATCTACAGGTAGGCACTTCGCAAAAAGCACCTCTATTTTCTTTAAAAAAATTGGATGTGTCCAAGTTGCGCTTTGGGGCGTTTCCTGTCGCGGGCGCTAGGCCTACCCACACAAGGGAGGTATCATTTTTATCGGGAGTCTTGCGGGAACGCTGGGTGGAAGGAAATTTGTGGCTCCTCCCAGATTCCAGAACTTTCTGCCACAGAAATGTGAGGAACATGTGTTTTTTTAGCCAAATTTTGAGGTTTGCAAAGGATTCTGGGTAACAGAACCTGGACCCAGCCCCACAAGTCACCCCATCTTGGATTCCCCTAGGTCTCTAATTTTCAGAAATGCACAGGTTTGGTAGGTTTCCCTAGGTGCCGGCTGAGCTAGAGGCCAAAATCTACAGGTAGGCACTTCGCAAAAAACACCTCTGTTTTCTTTCAAAAAATTGGATGTGTCCACATTGCGCTTTGGGGCGTTTCCTGTCGCGGGCGCTAGGCCTACCCACACAAGTGAGGTATCATTTTTATCGGGAGACTTGGGGGAACGCTGGGTGGAAGGAAATTTGTGGCTCCTCTCAGATTCCAGAACTTTCTGCCACAGAAATGTGAGGAATATGTGTTTTTTTAGCCAAATTTTGAGGTTTGCAAAGGATTCTGGGTAACAGAACCTGGTCCGAGCCCCACAAGTCACCCCATCTTGGATTCCCCTAGGTCTCTAATTTTCAGAAATGCACAGGTTTGGTAGGTTTCCCTAGGTGCCGGCTGAGCTAGAGGCCAAAATCTACAGGTAGGCACTTCGCAAAAAACACCTCTGTTTTCTTTCAAAAAATTGGATGTGTCCACGTTGCGCTTTGGGGCGTTTCCTGTCACGGGCGCTAGGCCTACCCACACAAGTGAGGTATCATTTTTATCGGGAGACTTGGGGGAACGCTGGGTGGAAGGAAATTTGTGGCTCCTCCCAGATTCCAGAACTTTCTGCCACAGAAATGTGAGGAACATCTGTTTTTTTAGCCAAATTTTGAGGTTTGCAAAGGATTCTGGGTAACAGAACCTGGTCCGAGCCCCACAAGTCACCCCATCTTGGATTCCCCTAGGTCTCTAATTTTCAGAAATGCACAGGTTTGGTAGGTTTCCCTAGGTGCCGGCTGAGCTAGAGGCCAAAATCTACAGGTAGACACTTCGCAAAAAACACCTCTGTTTTTTTAAAAAAAATTGGATGTGTCAACGTTGCGCTTTGGGGCGTTTCCTGTCGTGGGCGCTAGGCCTACCCACACAAGTGAGGTATCATTTTTATCGGGAGACTTGGGGGAACGCTGGGTGGAAGGAAATTTGTGGCTCTTCTCAGATTCCAGAACTTTCTGCCACAGAAATTTGAGGAACATGTGTTTTTTTAGCCAAATTTTGAGGTTTGCAAAGGATGTTGGGTAACAGAACCTGGTCAGAGCCCCACAAGTCACCCCATCTTGGATTCCCCTAGGTCTCTAGTTTTCAGAAATGCACAGGTTTGGTAGGTTTCCCTAGGTGCCGGCTGAGCAAGAGGCCAAAATCTACAGGTAGGCACTTCGCAAAAAACACCTCTGTTTTCTTTCAAAAAATTGGATGTGTCCACGTTGCGCTTTGGGGCGTTTCCTGTCGCGGGCGCTAGGCCTACCCACACAAGTGAGGTATCATTTTTATCGGGAGACTTGGGGGAACGCTGGGTGGAAGGAAATTTGTGGCTCCTCTCAGATTCCAGAACTTTCTGCCACAGAAATGAAAGGAATATGTGTTTTTTTAGCCAAATTTTGAGGTTTGCAAAGGATTCTGGGTAACAGAACCTGGTCCCAGCCCCACAAGTCACCCCATCTTGGATGCCCCTAGGTCTCTAGTTTTCAGAAATGCACAGGTTTGGTAGGTTTCCCTAGGTGCCGGCTGAGCTAGAGGCCAAAATCTACAGGTAGGCACTTCGCAAAAAACACCTCTGTTTTCTTTAAAAAAATTGGATATGTCCATGTTGCGCTTTGGGGCGTTTCCTGTCGCGGGCGCTAGGCCTACCCACACAAGTGAGGTATCATTTTTATCGGGAGACTTGGGGGAACGCTGGGTGGAAGGAAATTTGTGGCTCCTCTCAGATTCCAGAACTTTCTGCCACACAAATGTGAGGAACATGTGTTTTTTTAGCCAAATTTTGAGGTTTGGAAAGGATTCTGGGTAACAGAACCTGGTCCGAGCCCCACAAGTCACCCCATCTTGGATTCCCCTAGGTCTCTAGTTTTTAGAAATGCACAGGTTTGGCAGGTTTCCCTAGGTGTCGGCTGAGCTAGAGGCCAAAATCTACAGGTAGGCACTTCGCAAAAATCACCTCTATTTTGTTTAAAAAAATTGGATGTGTCCACGTTGCGCTTTGGGGCGTTTCCTGTCGCAGGCGCTAGGCCTACCCACACAAGTGAGGTATCATTTTTATCGGGAGACTTGGGGGAACGCTGGGTGGAAGGAAATTTGTGGCTCCTCTCAGATTCCAGAACTTTCTGCCACAGAAATGTGAGGAACATGTGTTTGTTTAGCCAAATTTTGAGGTTTGCAAAGGATTCTGGGTAACAGAACCTGGTCCGAGCCCCACAAGCCACCCTATCTTGGATTCCCCTAGGTCTTTAGTTTTCAGAAATGCACAGGTTTGGTAGGTTTCCCTAGGTGCCGGCTGAGCTAGAGGCCAAAATCTACAGGTAGGCACTTCGCAAAAAGCACCTCTATTTTCTTTAAAAGAATTGGATGTGTCCACGTTGCGCTTTGGGGCGTTTCCTGTCGCGGGCGCTAGGCCTACCCACACAAGTGAGGTATCATTTTTATCGGGAGACTTGCGGGAACGCTGGGTGGAAGGAAATTTGTGGCTCCTCTCAGATTCCAGAACTTTCTGCCACAGAAATGTGAGGAACATGTGTTTTTTTAGCCAAATTTTGAGGTTTGCAAAGGATTCTGGGTAACAGAACCTGGTCCCAGCCCCACAAGTCACCCCATCTTGGATTCCCCTAGGTCTCTAGTTTTCAGAAATGCACAGGTTTGGTAGGTTTCCCTAGGTGCCGGCTGAGCTAGAGGCCAAAATCTACAGGTAGGCACTTCGCAAAAAACACCTCTGTTTTCTTTCAAAAAATTGGATGTGTCCACGTTGCGCTTTGGGGCGTTTCCTGTCGCGGGCGCTAGGCCTACCCACACAAGTGAGGTATCATTTTTATCGGGAGACTTGGGGGAACGCTGGGTGGAAGGAAATTTGTGGCTCCTCTCAGATTCCCAAACTTTCTGCCACAGAAATGTGAGGAATATGTATTTTTTTAGCCAAATTTTGAGGTTTGCAAAGGATTCTGGGTAACAGAACCTGGTCCGAGCCCCACAAGTCACCCCATCTTGGATTCCCCTAGGTCTCTAATTCTCAGAAATGCACAGGTTTGGTAGGTTTCCCTAGGTGCCGGCTGACCTAGAGGCCAAAATCTACAGGTAGGCACTTCGCAAAAAGCACCTCTATTTTCTTTAAAAAAATTGGATGTGTCCAAGTTGCGCTTTGGGGCGTTTCCTGTCGCGGGCGCTAGGCCTACCCACACAAGTGAGGTATCATTTTTATCGGGAGACTTGCAGAACGCTGGGTGGAAGGAAATTTGTGGCTCCTCTCAGATTCCAGAACTTTCTGCCACAGAAATGTGAGGAATATGTGTTTTTTTAGCCAAATTTTGAGGTTTGCAAAGGATTCTGGGTAACAGAACCTGGTCCGAGCCCCACAAGTCACCCCATCTTGGATTCCCCTAGGTCTCTAATTTTCAGAAATGCACAGGTTTGGTAGGTTTCCCTAGGTGCCGGCTGAGCTAGAGGCCAAAATCTACAGGTAGGCACTTCGCAAAAAACACCTCTGTTTTCTTTCAAAAAATTGGATGTGTCCACGTTGCGCTTTGGGGCGTTTCCTGTCACGGGCGCTAGGCCTACCCACACAAGTGAGGTATCATTTTTATCGGGAGACTTGGGGGAACGCTGGGTGGAAGAAAATTTGTGGCTCCTCTCAGATTCCAGAACTTTCTGCCACAGAAATGTGAGGAACATCTGTTTTTTTAGCCAAATTTTGAGGTTTGCAAAGGATTCTGGGTAACAGAACCTGGTCCGAGCCCCACAAGTCACCCCATCTTGGATTCCCCTAGGTCTCTAATTTTCAGAAATGCACAGGTTTGGTAGGTTTCCCTAGGTGCCGGCTGAGCTAGAGGCCAAAATCTACAGGTAGACACTTCGCAAAAAACACCTCTGTTTTTTTTAAAAAAATTGGATGTGTCCACGTTGCGCTTTGGGGCGTTTCCTGTCGTGGGCGCTAGGCCTACCCACACAAGTGAGGTATCATTTTTATCGGGAGACTTTGGGGAACGCTGGGTGGAAGGAAATTTGTGGCTCCTCTCAGATTCCAGAACTTTCTGCCACAGAAATGTGAGGAACATGTGTTTTTTTAGCCAAATTTTGAGGTTTGCAAAGGATTCTGGGTAACAGAACCTGGTCCGAGCCCCACAAGTCACACCATCTTGGATTCCCCTAGGTCTCTAGTTTTCAGAAATGCACAGGTTTGGTAGGTTTCCCTATGTGCCGGCTGAGCTAGAGGCCAAAATCTACAGGTAGGCACTTCGCAAAAAACACCTCTGTTTTCTTTAAAAAAATTGGATGTGTCCACGTTGCGCTTTGGGGCGTTTCCTGTCACGGGCGCTAGGCCTACCCAGACAAGTGAGGTATCATTTTTATCGGGAGACTTGGGGGAACGCTGGGTGGAAGGAAATTTGTGGCTCTTCTCAGATTCCAGAACTTTCTGCCACAGAAATTTGAGGAACATGTGTTTGTTTAGCCAAATTTTGAGGTTTGCAAAGGATTCTGGGTAACAGAACCTGGTCCCAGCCCCACAAGTCACCCCATCTTGGATTCCCCTAGGTCTCTAGTTTTCAGAAATGCACAGGTTTGGTAGGTTTCCCTAGGTGCCGGCTGAGCTAGAGGCCAAAATCTACAGGTAGGCACTTCGCAAAAAACACCTCTGTTTTCTTTCAAAAAATTGGATGTGTCCACGTTGCGCTTTGGGGCGTTTCCTGTCGCGGGCGCTAGGCCTACCCACACAAGTGAGGTATCATTTTTATCGGGAGACTTGGGGGAACGCTGGGTGGAAGGAAATTTGTGGCTCCTCTCAGATTCCAGAACTTTCTGCCACAGAAATGTGAGGAACATGTGTTATTTTAGCCAAATTTTGAGGTTTGCAAAGGATTCTGGGTAACAGAACCTGGTCCGAGCACCACAAGTCACCCCATCTTGGATTCCCCTAGGTCTCTAATTCTCAGAAATGCACAGGTTTGGTAGGTTTCCCTAGGTGCCGGCTGAGCTAGAGGCCAAAATCTACAGGTAGGCACTTCGCAAAAAACACCTCTGTTTTCTTTCAAAAAATTGGATGTGTCCAAGTTGCGCTTTGGGGCGTTTCCTGTCGCGGGCGCTAGGCCTACCCCCACAAGTGAGGTATCATTTTTATCGGGAGACTTGCGGGAACGCTGGGTGAAAGGAAATTTGTGGCTCCTCTCAGATTCCAGAACTTTCTGCCACAGAAATGTGAGGAACATGTGTTTTTTTAGCCAAATTTTGAGGTTTGCAAAGGATTCTGGGTAACAGAACCTGGTCCCAGCCCCACAAGTCACCCCATCTTGGATTCCCCTAGGTCTTTAGTTTTCAGAAATGCACAGGTTTGGTAGGTTTCCCTAGGTGCCGGCTGAGCTAGAGGCCAAAATCTACAGGTAGGCACTTCGCAAAAAGCACCTCTATTTTCTTTAAAAGAATTGGATGTGTCCACGTTGCGCTTTGGGGCGTTTCCTGTCGCGGGCGCTAGGCCTACCCACACAAGTGAGGTATCATTTTTATCGGGAGACTTGCGGGAACGCTGGGTGGAAGGAAATTTGTGGCTCCTCTCAGATTCCAGAACTTTCTGCCACAGAAATGTGAGGAATATGTGTTTTTTTAGCCAAATTTTGAGGTTTGCCAAGGATTCTGGGTAACAGAACCTGGTCCGAGCCCCACAAGTCACACCATCTTGGATTCCCCTAGGTCTCTAGTTTTCAGAAATGCACAGGTTTGGTAGGTTTCCCTATGTGCCGGCTGAGCTAGAGGCCAAAATCTACAGGTAGGCACTTCGCAAAAAACACCTCTGTTTTCTTTAAAAAAATTGGATGTGTCCACGTTGCGCTTTGGGGCGTTTCCTGTCACGGGCGCTAGGCCTACCCACACAAGTGAGGTATCATTTTTATCGGGAGACTTGGGGGAACGCTGGGTTGAAGGAAATTTGTGGCTCTTCTCAGATTCCAGAACTTTCTGCCACAGAAATTTGAGGAACATGTGTTTTTTTAGCCAAATATTGAGGTTTGCAAAGGATGTTGGGTAACAGAACCTGGTCAGAGCCCCACAAGTCACCCCATCTTGGATTCCCCTAGGTCTCTAGTTTTCAGAAATGCACAGGTTTGGTAGGTTTCCCTAGGTGCCGGCTGAGCAAGAGGCCAAAATCTACAGGTAGGCACTTCGCAAAAAACACCTCTGTTTTCTTTCAAAAAATTGGATGTGTCCACGTTGCGCTTTGGGGCGTTTCCTGTCGCGGGCGCTAGGCCTACCCACACAAGTGAGGTATCATTTTTATCGGGAGACTTGGGGGAACGCTGGGTGGAAGGAAATTTGTGGCTCCTCTCAGATTCCAGAACTTTCTGCCACAGAAATGTGAGGAATATGTGTTTTTTTAGCCAAATTTTGAGGTTTGCAAAGGATTCTGGGTAACAGAACCTGGTCCCAGCCCCACAAGTCACCCCATCTTGGATGCCCCTAGGTCTTTAGTTTTCAGAAATGCACAGGTTTGGTAGGTTTCCCTAGGTGCCGGCTGAGCTAGAGGCCAAAATCTACAGGTAGGCACTTCGCAAAAAGCACCTCTGTTTTCTTTAAAAAAATTGGATGTGTCCATGTTGCGCTTTGGGGCGTTTCCTGTCGCGGGCGCTAGGCCTACCCACACAAGTGAGGTATCATTTTTATCGGGAGACTTGCGGGAACGCTGGGTGGAAGGAAATTTGTGGCTCCTCTCAGATTCCAGAACTTTCTGCCACAGAAATGTGAGGAACATGTGTTTTTTTAGCCAAATTTTGAGGTTTGCAAAGGATTCTGGGTAACAGAACCTGGTCCGAGCCCCACAAGTCACACCATCTTGGATTCCCCTAGGTCTCTAGTTTTCAGAAATGCACAGGTTTGGTAGGTTTCCCTAGGTGCCGGCTGAGCTAGAGGCCAAAATCTACAGGTAGGCACTTCGCAAAAAACACCTCTGTTTTCTTTCAAAAAATTGGATGTGTCCACGTTGCGCTTTGGGGCGTTTCCTGTCACGGGCGCTAGGCCTACCCACACAAGTGAGGTATCATTTTTATCGGGAGACTTGGGGGAACGCTGGGTGGAAGGAAATTTGTGGCTCCTCTCAGATTCCAGAACTTTCTGCCACAGAAATTTGAGGAACATGTGTTTTTTTAGCCAAATTTTGAGGTTTGCAAAGGATGTTGGGTAACAGAACCTGGTCAGAGCCCCACAAGTCACCCCATCTTGGATTCCCCTAGGTCTCTAGTTTTCAGAAATGCACAGGTTTGGTAGGTTTCCCTAGGTGCCGGCTGAGCAAGAGGCCAAAATCTACAGGTAGGCACTTCGCAAAAAACACCTCTGTTTTCTTTCAAAAAATTGGATGTGTCCACGTTGCGCTTTGGGGCGTTTCCTGTCGCGGGCGCTAGGCCTACCCACACAAGTGAGGTATCATTTTTATCGGGAGACTTGGGGGAACGCTGGGTGGAAGGAAATTTGTGGCTCCTCTCAGATTCCAGAACTTTCTGCCACAGAAATGTGAGGAATATGTGTTTTTTTAGCCAAATTTTGAGGTTTGCAAAGGATTCTGGGTAACAGAACCTGGTCCCAGCCCCACAAGTCACCCCATCTTGGATGCCCCTAGGTCTCTAGTTTTCAGAAATGCACAGGTTTGGTAGGTTTCCCTAGGTGCCGGCTGAGCTAGAGGCCAAAATCTACAGGTAGGCACTTCGCAAAAAACACCTCTGTTTTCTTTAAAAAAAATTGGATATGTCCATGTTGCGCTTTGGGGCGTTTCCTGTCGCGGGCGCTAGGCCTACCCACACAAGTGAGGTATCATTTTTATCGGGAGACTTGGGGGAACGCTGGGAGGAAGGAAATTTGTGGCTCCTCTCAGATTCCAGAACTTTCTGCCACAGAAATGTGAGGAACATGTGTTTTTTTAGCCAAATTTTGAGGTTTGCAAAGGATTCTGGGTAATAGAACCTGGTCCCAGCCCCACAAGTCACCCCATCTTGGATTCCCCTAGGTCTCTAGTTTTCAGAAATGCACAGGTTTGGTAGGTTTCCCTAGGTGCCGGCTGAGCTAGAGGCCAAAATCTACAGGTAGGCACTTCGCAAAAAACACCTCTGTTTTCTTTCAAAAAATTGGATGTGTCAACGTTGCGCTTTGGGGCGTTTCCTGTCGCAGGCGCTAGGCCTACCCACACAAGTGAGGTATCATTTTTATCGGGAGACTTGGGGGAACGCTGGGTGGAAGGAAATTTGTGGCTCCTCTCAGATTCCAGAACTTTCTGCCACAGAAATGTGAGGAATATGTGTTTTTGTAGCCAAATTTTGAGGTTTGCAAAGGATTCTGGGTAACAGAACCTGGTCCGAGCCCCACAAGTCACCCCATCTTGGATTCCCCTAGGTCTCTAATTTTCAGAAATGCACAGGTTTGGTAGGTTTCCCTAGGTGCCGGCTGAGCTAGAGGCCAAAATCTACAGGTAGACACTTCGCAAAAAACACCTCTGTTTTTTTTAAAAAAATTGGATGTGTCCACGTTGCGCTTTGGGGCGTTTCCTGTCGTGGGCGCTAGGCCTACCCACACAAGTGAGGTATCATTTTTATCGGGAGACTTGGGGGAACGCTGGGTGGAAGGAAATTTGTGGCTCCTCTCAGATTCCAGAACTTTCTGCCACAGAAATGTGAGGAACATGTGTTATTTTAGCCAAATTTTGAGGTTTGCAAAGGATTCTGGGTAACAGAACCTGGTCCCAGCCCCACAAGTCACCACATCTTGGATGCCCCTAGGTCTCTAGTTTTCAGAAATGCACAGGTTTGGTAGGTTTCCCTAGGTGCCGGCTGAGCTAGAGGCCAAAATCTACAGGTAGGCACTTCGCAAAAAACACCTCTGTCTTCTTTAAAAAAATTGGATATGTCCATGTTGCGCTTTGGGGCGTTTCCTGTCGCGGGCGCTAGGCCTACCCACACAAGTGAGGTATCATTTTTATCGGGAGACTTGGGGGAACGCTGGGTGGAAGAAAATTTGTGGCTCCTCTCAGATTCCAGAACTTTCTGCCACAGAAATGTGAGGAACATCTGTTTTTTTAGCCAAATTTTGAGGTTTGCAAAGGATTCTGGGTAACAGAACCTGGTCCCAGCCCCACAAGTCACCCCATCTTGGATGCCCCTAGGTCTCTAGTTTTCAGAAATGCACAGGTTTGGTAGGTTTCCCTAGGTGCCGGCTGAGCTAGAGGCCAAAATCTACAGGTAGGCACTTCGCAAAAAACACCTCTGTCTTCTTTAAAAAAATTGGATATGTCCATGTTGCGCTTTGGGGCGTTTCCTGTCACGGACGCTAGGCCTACCCACACAAGTGAGGTATCATTTTTATCGGGAGACTTGGGGGAACACTGGGTGGAAGGAAATTTGTGGCTCCTCTCAGATTCCAGAACTTTCTGCCACAGAAATGTGAGGAACATGTGTTTTTTTAGCCAAATTTTGAGGTTTGCAAAGGATTCTGGGTAACAGAACCTGGTCCCAGCCCCACAAGTCACCCCATCTTGGATGCCCCTAGGTCTCTAGTTTTCAGAAATGCACAGGTTTGGTAGGTTTCCCTAGGTGCCGGCTGAGCTAGAGGCCAAAATCTACAGGTAGGCACTTCGCAAAAAACACCTCTGTTTTCTTTAAAAAAATTGGATATGTCCATGTTGCGCTTTGGGGCGTTTCCTGTCGCGGGCGCTAGGCCTACCCACACAAGTGAGGTATCATTTTTATCGGGAGACTTGGGGGAACGCTGGGAGGAAGGAAATTTGTGGCTCCTCTCAGATTCCAGAACTTTCTGCCACAGAAATGTGAGGAACATGTGTTTTTTTAGCCAAATTTTGAGGTTTGCAAAGGATTCTGGGTAACAGAACCTGGTCCCAGCCCCACAAGTCACCCCATCTTGGATTCCCCTAGGTCTCTAGTTTTCAGAAATGCACAGGTTTGGTAGGTTTCCCTAGGTGCCGGCTGAGCTAGAGGCCAAAATCTACAGGTAGGCACTTCGCAAAAAACACCTCTGTTTTCTTTCAAAAAATTGGATGTGTCAACGTTGCGCTTTGGGGCGTTTCCTGTCGCGGGCGCTAGGCCTACCCACACAAGTGAGGTATCATTTTTATCGGGAGACTTGGGGGAACGCTGGGTGGAAGGAAATTTGTGGCTCCTCTCAGATTCCAGAACTTTCTGCCACAGAAATGTGAGGAATATGTGTTTTTGTAGCCAAATTTTGAGGTTTGCAAAGGATTCTGGGTAACAGAACCTGGTCCGAGCCCCACAAGTCACCCCATCTTGGATTCCCCTAGGTCTCTAATTTTCAGAAATGCACAGGTTTGGTAGGTTTCCCTAGGTGCCGGCTGAGCTAGAGGCCAAAATCTACAGGTAGACACTTCGCAAAAAACACCTCTGTTTTTTTTAAAAAAATTGGATGTGTCCACGTTGCGCTTTGGGGCGTTTCCTGTCGTGGGCGCTAGGCCTACCCACACAAGTGAGGTATCATTTTTATCGGGAGACTTGGGGGAACGCTGGGTGGAAGGAAATTTGTGGCTCCTCTCAGATTCCAGAACTTTCTGCCACAGAAATGTGAGGAACATGTGTTATTTTAGCCAAATTTTGAGGTTTGCAAAGGATTCTGGGTAACAGAACCTGGTCCCAGCCCCACAAGTCACCACATCTTGGATGCCCCTAGGTCTCTAGTTTTCAGAAATGCACAGGTTTGGTAGGTTTCCCTAGGTGCCGGCTGAGCTAGAGGCCAAAATCTACAGGTAGGCACTTCGCAAAAAACACCTCTGTCTTCTTTAAAAAAATTGGATATGTCCATGTTGCGCTTTGGGGCGTTTCCTGTCGCGGGCGCTAGGCCTACCCACACAAGTGAGGTATCATTTTTATCGGGAGACTTGGGGGAACGCTGGGTGGAAGAAAATTTGTGGCTCCTCTCAGATTCCAGAACTTTCTGCCACAGAAATGTGAGGAACATCTGTTTTTTTAGCCAAATTTTGAGGTTTGCAAAGGATTCTGGGTAACAGAACCTGGTCCGAGCCCCACAAGTCACCCCATCTTGGATTCCCCTAGGTCTCTAATTTTCAGAAATGCACAGGTTTGGTAGGTTTCCCTAGGTGCCGGCTGAGCTAGAGGCCAAAATCTACAGGTAGACACTTCGCAAAAAACACCTCTGTTTTTTTTAAAAAAATTGGATGTGTCCACGTTGCGCTTTGGGGCGTTTCCTGTCGTGGGCGCTAGGCCTACCCACACAAGTGAGGTATCATTTTTATCGGGAGACTTTGGGGAACGCTGGGTGGAAGGAAATTTGTGGCTCCTCTCAGATTCCAGAACTTTCTGCCACAGAAATGTGAGGAACATGTGTTTTTTTAGCCAAATTTTGAGGTTTGCAAAGGATTCTGGGTAACAGAACCTGGTCCGAGCCCCACAAGTCACACCATCTTGGATTCCCCTAGGTCTCTAGTTTTCAGAAATGCACAGGTTTGGTAGGTTTCCCTATGTGCCGGCTGAGCTAGAGGCCAAAATCTACAGGTAGGCACTTCGCAAAAAACACCTCTGTTTTCTTTAAAAAAATTGGATGTGTCCACGTTGCGCTTTGGGGCGTTTCCTGTCACGGGCGCTCGGCCTACCCAGACAAGTGAGGTATCATTTTTATCGGGAGACTTGGGGGAACGCTGGGTGGAAGGAAATTTGTGGCTCTTCTCAGATTCCAGAACTTTCTGCCACAGAAATTTGAGGAACATGTGTTTGTTTAGCCAAATTTTGAGGTTTGCAAAGGATTCTGGGTAACAGAACCTGGTCCCAGCCCCACAAGTCACCCCATCTTGGATTCCCCTAGGTCTCTAGTTTTCAGAAATGCACAGGTTTGGTAGGTTTCCCTAGGTGCCGGCTGAGCTAGAGGCCAAAATCTACAGGTAGGCACTTCGCAAAAAACACCTCTGTTTTCTTTCAAAAAATTGGATGTGTCCACGTTGCGCTTTGGGGCGTTTCCTGTCGCGGGCGCTAGGCCTACCCACACAAGTGAGGTATCATTTTTATCGGGAGACTTGGGGGAACGCTGGGTGGAAGGAAATTTGTGGCTCCTCTCAGATTCCAGAACTTTCTGCCACAGAAATGTGAGGAACATGTGTTATTTTAGCCAAATTTTGAGGTTTGCAAAGGATTCTGGGTAACAGAACCTGGTCCGAGCACCACAAGTCACCCCATCTTGGATTCCCCTAGGTCTCTAATTCTCAGAAATGCACAGGTTTGGTAGGTTTCCCTAGGTGCCGGCTGACCTAGAGGCCAAAATCTACAGGTAGGCACTTCGCAAAAAGCACCTCTATTTTCTTTAAAAAAATTGAATGTGTCCAAGTTGCGCTTTGGGGCGTTTCCTGTCGCGGGCGCTAGGCCTACCCCCACAAGTGAGGTATCATTTTTATCGGGAGACTTGCGGGAACGCTGGGTGAAAGGAAATTTGTGGCTCCTCTCAGATTCCAGAACTTTCTGCCACAGAAATGTGAGGAACATGTGTTTTTTTAGCCAAATTTTGAGGTTTGCAAAGGATTCTGGGTAACAGAACCTGGTCCCAGCCCCACAAGTCACCCCATCTTGGATTCCCCTAGGTCTTTAGTTTTCAGAAATGCACAGGTTTGGTAGGTTTCCCTAGGTGCCGGCTGAGCTAGAGGCCAAAATCTACAGGTAGGCACTTCGCAAAAAGCACCTCTATTTTCTTTAAAAGAATTGGATGTGTCCACGTTGCGCTTTGGGGCGTTTCCTGTCGCGGGCGCTAGGCCTACCCACACAAGTGAGGTATCATTTTTATCGGGAGACTTGCGGGAACGCTGGGTGGAAGGAAATTTGTGGCTCCTCTCAGATTCCAGAACTTTCTGCCACAGAAATGTGAGGAATATGTGTTTTTTTAGCCAAATTTTGAGGTTTGCCAAGGATTCTGGGTAACAGAACCTGGTCCGAGCCCCACAAGTCACACCATCTTGGATTCCCCTAGGTCTCTAGTTTTCAGAAATGCACAGCTTTGGTAGGTTTCCCTATGTGCCGGCTGAGCTAGAGGCCAAAATCTACAGGTAGGCACTTCGCAAAAAACACCTCTGTTTTCTTTAAAAAAATTGGATGTGTCCACGTTGCGCTTTGGGGCGTTTCCTGTCACGGGCGCTAGGCCTACCCACACAAGTGAGGTATCATTTTTATCGGGAGACTTGGGGGAACGCTGGGTGGAAGGAAATTTGTGGCTCTTCTCAGATTCCAGAACTTTCTGCCACAGAAATTTGAGGAACATGTGTTTTTTTAGCCAAATATTGAGGTTTGCAAAGGATGTTGGGTAACAGAACCTGGTCAGAGCCCCACAAGTCACCCCATCTTGGATTCCCCTAGGTCTCTAGTTTTCAGAAATGCACAGGTTTGGTAGGTTTCCCTAGGTGCCGGCTGAGCAAGAGGCCAAAATCTACAGGTAGGCACTTCGCAAAAAACACCTCTGTTTTCTTTCAAAAAATTGGATGTGTCCACGTTGCGCTTTGGGGCGTTTCCTGTCGCGGGCGCTAGGCCTACCCACACAAGTGAGGTATCATTTTTATCGGGAGACTTGGGGGAACGCTGGGTGGAAGGAAATTTGTGGCTCCTCTCAGATTCCAGAACTTTCTGCCACAGAAATGTGAGGAATATGTGTTTTTTTAGCCAAATTTTGAGGTTTGCAAAGGATTCTGGGTAACAGAACCTGGTCCCAGCCCCACAAGTCAGCCCATCTTGGATGCCCCTAGGTCTTTAGTTTTCAGAAATGCACAGGTTTGGTAGGTTTCCCTAGGTGCCGGCTGAGCTAGAGGCCAAAATCTACAGGTAGGCACTTCGCAAAAAGCACCTCTGTTTTCTTTCAAAAAATTGGATGTGTCCATGTTGCGCTTTGGGGCGTTTCCTGTCGCGGGCGCTAGGCCTACCCACACAAGTGAGGTATCATTTTTATCGGGAGACTTGCGGGAACGCTGGGTGGAAGGAAATTTGTGGCTCCTCTCAGATTCCAGAACTTTCTGCCACAGAAATGTGAGGAACATGTGTTTTTTTAGCCAAATTTTGAGGTTTGCAAAGGATTCTGGGTAACAGAACCTGGTCCGAGCCCCACAAGTCACACCATCTTGGATTCCCCTAGGTCTCTAGTTTTCAGAAATGCACAGGTTTGGTAGGTTTCCCTAGGTGCCGGCTGAGCTAGAGGCCAAAATCTACAGGTAGGCACTTCGCAAAAAACACCTCTGTTTTCTTTCAAAAAATTGGATGTGTCCACGTTGCGCTTTGGGGCGTTTCCTGTCACGGGCGCTAGGCCTACCCACACAAGTGAGGTATCATTTTTATCGGGAGACTTGGGGGAACGCTGGGTGGAAGGAAATTTGTGGCTCCTCTCAGATTCCAGAACTTTCTGCCACAGAAATTTGAGGAACATGTGTTTTTTTAGCCAAATTTTGAGGTTTGCAAAGGATGTTGGGTAACAGAACCTGGTCAGAGCCCCACAAGTCACCCCATCTTGGATTCCCCTAGGTCTCTAGTTTTCAGAAATGCACAGGTTTGGTAGGTTTCCCTAGGTGCCGGCTGAGCAAGAGGCCAAAATCTACAGGTAGGCACTTCGCAAAAAACACCTCTGTTTTCTTTCAAAAAATTGGATGTGTCCACGTTGCGCTTTGGGGCGTTTCCTGTCGCGGGCGCTAGGCCTACCCACACAAGTGAGGTATCATTTTTATCGGGAGACTTGGGGGAACGCTGGGTGGAAGGAAATTTGTGGCTCCTCTCAGATTCCAGAACTTTCTGCCACAGAAATGTGAGGAATATGTGTTTTTTTAGCCAAATTTTGAGGTTTGCAAAGGATTCTGGGTAACAGAACCTGGTCCCAGCCCCACAAGTCACCCCATCTTGGATGCCCCTAGGTCTCTAGTTTTCAGAAATGCACAGGTTTGGTAGGTTTCCCTAGGTGCCGGCTGAGCTAGAGGCCAAAATCTACAGGTAGGCACTTCGCAAAAAACACCTCTGTTTTCTTTAAAAAAATTGGATATGTCCATGTTGCGCTTTGGGGCGTTTCCTGTCGCGGGCGCTAGGCCTACCCACACAAGTGAGGTATCATTTTTATCGGGAGACTTGGGGGAACGCTGGGAGGAAGGAAATTTGTGGCTCCTCTCAGATTCCAGAACTTTCTGCCACAGAAATGTGAGGAACATGTGTTTTTTTAGCCAAATTTTGAGGTTTGCAAAGGATTCTGGGTAACAGAACCTGGTCCCAGCCCCACAAGTCACCCCATCTTGGATTCCCCTAGGTCTCTAGTTTTCAGTAATGCACAGGTTCGGTAGGTTTCCCTAGGTGCCGGCTGCGCTAGAGGCCAAAATCTACAGGTAGGCACTTCGCAAAAAACACCTCTGTTTTCTTTCAAAAAATTGGATGTGTCAACGTTGCGCTTTGGGGCGTTTCCTGTCGCGGGCGCTAGGCCTACCCACACAAGTGAGGTATCATTTTTATCGGGAGACTTGGGGGAACGCTGGGTGGAAGGAAATTTGTGGCTCCTCTCAGATTCCAGAACTTTCTGCCACAGAAATGTGAGGAATATGTGTTTTTGTAGCCAAATTTTGAGGTTTGCAAAGGATTCTGGGTAACAGAACCTGGTCCGAGCCCCACAAGTCACCCCATCTTGGATTCCCCTAGGTCTCTAATTTTCAGAAATGCACAGGTTTGGTAGGTTTCCCTAGGTGCCGGCTGAGCTAGAGGCCAAAATCTACAGGTAGACACTTCGCAAAAAACACCTCTGTTTTTTTTAAAAAAATTGGATGTGTCCACGTTGCGCTTTGGGGCGTTTCCTGTCGTGGGCGCTAGGCCTACCCACACAAGTGAGGTATCATTTTTATCGGGAGACTTGGGGGAACGCTGGGTGGAAGGAAATTTGTGGCTCCTCTCAGATTCCAGAACTTTCTGCCACAGAAATGTGAGGAACATGTGTTATTTTAGCCAAATTTTGAGGTTTGCAAAGGATTCTGGGTAACAGAACCTGGTCCCAGCCCCACAAGTCACCACATCTTGGATGCCCCTAGGTCTCTAGTTTTCAGAAATGCACAGGTTTGGTAGGTTTCCCTAGGTGCCGGCTGAGCTAGAGGCCAAAATCTACAGGTAGGCACTTCGCAAAAAACACCTCTGTCTTCTTTAAAAAAATTGGATATGTCCATGTTGCGCTTTGGGGCGTTTCCTGTCGCGGGCGCTAGGCCTACCCACACAAGTGAGGTATCATTTTTATCGGGAGACTTGAGGGAACGCTGGGTGGAAGGAAATTTGTGGCTCCTCTCAGATTCCAGAACTTTCTGCCACAGAAATGTGAGGAACATGTGTTATTTTAGCCAAATTTTGAGGTTTGGAAAGGATTCTGGGTAACAGAACCTGGTCCGAGCCCCACAAGTCACCCCATCTTGGATTCCCCTAGGTCTCTAGTTTTTAGAAATGCACAGGTTTGGTAGGTTTCCCTAGGTTTCGGCTGAGCTAGAGGCCGAAATCTACAGGTAGGCACTTCGCAAAAATCACCTCTATTTTGTTTAAAAAAATTAGATGTGTCCACGTTGCGCTTTGGGGCGTTTCCTGTCGCAGGCGCTAGGCCTACCCACACAAGTGAGGTATCATTTTTATCGGGAGACTTGGGGGAACGCTGGGTGGAAGGAAATTTGTGGCTCCTCTCAGATTCCAGAACTTTCTGCCACAGAAATGTGAGGAACATGTGTTTGTTTAGCCAAATTTTGAGGTTTGCAAAGGATTCTGGGTAACAGAACCTGGTCCGAGCCCCACAAGTCACCCTATCTTGGATTCCCCTAGGTCTTTAGTTTTCAGAAATGCACAGGTTTGGTAGGTTTCCCTAGGTGCCGGCTGAGCTAGAGGCCAAAATCTACAGGTAGGCACTTCGCAAAAAGCACCTCTATTTTCTTTAAAAAAATTGGATGTGTCCACGTTGCGCTTTGGGGCGTTTCCTGTCGCGGGCGCTAGGCCTACCCACACAAGTGAGGTATAATTTTTATCGGGAGACTTGCGGGAACGCTGGATGGAAGGAAATTTGTGGCTCCTCTCAGATTCCAGAACTTTCTGCCACAGAAATGTGAGGAACATGTGTTTTTTTAGCAAAATTTTGAGGTTTGCAAAGGATTCTGGGTAACAGAACCTGGTCCCAGCCCCACAAGTCACCCCATCTTGGATTCCCCTCGGTCTCTAGTTTTCAGAAATGCACAGGTTTGGTAGGTTTCCCTAGGTGCCGGCTGAGCTAGAGGCCAAAATCTACAGGTAGGCACTTCGCAAAAAACACCTCTGTTTTCTTTCAAAAAATTGGATGTGTCCACGTTGCGCTTTGGGGCGTTTCCTGTCGCGGGCGCTAGGCCTACCCACACAAGTGAGGTATCATTTTTATCGGGAGACTTGGGGGAACGCTGGGTAGAAGGAAATTTGTGGCTCCTCTCAGATTCCAAAACTTTCTGCCACAGAAATGTGAGGAATATGTATTTTTTTAGCCAAATTTTGAGGTTTGCAAAGGATTCTGGGTAACAGAACCTGGTCCGAGCCCCACAAGTCACGCCATCTTGGATTCCCCTAGGTCTCTAATTCTCAGAAATGCACAGGTTTGGTAGGTTTCCCTAGGTGCCGGCTGACCTAGAGGCCAAAATCTACAGGTAGGCACTTCGCAAAAAGCACCTCTATTTTCTTTAAAAAAATTGGATGTGTCCAAGTTGCGCTTTGGGGCGTTTCCTGTCGCGGGCGCTAGGCCTACCCACACAAGTGAGGTATCATTTTTATCGGGAGACTTGCAGAACGCTGGGTGGAAGGAAATTTGTGGCTCCTCTCAGATTCCAGAACTTTCTGCCACAGAAATGTGAGGAACATGTGTTTTTTTAGCCAAATTTTGAGGTTTGCAAAGGATTCTGGGTAACAGAACCTGGTCCCAGCCCCACAAATCACCCCATCTTGGATTCCCCTAGGTCTCTAGTTTTCAGAAATGCACAGGTTTGGTAGGTTTCCCTAGGTGCCGGCTGAGCTAGAGGCCAAAATCTACAGGTAGGCACTTCGAAAAAAACACCTCTGTTTTCTTTCAAAAAATTGGATGTGTCAACGTTGCGCTTTGGGGCGTTTCCTGTCGCGGGCGCTAGGCCTACCCACACAAGTGAGGTATCATTTTTATCGGGAGACTTGGGGGAACGCTGGGTGGAAGGACATTTGTGGCTCCTCTCAGATTCCAGAACTTTCTGCCACAGAAATGTGAGGAACATGTGTTTTTGTAGCCAAATTTTGAGGTTTGCAAAGGATTCTGGGAAACAGAACCTGGTCCGAGCCCCACAAGTGACCCCATCTTGGATTCCCCTAGGTCTCTAATTTTCAGAAATGCACAGGTTTGGTAGGTTTCCCTAGGTGCCGGCTGAGCTAGAGGCCAAAATCTACAGGTAGACACTTCGCAAAAAACACCTCTGTTTTTTTTAAAAAAATTGGATGTGTCCACGTTGCGCTTTGGGGCGTTTCCTGTCGTGGGCGCTAGGCCTACCCACACAAGTGAGGTATCATTTTTATCGGGAGACTTGGGGGAACGCTGGGTGGAAGGAAATTTGTGGCTCCTCTCAGATTCCAGAACTTTCTGCCACAGAAATGTGAGGAACATGTGTTATTTTAGCCAAATTTTGAGGTTTGGAAAGGATTCTGGGTAACAGAACCTGGTCCGAGCCCCACAAGTCACCCCATCTTGGATTCCCCTAGGTCTCTAGTTTTTAGAAATGCACAGGTTTGGTAGGTTTCCCTAGGTGTCGGCTGAGCTAGAGGCCGAAATCTACAGGTAGGCACTTCGCAAAAATCACCTCTATTTTGTCTAAAAAAATTAGATGTGTCCACGTTGCGCTTTGGGGCGTTTCCTGTCGCAGGCGCTAGGCCTACCCACACAAGTGAGGTATCATTTTTATCGGGAGACTTGGGGGAACGCTGGGTGGAAGGAAATTTGTGGCTCCTCTCAGATTCCAGAACTTTCTGCCACAGAAATGTGAGGAACATGTGTTTGTTTAGCCAAATTTTGAGGTTTGCAAAGGATTCTGGGTAACAGAACCTGGTCCGAGCCCCACAAGTCACCCTATCTTGGATTCCCCTAGGTCTTTAGTTTTCAGAAATGCACAGGTTTGGTAGGTTTCCCTAGGTGCCGGCTGAGCTAGAGGCCAAAATCTACAGGTAGGCACTTCGCAAAAAACACCTCTGTTTTCTTTCAAAAAATTAGATGTGTCCACGTTGCGCTTTGGGGCGTTTCCTGTCGCGGGCGCTAGGCCTACCCACACAAGTGAGGTATAATTTTTATCGGGAGACTTGCGGGAACGCTGGATGGAAGGAAATTTGTGGCTCCTCTCAGATTCCAGAACTTTCTGCCACAGAAATGTGAGGAACATGTGTTTTTTTAGCCAAATTTTGAGGTTTGCAAAGGATTCTGGGTAACAGAACCTGGTCCCAGCCCCACAAGTCACCCCATCTTGGATTCCCCTAGGTCTCTAGTTTTCAGAAATGCACAGGTTTGGTAGGTTTCCCTAGGTGCCGGCTGAGCTAGAGGCCAAAATCTACAGGTAGGCACTTCGCAAAAAACACCTCTGTTTTCTTTCAAAAAATTGGATGTGTCCACGTTGCGCTTTGGGGCGTTTCCTGTCGCGGGCGCTAGGCCTACCCACACAAGTGAGGTATCATTTTTATCGGGAGACTTGGGGGAACGCTGGGTAGAAGGAAATTTGTGGCTCCTCTCAGATTCCAAAACTTTCTGCCACAGAAATGTGAGGAATATGTATTTTTTTAGCCAAATTTTGAGGTTTGCAAAGGATTCTGGGTAACAGAACCTGGTCCGAGCCCCACAAGTCACGCCATCTTGGATTCCCCTAGGTCTCTAATTCTCAGAAATGCACAGGTTTGGTAGGTTTCCCTAGGTGCCGGCTGACCTAGAGGCCAAAATCTACAGGTAGGCACTTCGCAAAAAGCACCTCTATTTTCTTTAAAAAAATTGGATGTGTCCAAGTTGCGCTTTGGGGCGTTTCCTGTCGCGGGCGCTAGGCCTACCCACACAAGTGAGGTATCATTTTTATCGGGAGACTTGCAGAACGCTGGGTGGAAGGAAATTTGTGGCTCCTCTCAGATTCCAGAACTTTCTGCCACAGAAATGTGAGGAACATGTGTTTTTTTAGCCAAATTTTGAGGTTTGCAAAGGATTCTGGGTAACAGAACCTGGTCCCAGCCCCACAAATCACCCCATCTTGGATTCCCCTAGGTCTCTAGTTTTCAGAAATGCACAGGTTTGGTAGGTTTCCCTAGGTGCCGGCTGAGCTAGAGGCCAAAATCTACAGGTAGGCACTTCGCAAAAAACACCTCTGTTTTCTTTAAAAAAATTGGATATGTCCATGTTGCGCTTTGGGGCGTTTCCTGTCGCGGGCGCTAGGCCTACCCACACAAGTGAGGTATCATTTTTATCGGGAGACTTGGGGAAACGCTGGGAGGAAGGAAATTTGTGGCTCCTCTCAGATTCCAGAACTTTCTGCCACAGAAATGTGAGGAACATGTGTTTTTTTAGCCAAATTTTGAGGTTTGCAAAGGATTCTGGGTAACAGAACCTGGTCCCAGCCCCACAAGTCACCCCATCTTGGATTCCCCTAGGTCTCTAGTTTTCAGAAATGCACAGGTTTGGTAGGTTTCCCTAGGTGCCGGCTGAGCTAGAGGCCAAAATCTACAGGTAGGCACTTCGCAAAAAACACCTCTGTTTTCTTTAAAAAAATTGGATGTGTCAACGTTGCGCTTTGGGGCGTTTCCTGTCGCGGGCGCTAGGCCTACCCACACAAGTGAGGTATCATTTTTATCGGGAGACTTGGGGGAACGCTGGGTGGAAGGAAATTTGTGGCTCCTCTCAGATTCCAGAACTTTCTGCCACAGAAATGTGAGGAATATGTGTTTTTGTAGCCAAATTTTGAGGTTTGCAAAGGATTCTGGGTAACAGAACCTGGTCCGAGCCCCACAAGTCACCCCATCTTGGATTCCCCTAGGTCTCTAATTTTCAGAAATGCACAGGTTTGGTAGGTTTCCCTAGGTGCCGGCTGAGCTAGAGGCCAAAATCTACAGGTAGACACTTCGCAAAAAACACCTCAGTTATTTTTAAAAAAATTGGATGTGTCCACGTTGCGCTTTGGGGCGTTTCCTGTCGTGGGCGCTAGGCCTACCCACACAAGTGAGGTATCATTTTTATCGGGAGACTTGGGGGAACGCTGGGTGGAAGGAAATTTGTGGCTCCTCTCAGATTCCAGAACTTTCTGCCACAGAAATGTGAGGAACATGTGTTATTTTAGCCAAATTTTGAGGTTTGCAAAGGATTCTGGGTAACAGAACCTGGTCCCAGCCCCACAAGTCACCACATCTTGGATGCCCCTAGGTCTCTAGTTTTCAGAAATGCACAGGTTTGGTAGGTTTCCCTAGGTGCCGGCTGAGCTAGAGGCCAAAATCTACAGGTAGGCACTTCGCAAAAAACACCTCTGTCTTCTTTAAAAAAATTGGATATGTCCATGTTGCGCTTTGGGGCGTTTCCTGTCGCGGGCGCTAGGCCTACCCACACAAGTGAGGTATCATTTTTATCGGGAGACTTGAGGGAACGCTGGGTGGAAGGAAATTTGTGGCTCCTCTCAGATTCCAGAACTTTCTGCCACAGAAATGTGAGGAACATGTGTTATTTTAGCCAAATTTTGAGGTTTGGAAAGGATTCTGGGTAACAGAACCTGGTCCGAGCCCCACAAGTCACCCCATCTTGGATTCCCCTAGGTCTCTAGTTTTTAGAAATGCACAGGTTTGGTAGGTTTCCCTAGGTGTCGGCTGAGCTAGAGGCCGAAATCTAAAGGTAGGCACTTCGCAAAAATCACCTCTATTTTGTTTAAAAAAATTAGATGTGTCCACGTTGCGCTTTGGGGCGTTTCCTGTCGCAGGCGCTAGGCCTACCCACACAAGTGAGGTATCATTTTTATCGGGAGACTTGGGGGAACGCTGGGTGGAAGGAAATTTGTGGCTCCTCTCAGATTCCAGAACTTTCTGCCACAGAAATGTGAGGAACATGTGTTTGTTTAGCCAAATTTTGAGGTTTGCAAAGGATTCTGGGTAACAGAACCTGGTCCGAGCCCCACAAGTCACCCTATCTTGGATTCCCCTAGGTCTTTAGTTTTCAGAAATGCACAGGTTTGGTAGGTTTCCCTAGGTGCCGGCTGAGCTAGAGGCCAAAATCTACAGGTAGGCACTTCGCAAAAAGCACCTCTATTTTCTTTAAAAAAATTGGATGTGTCCACGTTGCGCTTTGGGGCGTTTCCTGTCGCGGGCGCTAGGCCTACCCACACAAGTGAGGTATAATTTTTATCGGGAGACTTGCGGGAACGCTGGATGGAAGGAAATTTGTGGCTCCTCTCAGATTCCAGAACTTTCTGCCACAGAAATGTGAGGAACATGTGTTTTTTTAGCCAAATTTTGAGGTTTGCAAAGGATTCTGGGTAACAGAACCTGGTCCCAGCCCCACAAGTCACCCCATCTTGGATTCCCCTAGGTCTCTAGTTTTCAGAAATGCACAGGTTTGGTAGGTTTCCCTAGGTGCCGGCTGAGCTAGAGGCCAAAATCTACAGGTAGGCACTTCGCAAAAAACACCTCTGTTTTCTTTCAAAAAATTGGATGTGTCCACGTTGCGCTTTGGGGCGTTTCCTGTCGCGGGCGCTAGGCCTACCCACACAAGTGAGGTATCATTTTTATCGGGAGACTTGGGGGAACGCTGGGTAGAAGGAAATTTGTGGCTCCTCTCAGATTCCAAAACTTTCTGCCACAGAAATGTGAGGAATATGTATTTTTTTAGCCAAATTTTGAGGTTTGCAAAGGATTCTGGGTAACAGAACCTGGTCCGAGCCCCACAAGTCACGCCATCTTGGATTCCCCTAGGTCTCTAATTCTCAGAAATGCACAGGTTTGGTAGGTTTCCCTAGGTGCCGGCTGACCTAGAGGCCAAAATCTACAGGTAGGCACTTCGCAAAAAGCACCTCTATTTTCTTTAAAAAAATTGGATGTGTCCAAGTTGCGCTTTGGGGCGTTTCCTGTCGCGGGCGCTAGGCCTACCCACACAAGTGAGGTATCATTTTTATCGGGAGACTTGCAGAACGCTGGGTGGAAGGAAATTTGTGGCTCCTCTCAGATTCCAGAACTTTCTGCCACAGAAATGTGAGGAACATGTGTTTTTTTAGCCAAATTTTGAGGTTTGCAAAGGATTCTGGGTAACAGAACCTGGTCCCAGCCCCACAAATCACCCCATCTTGGATTCCCCTAGGTCTCTAGTTTTCAGAAATGCACAGGTTTGGTAGGTTTCCCTAGGTGCCGGCTGAGCTAGAGGCCAAAATCTACAGGTAGGCACTTCGAAAAAAACACCTCTGTTTTCTTTCAAAAAATTGGATGTGTCAACGTTGCGCTTTGGGGCGTTTCCTGTCGCGGGCGCTAGGCCTACCCACACAAGTGAGGTATCATTTTTATCGGGAGACTTGGGGGAACGCTGGGTGGAAGGACATTTGTGGCTCCTCTCAGATTCCAGAACTTTCTGCCACAGAAATGTGAGGAACATGTGTTTTTGTAGCCAAATTTTGAGGTTTGCAAAGGATTCTGGGTAACAGAACCTGGTCCGAGCCCCACAAGTGACCCCATCTTGGATTCCCCTAGGTCTCTAATTTTCAGAAATGCACAGGTTTGGTAGGTTTCCCTAGGTGCCGGCTGAGCTAGAGGCCAAAATCTACAGGTAGACACTTCGCAAAAAACACCTCTGTTTTTTTTAAAAAAATTGGATGTGTCCACGTTGCGCTTTGGGGCGTTCCCTGTCGTGGGCGCTAGGCCTACCCACACAAGTGAGGTATCATTTTTATCGGGAGACTTGGGGGAACGCTGGGTGGAAGGAAATTTGTGGCTCCTCTCAGATTCCAGAACTTTCTGCCACAGAAATGTGAGGAACATGTGTTATTTTAGCCAAATTTTGAGGTTTGGAAAGGATTCTGGGTAACAGAACCTGGTCCGAGCCCCACAAGTCACCCCATCTTGGATTCCCCTAGGTCTCTAGTTTTTAGAAATGCACAGGTTTGGTAGGTTTCCCTAGGTGTCGGCTGAGCTAGAGGCCGAAATCTACAGGTAGGCACTTCGCAAAAATCACCTCTATTTTGTTTAAAAAAATTAGATGTGTCCACGTTGCGCTTTGGGGCGTTTCCTGTCGCAGGCGCTAGGCCTACCCACACAAGTGAGGTATCATTTTTATCGGGAGACTTGGGGGAACGCTGGGTGGAAGGAAATTTGTGGCTCCTCTCAGATTCCAGAACTTTCTGCCACAGAAATGTGAGGAACATGTGTTTGTTTAGCCAAATTTTGAGGTTTGCAAAGGATTCTGGGTAACAGAACCTGGTCCGAGCCCCACAAGTCACCCTATCTTGGATTCCCCTAGGTCTTTAGTTTTCAGAAATGCACAGGTTTGGTAGGTTTCCCTAGGTGCCGGCTGAGCTAGAGGCCAAAATCTACAGGTAGGCACTTCGCAAAAAGCACCTCTATTTTCTTTAAAAAAATTGGATGTGTCCACGTTGCGCTTTGGGGCGTTTCCTGTCGCGGGCGCTAGGCCTACCCACACAAGTGAGGTATAATTTTTATCGGGAGACTTGCGGGAACGCTGGATGGAAGGAAATTTGTGGCTCCTCTCAGATTCCAGAACTTTCTGCCACAGAAATGTGAGGAACATGTGTTTTTTTAGCCAAATTTTGAGGTTTGCAAAGGATTCTGGGTAACAGAACCTGGTCCCAGCCCCACAAGTCACCCCATCTTGGATTCCCCTAGGTCTCTAGTTTTCAGAAATGCACAGGTTTGGTAGGTTTCCCTAGGTGCCGGCTGAGCTAGAGGCCAAAATCTACAGGTAGGCACTTCGCAAAAAACACCTCTGTTTTCTTTCAAAAAATTGGATGTGTCCACGTTGCGCTTTGGGGCGTTTCCTGTCGCGGGCGCTAGGCCTACCCACACAAGTGAGGTATCATTTTTATCGGGAGACTTGGGGGAACGCTGGGAAGAAGGAAATTTGTGGCTCCTCTCAGATTCCAAAACTTTCTGCCACAGAAATGTGAGGAATATGTATTTTTTTAGCCAAATTTTGAGGTTTGCAAAGGATTCTGGGTAACAGAACCTGGTCCGAGCCCCACAAGTCACGCCATCTTGGATTCCCATAGGTCTCTAATTCTCAGAAATGCACAGGTTTGGTAGGTTTCCCTAGGTGCCGGCTGACCTAGAGGCCAAAATCTACAGGTAGGCACTTCGCAAAAAGCACCTCTATTTTCTTTAAAAAAATTGGATGTGTCCAAGTTGCGCTTTGGGGCGTTTCCTGTCGCGGGCGCTAGGCCTACCCACACAAGTGAGGTATCATTTTTATCGGGAGACTTGCAGAACGCTGGGTGGAAGGAAATTTGTGGCTCCTCTCAGATTCCAGAACTTTCTGCCACAGAAATGTGAGGAACATGTGTTTTTTTAGCCAAATTTTGAGGTTTGCAAAGGATTCTGGGTAACAGAACCTGGTCCCAGCCCCACAAATCACCCCATCTTGGATTCCCCTAGGTCTCTAGTTTTCAGAAATGCACAGGTTTGGTAGGTTTCCCTAGGTGCCGGCTGAGCTAGAGGCCAAAATCTACAGGTAGGCACTT
This sequence comes from Pleurodeles waltl, assembly GCF_031143425.1. Classification (NCBI taxonomy): domain Eukaryota; kingdom Metazoa; phylum Chordata; class Amphibia; order Caudata; family Salamandridae; genus Pleurodeles; species Pleurodeles waltl. Next base: position 243,129 of record NW_027149919.1, read on the forward strand.
CGCAAAAAGCACCTCTATTTTCTTTAAAAGAATTGGATGTGTCCACGTTGCGCTTTGGGGCGTTTCCTGTCGCGGGCGCTAGGCCTACCCACACAAGTGAGGTATAATTTTTATCGGGAGACTTGCGGGAACGCTGGATGGAAGGAAATTTGTGGCTCCTCTCAGATTCCAGAACTTTCTGCCACAGAAATGTGAGGAACATGTGTTTTTTTAGCCAAATTTTGAGGTTTGCAAAGGATTCTGGGTAACAGAACCTGGTCCCAGCCCCACAAGTCACCCCATCTTGGATTCCCCTAGGTCTCTAGTTTTCAGAAATGCACAGGTTTGGTAGGTTTCCCTAGGTGCCGGCTGAGCTAGAGGCCAAAATCTACAGGTAGGCACTTCGCAAAAAACACCTCTGTTTTCTTTCAAAAAATTGGATGTGTCCACGTTGCGCTTTGGGGCGTTTCCTGTCGCGGGCGCTAGGCCTACCCACACAAGTGAGGTATCATTTTTATCGGGAGACTTGGGGGAACGCTGGGTAGAAAGAAATTTGTGGCTCCTCTCAGATTCCAAAACTTTCTGCCACAGAAATGTGAGGAATATGTATTTTTTTAGCCAAATTTTGAGGTTTGCAAAGGATTCTGGGTAACAGAACCTGGTCCGAGCCCCACAAGTCACGCCATCTTGGATTCCCCTAGGTCTCTAATTCTCAGAAATGCACAGGTTTGGTAGGTTTCCCTAGGTGCCGGCTGACCTAGAGGCCAAAATCTACAGGTAGGCACTTCGCAAAAAGCACCTCTATTTTCTTTAAAAAAATTGGATGTGTCCAAGTTGCGCTTTGGGGCGTTTCCTGTCGCGGGCGCTAGGCCTACCCACACAAGTGAGGTATCATTTTTATCGGGAGACTTGCAGAACGCTGGGTGGAAGGAAATTTGTGGCTCCTCTCAGATTCCAGAACTTTCTGCCACAGAAATGTGAGGAACATGTGTTTTTTTAGCCAAATTTTGAGGTTTGCAAAGGATTCTGGGTAACAGAACCTGGTCCCAGCCCCACAAATCACCCCATCTTGGATTCCCCTAGGTCTCTAGTTTTCAGAAATGCACAGGTTTGGTAGGTTTCCCTAGGTGCCGGCTGAGCTAGAGGCCAAAATCTACAGGTAGGCACTTCGAAAAAAACACCTCTGTTTTCTTTCAAAAAATTGGATGTGTCAACGTTGCGCTTTGGGGCGTTTCCTGTCGCGGGCGCTAGGCCTACCCACACAAGTGAGGTATCATTTTTATCGGGAGACTTGGGGGAACGCTGGGTGGAAGGACATTTGTGGCTCCTCTCAGATTCCAGAACTTTCTGCCACAGAAATGTGAGGAACATGTGTTTTTGTAGCCAAATTTTGAGGTTTGCAAAGGATTCTGGGTAACAGAACCTGGTCCGAGCCCCACAAGTGACCCCATCTTGGATTCCCCTAGGTCTCTAATTTTCAGAAATGCACAGGTTTGGTAGGTTTCCCTAGGTGCCGGCTGAGCTAGAGGCCAAAATCTACAGGTAGACACTTCGCAAAAAACACCTCTGTTTTTTTTAAAAAAATTGGATGTGTCCACGTTGCGCTTTGGGGCGTTTCCTGTCGTGGGCGCTAGGCCTACCCACACAAGTGAGGTATCATTTTTATCGGGAGACTTGGGGGAACGCTGGGTGGAAGGAAATTTGTGGCTCCTCTCAGATTCCAGAACTTTCTGCCACAGAAATGTGAGGAACATGTGTTTTTTTAGCCAAATTTTGAGGTTTGCAAAGGATTCTGGGTAACAGAACCTTGTCCCAGCCCCACAAGTCACCCCATCTTGGATTCCCCTAGGTCTCTAGTTTTCAGAAATGCACAGGTTTGGTAGGTTTCCCTAGGTGCCGGCTGAGCTAGAGGCCAAAATCTACAGGTAGGCACTTCGCAAAAAACACCTCTGTTTTCTTTCAAAAAATTGGATGTGTCCACGTTGCGCTTTGGGGCGTTTCCTGTCGCGGGCGCTAGGCCTACCCACACAAGTGAGGTATCATTTTTATCGGGAGACTTGGGGGAACGCTGGGTGGAAGGAAATTTGTGGCTCCTCTCAGATTCCAAAACTTTCTGCCACAGAAATGTGAGGAATATATATTTTTTTAGCCAAATTTTGAGGTTTGCAAAGGATTCTGGGTAACAGAACCTGGTCCGAGCCCCACAAGTCACCCCATCTTGGATTCCCCTAGGTCTCTAGTTTTTAGAAATGCACAGGTTTGGTAGGTTTCCCTAGGTGTCGGCTGAGCTAGAGGCCGAAATCTACAGGTAGGCACTTCGCAAAAATCACCTCTATTTTGTTTAAAAAAATTAGATGTGTCCACGTTGCGCTTTGGGGCGTTTCCTGTCGCAGGCGCTAGGCCTACCCACACAAGTGAGGTATCATTTTTATCGGGAGACTTGCGGGAACGCTGGGTGGAAGGAAATTTGTGGCTCCTCTCAGATTCCAGAACTTTCTGCCACAGAAATGTGAGGAACATGTGTTTTTTTAGCCAAATTTTGAGGTTTGCAAAGGATTCTGGGTAACAGAACCTGGTCCCAGCCCCACAAGTCACCCCATCTTGGATTCCCCTAGGTCTCTAGTTTTCAGAAATGCACAGGTTTGGTAGGTTTCCCTATGTGCCGGCTGAGCTAGAGGCCAAAATCTACAGGTAGGCACTTCGCAAAAAACACCTCTGTTTTCTTTAAAAAAATTGGATGTGTCCACGTTGCGCTTTGGGGCGTTTCCTGTCACGGGCGCTAGGCCTATCCACACAAGTGAGGTATCATTTTTATCGGGAGACTTGGGGGAACGCTGGGTGGAAGGACATTTGTGGCTCTTCTCAGATTCCAGAACTTTCTGCCACAGAAATTGGAGGAACATGTGTTTTTTTAGCCAAATTTTGAGGTTTGCAAAGGATGTTGGGTAACAGAACCTGGTCCGAGCCCCACAAGTCACCCCATCTTGGATTCCCCTAGGTCTCTAATTTTCAGAAATGCACAGGTTTGGTAGGTTTCCCTAGGTGCCGGCTGAGCTAGAGGCCAAAATCTACAGGTAGACACTTCGCAAAAAACACCTCTGTTTTTTTAAAAAAAATTGGATGTGTCCACGTTGCGCTTTGGGGCGTTTCCTGTCGTGGGCGCTAGGCCTACCCACACAAGTGAGGTATCATTTTTATCGGGAGACTTGGGGGAACGCTGGGTGGAAGGAAATTTGTGGCTCCTCTCAGATTCCAGAACTTTCTGCCACAGAAATGTGAGGAACATGTGTTATTTTAGCCAAATTTTGAGGTTTGCAAAGGATTCTGGGTAACAGAACCTGGTCCCAGCCCCACAAGTCACCCCATCTTGGATGCCCCTAGGTCTCTAGTTTTCAGAAATGCACAGGTTTGGTAGGTTTCCCTAGGTGCCGGCTGAGCTAGAGGCCAAAATCTACAGGTAGGCACTTCGCAAAAAACACCTCTGTCTTCTTTAAAAAAATTGGATATGTCCATGTTGCGCTTTGGGGCGTTTCCTGTCGCGGGCGCTAGGCCTACCCACACAAGTGAGGTATCATTTTTATCGGGAGACTTGGGGGAACGCTGGGTGGAAGGAAATTTGTGGCTCCTCTCAGATTCCAGAACTTTCTGCCACAGAAATGTGAGGAACATGTGTTATTTTAGCCAAATTTTGAGGTTTGGAAAGGATTCTGGGTAACAGAACCTGGTCCGAGCCCCACAAGTCACCCCATCTTGGATTCCCCTAGGTCTCTAGTTTTTAGAAATGCACAGGTTTGGTAGGTTTCCCTAGGTGTCGGCTGAGCTAGAGGCCGAAATCTACAGGTAGGCACTTCGCAAAAATCACCTCTATTTTGTTTAAAAAAATTAGATGTGTCCACGTTGCGCTTTGGGGCGTTTCCTGTCGCAGGCGCTAGGCCTACCCACACAAGTGAGGTATCATTTTTATCGGGAGACTTGCGGGAACGCTGGGTGGAAGGAAATTTGTGGCTCCTCTCAGATTCCAGAACTTTCTGCCACAGAAATGTGAGGAACATGTGTTTTTTTAGCCAAATTTTGAGGTTTGCAAAGGATTCTGGGTAACAGAACCTGGTCCCAGCCCCACAAGTCACCCCATCTTGGATTCCCCTAGGTCTCTAGTTTTCAGAAATGCACAGGTTTGGTAGGTTTCCCTATGTGCCGGCTGAGCTAGAGGCCAAAATCTACAGGTAGGCACTTCGCAAAAAACACCTCTGTTTTCTTTAAAAAAATTGGATGTGTCCACGTTGCGCTTTGGGGCGTTTCCTGTCACGGGCGCTAGGCCTATCCACACAAGTGAGGTATCATTTTTATCGGGAGACTTGGGGGAACGCTGGGTGGAAGGAAATTTGTGGCTCTTCTCAGATTCCAGAACTTTCTGCCACAGAAATTGGAGGAACATGTGTTTTTTTAGCCAAATTTTGAGGTTTGCAAAGGATGTTGGGTAACAGAACCTGGTCAGAGCCCCACAAGTCACCCCATCTTGGATTCCCCTAGGTCTCTAGTTTTCAGAAATGCACAGGTTTGGTAGGTTTCCCTAGGTGCCGGCTGAGCAAGAGGCCAAAATCTACAGGTAGGCACTTCGCAAAAAACACCTCTGTTTTCTTTCAAAAAATTGGATGTGTCCACGTTGCGCTTTGGGGCGTTTCCTGTCGCGGGCGCTAGGCCTACCCACACAAGTGAGGTATAATTTTTATCGGGAGACTTGGGGGAACGCTGGGTGGAAGGAAATTTGTGGCTCCTCTCAGATTCCAGAACTTTCTGCCACACAAATGTGAGGAACATGTGTTTTTTTAGCCAAATTTTGAGGTTTGGAAAGGATTCTGGGTAACAGAACCTGGTCCGAGCCCCACAAGTCACCCCATCTTTGATTCCCCTAGGTCTCTAGTTTTTAGAAATGCACAGGTTTGGCAGGTTTCCCTAGGTGTCGGCTGAGCTAGAGGCCAAAATCTACAGGTAGGCACTTCGCAAAAAGCACCTCTATTTTCTTTAAAAGAATTGGATGTGTCCACGTTGCGCTTTGGGGCGTTTCCTGTCGCGGGCGCTAGGCCTACCCACACAAGTGAGGTATCATTTTTATCGGGAGACTTGCGGGAACGCTGGGTGGAAGGAAATTTGTGGCTCCTCTCAGATTCCAGAACTTTCTGCCACAGAAATGTGAGGAACATGTGTTTTTTTAGCCAAATTTTGAGGTTTGCAAAGGATTCTGGGTAACAGAACCTGGTCCCAGCCCCACAAGTCACCCCATCTTGGATTCCCCTAGGTCTCTAGTTTTCAGAAATGCACAGGTTTGGTAGGTTTCCCTAGGTGCCGGCTGAGCTAGAGGCCAAAATCTACAGGTAGGCACTTCGCAAAAAGCACCTCTATTTTCTTTAAAAAAATTGGATGTGTCCACGTTGCGCTTTGGGGCGTTTCCTGTCGCGGGCGCTAGGCCTACCCACACAAGTGAGGTATAATTTTTATCGGGAGACTTGCGGGAACGCTGGATGGAAGGAAATTTGTGGCTCCTCTCAGATTCCAGAACTTTCTGCCACAGAAATGTGAGGAACATGTGTTTGTTTAGCCAAATTTTGAGGTTTGCAAAGGATTCTGGGTAACAGAACCTGGTCCGAGCCCCACAAGTCACCCTATCTTGGATTCCCCTAGGTCTTTAGTTTTCAGAAATGCACAGGTTTGGTAGGTTTCCCTAGGTGCCGGCTGAGCTAGAGGCCAAAATCTACAGGTAGGCACTTCGCAAAAAGCACCTCTATTTTCTTTAAAAAAATTGGATGTGTCCACGTTGCGCTTTGGGGCGTTTCCTGTCGCGGGCGCTAGGCCTACCCACACAAGTGAGGTATAATTTTTATCGGGAGACTTGCGGGAACGCTGGATGGAAGGAAATTTGTGGCTCCTCTCAGATTCCAGAACTTTCTGCCACAGAAATGTGAGGAACATGTGTTTTTTTAGCCAAATTTTGAGGTTTGCAAAGGATTCTGGGTAACAGAACCTGGTCCCAGCCCCACAAGTCACCCCATCTTGGATTCCCCTAGGTCTCTAGTTTTCAGAAATGCACAGGTTTGGTAGGTTTCCCTAGGTGCCGGCTGAGCTAGAGGCCAAAATCTACAGGTAGGCACTTCGCAAAAAACACCTCTGTTTTCTTTCAAAAAATTGGATGTGTCCACGTTGCGCTTTGGGGCGTTTCCTGTCGCGGGCGCTAGGCCTACCCACACAAGTGAGGTATCATTTTTATCGGGAGACTTGGGGGAACGCTGGGTAGAAGGAAATTTGTGGCTCCTCTCAGATTCCAAAACTTTCTGCCACAGAAATGTGAGGAATATGTATTTTTTTAGCCAAATTTTGAGGTTTGCAAAGGATTCTGGGTAACAGAACCTGGTCCGAGCCCCACAAGTCACGCCATCTTGGATTCCCCTAGGTCTCTAATTCTCAGAAATGCACAGGTTTGGTAGGTTTCCCTAGGTGCCGGCTGACCTAGAGGCCAAAATCTACAGGTAGGCACTTCGCAAAAAGCACCTCTATTTTCTTTAAAAAAATTGGATGTGTCCAAGTTGCGCTTTGGGGCGTTTCCTGTCGCGGGCGCTAGGCCTACCCACACAAGTGAGGTATCATTTTTATCGGGAGACTTGCAGAACGCTGGGTGGAAGGAAATTTGTGGCTCCTCTCAGATTCCAGAACTTTCTGCCACAGAAATGTGAGGAACATGTGTTTTTTTAGCCAAATTTTGAGGTTTGCAAAGGATTCTGGGTAACAGAACCTGGTCCCAGCCCCACAAATCACCCCATCTTGGATTCCCCTAGGTCTCTAGTTTTCAGAAATGCACAGGTTTGGTAGGTTTCCCTAGGTGCCGGCTGAGCTAGAGGCCAAAATCTACAGGTAGGCACTTCGAAAAAAACACCTCTGTTTTCTTTCAAAAAATTGGATGTGTCAACGTTGCGCTTTGGGGCGTTTCCTGTCGCGGGCGCTAGGCCTACCCACACAAGTGAGGTATCATTTTTATCGGGAGACTTGGGGGAACGCTGGGTGGAAGGACATTTGTGGCTCCTCTCAGATTCCAGAACTTTCTGCCACAGAAATGTGAGGAACATGTGTTTTTGTAGCCAAATTTTGAGGTTTGCAAAGGATTCTGGGTAACAGAACCTGGTCCGAGCCCCACAAGTGACCCCATCTTGGATTCCCCTAGGTCTCTAATTTTCAGAAATGCACAGGTTTGGTAGGTTTCCCTAGGTGCCGGCTGAGCTAGAGGCCAAAATCTACAGGTAGACACTTCGCAAAAAACACCTCTGTTTTTTTTAAAAAAATTGGATGTGTCCACGTTGCGCTTTGGGGCGTTTCCTGTCGTGGGCGCTAGGCCTACCCACACAAGTGAGGTATCATTTTTATCGGGAGACTTGGGGGAACGCTGGGTGGAAGGAAATTTGTGGCTCCTCTCAGATTCCAGAACTTTCTGCCACAGAAATGTGAGGAACATGTGTTATTTTAGCCAAATTTTGAGGTTTGGAAAGGATTCTGGGTAACAGAACCTGGTCCGAGCCCCACAAGTCACCCCATCTTGGATTCCCCTAGGTCTCTAGTTTTTAGAAATGCACAGGTTTGGTAGGTTTCCCTAGGTGTCGGCTGAGCTAGAGGCCGAAATCTACAGGTAGGCACTTCGCAAAAATCACCTCTATTTTGTTTAAAAAAATTAGATGTGTCCACGTTGCGCTTTGGGGCGTTTCCTGTCGCAGGCGCTAGGCCTACCCACACAAGTGAGGTATCATTTTTATCGGGAGACTTGGGGGAACGCTGGGTGGAAGGAAATTTGTGGCTCCTCTCAGATTCCAGAACTTTCTGCCACAGAAATGTGAGGAACATGTGTTTGTTTAGCCAAATTTTGAGGTTTGCAAAGGATTCTGGGTAACAGAACCTGGTCCGAGCCCCACAAGTCACCCTATCTTGGATTCCCCTAGGTCTTTAGTTTTCAGAAATGCACAGGTTTGGTAGGTTTCCCTAGGTGCCGGCTGAGCTAGAGGCCAAAATCTACAGGTAGGCACTTCGCAAAAAGCACCTCTATTTTCTTTAAAAAAATTGGATGTGTCCACGTTGCGCTTTGGGGCGTTTCCTGTCGCGGGCGCTAGGCCTACCCACACAAGTGAGGTATAATTTTTATCGGGAGACTTGCGGGAACGCTGGATGGAAGGAAATTTGTGGCTCCTCTCAGATTCCAGAACTTTCTGCCACAGAAATGTGAGGAACATGTGTTTTTTTAGCCAAATTTTGAGGTTTGCAAAGGATTCTGGGTAACAGAACCTGGTCCCAGCCCCACAAGTCACCCCATCTTGGATTCCCCTAGGTCTCTAGTTTTCAGAAATGCACAGGTTTGGTAGGTTTCCCTAGGTGCCGGCTGAGCTAGAGGCCAAAATCTACAGGTAGGCACTTCGCAAAAAACACCTCTGTTTTCTTTCAAAAAATTGGATGTGTCCACGTTGCGCTTTGGGGCGTTTCCTGTCGCGGGCGCTAGGCCTACCCACACAAGTGAGGTATCATTTTTATCGGGAGACTTGGGGGAACGCTGGGTAGAAGGAAATTTGTGGCTCCTCTCAGATTCCAAAACTTTCTGCCACAGAAATGTGAGGAATATGTATTTTTTTAGCCAAATTTTGAGGTTTGCAAAGGATTCTGGGTAACAGAACCTGGTCCGAGCCCCACAAGTCACGCCATCTTGGATTCCCCTAGGTCTCTAATTCTCAGAAATGCACAGGTTTGGTAGGTTTCCCTAGGTGCCGGCTGACCTAGAGGCCAAAATCTACAGGTAGGCACTTCGCAAAAAGCACCTCTATTTTCTTTAAAAAAATTGGATGTGTCCAAGTTGCGCTTTGGGGCGTTTCCTGTCGCGGGCGCTAGGCCTACCCACACAAGTGAGGTATCATTTTTATCGGGAGACTTGCAGAACGCTGGGTGGAAGGAAATTTGTGGCTCCTCTCAGATTCCAGAACTTTCTGCCACAGAAATGTGAGGAACATGTGTTTTTTTAGCCAAATTTTGAGGTTTGCAAAGGATTCTGGGTAACAGAACCTGGTCCCAGCCCCACAAATCACCCCATCTTGGATTCCCCTAGGTCTCTAGTTTTCAGAAATGCACAGGTTTGGTAGGTTTCCCTAGGTGCCGGCTGAGCTAGAGGCCAAAATCTACAGGTAGGCACTTCGCAAAAAGCACCTCTATTTTCTTTAAAAGAATTGGATGTGTCCACGTTGCGCTTTGGGGCGTTTCCTGTCGCGGGCGCTAGGCCTACCCACACAAGTGAGGTATAATTTTTATCGGGAGACTTGCGGGAACGCTGGATGGAAGGAAATTTGTGGCTCCTCTCAGATTCCAGAACTTTCTGCCACAGAAATGTGAGGAACATGTGTTTTTTTAGCCAAATTTTGAGGTTTGCAAAGGATTCTGGGTAACAGAACCTGGTCCCAGCCCCACAAGTCACCCCATCTTGGATTCCCCTAGGTCTCTAGTTTTCAGAAATGCACAGGTTTGGTAGGTTTCCCTAGGTGCCGGCTGAGCTAGAGGCCAAAATCTACAGGTAGGCACTTCGCAAAAAACACCTCTGTTTTCTTTCAAAAAATTGGATGTGTCCACGTTGCGCTTTGGGGCGTTTCCTGTCGCGGGCGCTAGGCCTACCCACACAAGTGAGGTATCATTTTTATCGGGAGACTTGGGGGAACGCTGGGTAGAAAGAAATTTGTGGCTCCTCTCAGATTCCAAAACTTTCTGCCACAGAAATGTGAGGAATATGTATTTTTTTAGCCAAATTTTGAGGTTTGCAAAGGATTCTGGGTAACAGAACCTGGTCCGAGCCCCACAAGTCACGCCATCTTGGATTCCCCTAGGTCTCTAATTCTCAGAAATGCACAGGTTTGGTAGGTTTCCCTAGGTGCCGGCTGACCTAGAGGCCAAAATCTACAGGTAGGCACTTCGCAAAAAGCACCTCTATTTTCTTTAAAAAAATTGGATGTGTCCAAGTTGCGCTTTGGGGCGTTTCCTGTCGCGGGCGCTAGGCCTACCCACACAAGTGAGGTATCATTTTTATCGGGAGACTTGCAGAACGCTGGGTGGAAGGAAATTTGTGGCTCCTCTCAGATTCCAGAACTTTCTGCCACAGAAATGTGAGGAACATGTGTTTTTTTAGCCAAATTTTGAGGTTTGCAAAGGATTCTGGGTAACAGAACCTGGTCCCAGCCCCACAAATCACCCCATCTTGGATTCCCCTAGGTCTCTAGTTTTCAGAAATGCACAGGTTTGGTAGGTTTCCCTAGGTGCCGGCTGAGCTAGAGGCCAAAATCTACAGGTAGGCACTTCGAAAAAAACACCTCTGTTTTCTTTCAAAAAATTGGATGTGTCAACGTTGCGCTTTGGGGCGTTTCCTGTCGCGGGCGCTAGGCCTACCCACACAAGTGAGGTATCATTTTTATCGGGAGACTTGGGGGAACGCTGGGTGGAAGGACATTTGTGGCTCCTCTCAGATTCCAGAACTTTCTGCCACAGAAATGTGAGGAACATGTGTTTTTGTAGCCAAATTTTGAGGTTTGCAAAGGATTCTGGGTAACAGAACCTGGTCCGAGCCCCACAAGTGACCCCATCTTGGATTCCCCTAGGTCTCTAATTTTCAGAAATGCACAGGTTTGGTAGGTTTCCCTAGGTGCCGGCTGAGCTAGAGGCCAAAATCTACAGGTAGACACTTCGCAAAAAACACCTCTGTTTTTTTAAAAAAAATTGGATGTGTCCACGTTGCGCTTTGGGGCGTTTCCTGTCGTGGGCGCTAGGCCTACCCACACAAGTGAGGTATCATTTTTATCGGGAGACTTGGGGGAACGCTGGGTGGAAGGAAATTTGTGGCTCCTCTCAGATTCCAGAACTTTCTGCCACAGAAATGTGAGGAACATGTGTTTTTTTAGCCAAATTTTGAGGTTTGCAAAGGATTCTGGGTAACAGAACCTTGTCCCAGCCCCACAAGTCACCCCATCTTGGATTCCCCTAGGTCTCTAGTTTTCAGAAATGCACAGGTTTGGTAGGTTTCCCTAGGTGCCGGCTGAGCTAGAGGCCAAAATCTACAGGTAGGCACTTCGCAAAAAACACCTCTGTTTTCTTTCAAAAAATTGGATGTGTCCACGTTGCGCTTTGGGGCGTTTCCTGTCGCGGGCGCTAGGCCTACCCACACAAGTGAGGTATCATTTTTATCGGGAGACTTGGGGGAACGCTGGGTGGAAGGAAATTTGTGGCTCCTCTCAGATTCCAAAACTTTCTGCCACAGAAATGTGAGGAATATATATTTTTTTAGCCAAATTTTGAGGTTTGCAAAGGATTCTGGGTAACAGAACCTGGTCCGAGCCCCACAAGTCACCCCATCTTGGATTCCCCTAGGTCTCTAGTTTTTAGAAATGCACAGGTTTGGTAGGTTTCCCTAGGTGTCGGCTGAGCTAGAGGCCGAAATCTACAGGTAGGCACTTCGCAAAAATCACCTCTATTTTGTTTAAAAAAATTAGATGTGTCCACGTTGCGCTTTGGGGCGTTTCCTGTCGCAGGCGCTAGGCCTACCCACACAAGTGAGGTATCATTTTTATCGGGAGACTTGCGGGAACGCTGGGTGGAAGGAAATTTGTGGCTCCTCTCAGATTCCAGAACTTTCTGCCACAGAAATGTGAGGAACATGTGTTTTTTTAGCCAAATTTTGAGGTTTGCAAAGGATTCTGGGTAACAGAACCTGGTCCCAGCCCCACAAGTCACCCCATCTTGGATTCCCCTAGGTCTCTAGTTTTCAGAAATGCACAGGTTTGGTAGGTTTCCCTATGTGCCGGCTGAGCTAGAGGCCAAAATCTACAGGTAGGCACTTCGCAAAAAACACCTCTGTTTTCTTTAAAAAAATTGGATGTGTCCACGTTGCGCTTTGGGGCGTTTCCTGTCACGGGCGCTAGGCCTATCCACACAAGTGAGGTATCATTTTTATCGGGAGACTTGGGGGAACGCTGGGTGGAAGGAAATTTGTGGCTCTTCTCAGATTCCAGAACTTTCTGCCACAGAAATTGGAGGAACATGTGTTTTTTTAGCCAAATTTTGAGGTTTGCAAAGGATGTTGGGTAACAGAACCTGGTCCGAGCCCCACAAGTCACCCCATCTTGGATTCCCCTAGGTCTCTAATTTTCAGAAATGCACAGGTTTGGTAGGTTTCCCTAGGTGCCGGCTGAGCTAGAGGCCAAAATCTACAGGTAGACACTTCGCAAAAAACACCTCTGTTTTTTAAAAAAAAATTGGATGTGTCCACGTTGCGCTTTGGGGCGTTTCCTGTCGTGGGCGCTAGGCCTACCCACACAAGTGAGGTATCATTTTTATCGGGAGACTTGGGGGAACGCTGGGTGGAAGGAAATTTGTGGCTCCTCTCAGATTCCAGAACTTTCTGCCACAGAAATGTGAGGAACATGTGTTATTTTAGCCAAATTTTGAGGTTTGCAAAGGATTCTGGGTAACAGAACCTGGTCCCAGCCCCACAAGTCACCCCATCTTGGATGCCCCTAGGTCTCTAGTTTTCAGAAATGCACAGGTTTGGTAGGTTTCCCTAGGTGCCGGCTGAGCTAGAGGCCAAAATCTACAGGTAGGCACTTCGCAAAAAACACCTCTGTCTTCTTTAAAAAAATTGGATATGTCCATGTTGCGCTTTGGGGCGTTTCCTGTCGCGGGCGCTAGGCCTACCCACACAAGTGAGGTATCATTTTTATCGGGAGACTTGGGGGAACGCTGGGTGGAAGGAAATTTGTGGCTCCTCTCAGATTCCAGAACTTTCTGCCACAGAAATGTGAGGAACATGTGTTATTTTAGCCAAATTTTGAGGTTTGGAAAGGATTCTGGGTAACAGAACCTGGTCCGAGCCCCACAAGTCACCCCATCTTGGATTCCCCTAGGTCTCTAGTTTTTAGAAATGCACAGGTTTGGTAGGTTTCCCTAGGTGTCGGCTGAGCTAGAGGCCGAAATCTACAGGTAGGCACTTCGCAAAAATCACCTCTATTTTGTTTAAAAAAATTAGATGTGTCCACGTTGCGCTTTGGGGCGTTTCCTGTCGCAGGCGCTAGGCCTACCCACACAAGTGAGGTATCATTTTTATCGGGAGACTTGCGGGAACGCTGGGTGGAAGGAAATTTGTGGCTCCTCTCAGATTCCAGAACTTTCTGCCACAGAAATGTGAGGAACATGTGTTTTTTTAGCCAAATTTTGAGGTTTGCAAAGGATTCTGGGTAACAGAACCTGGTCCCAGCCCCACAAGTCACCCCATCTTGGATTCCCCTAGGTCTCTAGTTTTCAGAAATGCACAGGTTTGGTAGGTTTCCCTATGTGCCGGCTGAGCTAGAGGCCAAAATCTACAGGTAGGCACTTCGCAAAAAACACCTCTGTTTTCTTTAAAAAAATTGGATGTGTCCACGTTGCGCTTTGGGGCGTTTCCTGTCACGGGCGCTAGGCCTATCCACACAAGTGAGGTATCATTTTTATCGGGAGACTTGGGGGAACGCTGGGTGGAAGGAAATTTGTGGCTCTTCTCAGATTCCAGAACTTTCTGCCACAGAAATTGGAGGAACATGTGTTTTTTTAGCCAAATTTTGAGGTTTGCAAAGGATGTTGGGTAACAGAACCTGGTCAGAGCCCCACAAGTCACCCCATCTTGGATTCCCCTAGGTCTCTAGTTTTCAGAAATGCACAGGTTTGGTAGGTTTCCCTAGGTGCCGGCTGAGCAAGAGGCCAAAATCTACAGGTAGGCACTTCGCAAAAAACACCTCTGTTTTCTTTCAAAAAATTGGATGTGTCCACGTTGCGCTTTGGGGCGTTTCCTGTCGCGGGCGCTAGGCCTACCCACACAAGTGAGGTATAATTTTTATCGGGAGACTTGGGGGAACGCTGGGTGGAAGGAAATTTGTGGCTCCTCTCAGATTCCAGAACTTTCTGCCACACAAATGTGAGGAACATGTGTTTTTTTAGCCAAATTTTGAGGTTTGGAAAGGATTCTGGGTAACAGAACCTGGTCCGAGCCCCACAAGTCACCCCATCTTTGATTCCCCTAGGTCTCTAGTTTTTAGAAATGCACAGGTTTGGCAGGTTTCCCTAGGTGTCGGCTGAGCTAGAGGCCAAAATCTACAGGTAGGCACTTCGCAAAAAGCACCTCTATTTTCTTTAAAAGAATTGGATGTGTCCACGTTGCGCTTTGGGGCGTTTCCTGTCGCGGGCGCTAGGCCTACCCACACAAGTGAGGTATCATTTTTATCGGGAGACTTGCGGGAACGCTGGGTGGAAGGAAATTTGTGGCTCCTCTCAGATTCCAGAACTTTCTGCCACAGAAATGTGAGGAACATGTGTTTTTTTAGCCAAATTTTGAGGTTTGCAAAGGATTCTGGGTAACAGAACCTGGTCCCAGCCCCACAAGTCACCCCATCTTGGATTCCCCTAGGTCTCTAGTTTTCAGAAATGCACAGGTTTGGTAGGTTTCCCTAGGTGCCGGCTGAGCTAGAGGCCAAAATCTACAGGTAGGCACTTCGCAAAAAACACCTCTGTTTTCTTTCAAAAAATTGGATGTGTCCACGTTGCGCTTTGGGGCGTTTCCTGTCGCGGGCGCTAGGCCTACCCACACAAGTGAGGTATCATTTTTATCGGGAGACTTGGGGGAACGCTGGGTGGAAGGAAATTTGTGGCTCCTCTCAGATTCCAAAACTTTCTGCCACAGAAATGTGAGGAATATATATTTTTTTAGCCAAATTTTGAGGTTTGCAAAGGATTCTGGGTAACAGAACCTGGTCCGAGCCCCACAAGTCACCCCATCTTGGATTCCCCTAGGTCTCTAATTCTCAGAAATGCACAGGTTTGGTAGGTTTCCCTAGGTGCCGGCTGACCTAGAGGCCAAAATCTACAGGTAGGCACTTCGCAAAAAGCACCTCTATTTTCTTTAAAAAAATTGGATGTGTCCAAGTTGCGCTTTGGGGCGTTTCCTGTCGCGGGCGCTAGGCCTACCCACACAAGTGAGGTATCATTTTTATCGGGAGACTTGCAGAACGCTGGGTGGAAGGAAATTTGTGGCTCCTCTCAGATTCCAGAACTTTCTGCCACAGAAATGTGAGGAACATGTTTTTTTTTAGCCAAATTTTGAGGTTTGCAAAGGATTCTGGGTAACAGAACCTGGTCCCAGCCCCACAAGTCACCCCATCTTGGATTCCCCTAGGTCTCTAGTTTTCAGAAATGCACAGGTTTGGTAGGTTTCCCTAGGTGCCGCCTGAGCTAGAGGCCAAAATCTACAGGTAGGCACTTCGCAAAAAACACCTCTGTTTTCTTTCAAAAAATTGGATGTGTCAACGTTGCGCTTTGGGGCGTTTCCTGTCGCGGGCGCTAGGCCTACCCACACAAGTGAGGTATCATTTTTATCGGGAGACTTGGGGGAACGCTGGGTGGAAGGAAATTTGTGGCTCCTCTCAGATTCCAGAACTTTCTGCCACAGAAATGTGAGGAACATGTGTTTTTGTAGCCAAATTTTGAGGTTTGCAAAGGATTCTGGGTAACAGAACCTGGTCCGAGCCCCACAAGTCACCCCATCTTGGATTCCCCTAGGTCTCTAATTTTCAGAAATGCACAGGTTTGGTAGGTTTCCCTAGGTGCCGGCTGAGCTAGAGGCCAAAATCTACAGGTAGACACTTCGCAAAAAACACCTCTGGTTTTTTTTAAAAAATTGGATGTGTCCACGTTGCGCTTTGGGGCGTTTCCTGTCGTGGGCGCTAGGCCTACCCACACAAGTGAGGTATCATTTTTATCGGGAGACTTTGGGGAACGCTGGGTGGAAGGAAATTAGTGGCTCCTCTCAGATTCCAGAACTTTCTGCCACAGAAATGTGAGGAACATGTGTTTTTTTAGCCAAATTTTGAGGTTTGCAAAGGATTCTGGGTAACAGAACCTGGTCCGAGCCCCACAAGTCACACCATCTTGGATTCCCCTAGGTCTCTAGTTTTCAGAAATGCACAGGTTTGGTAGGTTTCCCTATGTGCCGGCTGAGCTAGAGGCCAAAATCTACAGGTAGGCACTTCGCAAAAAACACCTCTGTTTTCTTTAAAAAAATTGGATGTGTCCACGTTGCGCTTTGGGGCGTTTCCTGTCACGGGCGCTAGGCCTACCCACACAAGTGAGGTATCATTTTTATCGGGAGACTTGGGGGAACGCTGGGTGGAAGGAAATTTGTGGCTCTTCTCAGATTCCAGAACTTTCTGCCACAGAAATGTGAGGAACATGTGTTTTTTTAGCCAAATTTTGAGGTTTGCAAAGGATGTTGGGTAACAGAACCTGGTCAGAGCCCCACAAGTCACCCCATCTTGGATTCCCCTAGGTCTCTAGTTTTCAGAAATGCACAGGTTTGGTAGGTTTCCCTAGGTGCCGGCTGAGCTAGAGGCCAAAATCTACAGGTAGGCACTTCGCAAAAAACACCTCTGTTTTCTTTAAAAAAATTGGATGTGTCCACGTTGCGCTTTGGGGCGTTTCCTGTCGCGGGCGCTAGGCCTACCCACACAAGTGAGGTATCATTTTTATCGGGAGACTTGGGGGAACGCTGGGTGGAAGGAAATTTGTGGCTCCTCTCAGATTCCAAAACTTTCTGCCACAGAAATGTGAGGAATATGTATTTTTTTAGCCAAATTTTGAGGTTTGCAAAGGATTCTGGGTAACAGAACCTGGTCCGAGCCCCACAAGTCACGCCATCTTGGATTCCCCTAGGTCTCTAATTCTCAGAAATGCACAGGTTTGGTAGGTTTCCCTAGGTGCCGGCTGACCTAGAGGCCAAAATCTACAGGTAGGCACTTCGCAAAAAGCACCTCTATTTTCTTTAAAAAAATTGGATGTGTCCAAGTTGCGCTTTGGGGCGTTTCCTGTCGCGGGCGCTAGGCCTACCCACACAAGTGAGGTATCATTTTTATCGGGAGACTTGGGGGAACGCTGGGTGGAAGGAAATTTGTGGCTCCTCTCAGATTCCAGAACTTTCTGCCACAGAAATGTGAGGAACATGTGTTTTTGTAGCCAAATTTTGAGGTTTGCAAAGGATTCTGGGTAACAGAACCTGGTCCGAGCCCCACAAGTCACCCCATCTTGGATTCCCCTAGGTCTCTAATTTTCAGAAATGCACAGGTTTGGTAGGTTTCCCTAGGTGCTGGCTGAGCTAGAGGCCAAAATCTACAGGTAGACACTTCGCAAAAAACACCTCTGTTTTTTTTTAAAAAATTGGATGTGTCCACGTTGCGCTTTGGGGCGTTTCCTGTCGTGGGCGCTAGGCCTACCCACACAAGTGAGGTATCATTTTTATCGGGAGACTTGGGGGAACGCTGGGTGGAAGGAAATTTGTGGCTCCTCTCAGATTCCAGAACTTTCTGCCACAGAAATGTGAGGAACATGTGTTTTTGTAGCCAAATTTTGAGGTTTGCAAAGGATTCTGGGTAACAGAACCTGGTCCGAGCCCCACAAGTCACCCCATCTTGGATGCCCCTAGGTCTCTAGTTTTCAGAAATGCACAGGTTTGGTAGGTTTCCCTAGGTGCCGGCTGAGCTAGAGGCCAAAATCTACAGGTAGGCACTTCGCAAAAAACACCTCTGTCTTCTTTAAAAAAATTGGATATGTCCATGTTGCGCTTTGGGGCGTTTCCTGTCGCGGGCGCTAGGCCTACCCACACAAGTGAGGTATCATTTTTATCGGGAGACTTGGGGGAACGCTGGGTGGAAGGAAATTTGTGGCTCCTCTCAGATTCCAGAACTTTCTGCCACAGAAATGTGAGGAACATGTGTTATTTTAGCCAAATTTTGAGGTTTGGAAAGGATTCTGGGTAACAGAACCTGGTCCGAGCCCCACAAGTCACCCCATCTTGGATTCCCCTAGGTCTCTAGTTTTTAGAAATGCACAGGTTTGGTAGGTTTCCCTAGGTGTCGGCTGAGCTAGAGGCCAAAATCTACAGGTAGACACTTCGCAAAAAACACCTCTGTTTTTTTTAAAAAAATTGGATGTGTCCACGTTGCGCTTTGGGGCGTTTCCTGTCGTGGGCGCTAGGCCTACCCACACAAGTGAGGTATCATTTTTATCGGGAGACTTTGGGGAACGCTGGGTGGAAGGAAATTAGTGGCTCCTCTCAGATTCCAGAACTTTCTGCCACAGAAATGTGAGGAACATGTGTTTTTTTAGCCAAATTTTGAGGTTTGCAAAGGATTTTGGGTAACAGAACCTGGTCCGAGCCCCACAAGTCACACCATCTTGGATTCCCCTAGGTCTCTAGTTTTCAGAAATGCACAGGTTTGGTAGGTTTCCCTATGTGCCGGCTGAGCTAGAGGCCAAAATCTACAGGTAGGCACTTCGCAAAAAACACCTCTGTTTTCTTTAAAAAAATTGGATGTGTCCACGTTGCGCTTTGGGGCGTTTCCTGTCACGGGCGCTAGGCCTACCCACACAAGTGAGGTATCATTTTTATCGGGAGACTTGGGGGAACGCTGGGTGGAAGGAAATTTGTGGCTCTTCTCAGATTCCAGAACTTTCTGCCACAGAAATGTGAGGAACATGTGTTTTTTTAGCCAAATTTTGAGGTTTGCAAAGGATGTTGGGTAACAGAACCTGGTCAGAGCCCCACAAGTCACCCCATCTTGGATTCCCCTAGGTCTCTAGTTTTCAGAAATGCACAGGTTTGGTAGGTTTCCCTAGGTGCCGGCTGAGCTAGAGGCCAAAATCTACAGGTAGGCACTTCGCAAAAAACACCTCTGTTTTCTTTAAAAAAATTGGATGTGTCCACGTTGCGCTTTGGGGCGTTTCCTGTCGCGGGCGCTAGGCCTACCCACACAAGTGAGGTATCATTTTTATCGGGAGACTTGGGGGAACGCTGGGTGGAAGGAAATTTGTGGCTCCTCTCAGATTCCAAAACTTTCTGCCACAGAAATGTGAGGAATATGTATTTTTTTAGCCAAATTTTGAGGTTTGCAAAGGATTCTGGGTAACAGAACCTGGTCCGAGCCCCACAAGTCACGCCATCTTGGATTCCCCTAGGTCTCTAATTCTCAGAAATGCACAGGTTTGGTAGGTTTCCCTAGGTGCCGGCTGACCTAGAGGCCAAAATCTACAGGTAGGCACTTCGCAAAAAGCACCTCTATTTTCTTTAAAAAAATTGGATGTGTCCAAGTTGCGCTTTGGGGCGTTTCCTGTCGCGGGCGCTAGGCCTACCCACACAAGTGAGGTATCATTTTTATCGGGAGACTTGGGGGAACGCTGGGTGGAAGGAAATTTGTGGCTCCTCTCAGATTCCAGAACTTTCTGCCACAGAAATGTGAGGAACATGTGTTTTTGTAGCCAAATTTTGAGGTTTGCAAAGGATTCTGGGTAACAGAACCTGGTCCGAGCCCCACAAGTCACCCCATCTTGGATTCCCCTAGGTCTCTAATTTTCAGAAATGCACAGGTTTGGTAGGTTTCCCTAGGTGCTGGCTGAGCTAGAGGCCAAAATCTACAGGTAGACACTTCGCAAAAAACACCTCTGTTTTTTTTAAAAAAATTGGATGTGTCCACGTTGCGCTTTGGGGCGTTTCCTGTCGTGGGCGCTAGGCCTACCCACACAAGTGAGGTATCATTTTTATCGGGAGACTTGGGGGAACGCTGGGTGGAAGGAAATTTGTGGCTCCTCTCAGATTCCAGAACTTTCTGCCACAGAAATGTGAGGAACATGTGTTTTTGTAGCCAAATTTTGAGGTTTGCAAAGGATTCTGGGTAACAGAACCTGGTCCGAGCCCCACAAGTCACCCCATCTTGGATGCCCCTAGGTCTCTAGTTTTCAGAAATGCACAGGTTTGGTAGGTTTCCCTAGGTGCCGGCTGAGCTAGAGGCCAAAATCTACAGGTAGGCACTTCGCAAAAAACACCTCTGTCTTCTTTAAAAAAATTGGATATGTCCATGTTGCGCTTTGGGGCGTTTCCTGTCGCGGGCGCTAGGCCTACCCACACAAGTGAGGTATCATTTTTATCGGGAGACTTGGGGGAACGCTGGGTGGAAGGAAATTTGTGGCTCCTCTCAGATTCCAGAACTTTCTGCCACAGAAATGTGAGGAACATGTGTTATTTTAGCCAAATTTTGA
Organism: Pleurodeles waltl; assembly: GCF_031143425.1. Classification (NCBI taxonomy): domain Eukaryota; kingdom Metazoa; phylum Chordata; class Amphibia; order Caudata; family Salamandridae; genus Pleurodeles; species Pleurodeles waltl. The sequence goes on from NW_027149919.1 coordinate 263,265, forward strand.
GGTTTGGAAAGGATTCTGGGTAACAGAACCTGGTCCGAGCCCCACAAGTCACCCCATCTTGGATTCCCCTAGGTCTCTAGTTTTTAGAAATGCACAGGTTTGGTAGGTTTCCCTAGGTGTCGGCTGAGCTAGAGGCCAAAATCTACAGGTAGACACTTCGCAAAAAACACCTCTGTTTTTTTTAAAAAAATTGGATGTGTCCACGTTGCGCTTTGGGGCGTTTCCTGTCGTGGGCGCTAGGCCTACCCACACAAGTGAGGTATCATTTTTATCGGGAGACTTTGGGGAACGCTGGGTGGAAGGAAATTAGTGGCTCCTCTCAGATTCCAGAACTTTCTGCCACAGAAATGTGAGGAACATGTGTTTTTTTAGCCAAATTTTGAGGTTTGCAAAGGATTTTGGGTAACAGAACCTGGTCCGAGCCCCACAAGTCACACCATCTTGGATTCCCCTAGGTCTCTAGTTTTCAGAAATGCACAGGTTTGGTAGGTTTCCCTATGTGCCGGCTGAGCTAGAGGCCAAAATCTACAGGTAGGCACTTCGCAAAAAACACCTCTGTTTTCTTTAAAAAAATTGGATGTGTCCACGTTGCGCTTTCGGGCGTTTCCTGTCACGGTCGCTAGGCCTTCCCACACAAGTGAGGTATCATTTTTATCGGGAGACTTGGGGGAACGCTGGGTGGAAGGAAATTTGTGGCTCTTCTCAGATTCCAGAACTTTCTGCCACAGAAATGTGAGGAACATGTGTTTTTTTAGCCAAATTTTGAGGTTTGCAAAGGATGTTGGGTAACAGAACCTGGTCAGAGCCCCACAAGTCACCCCATCTTGGATTCCCCTAGGTCTCTAGTTTTCAGAAATGCACAGGTTTGGTAGGTTTCCCTAGGTGCCGGCTGAGCAAGAGGCCAAAATCTACAGGTAGGCACTTCGCAAAAAACACCTCTGTTTTCTTTCAAAAAATTGGATGTGTCCACGTTGCGCTTTGGGGCGTTTCCTGTCGCGGGCGCTAGGCCTACCCACACAAGTGAGGTATCATTTTTATCGGGAGACTTGGGGGAACGCTGGGTGGAAGGAAATTTGTGGCTCCTCTCAGATTCCAAAACTTTCTGCCACAGAAATGTGAGGAATATGTATTTTTTTAGCCAAATTTTGAGGTTTGCAAAGGATTCTGGGTAACAGAACCTGGTCCGAGCCCCACAAGTCACGCCATCTTGGATTCCCCTAGGTCTCTAATTCTCAGAAATGCACAGGTTTGGTAGGTTTCCCTAGGTGCCGGCTGACCTAGAGGCCAAAATCTACAGGTAGGCACTTCGCAAAAAGCACCTCTATTTTCTTTAAAAAAATTGGATGTGTCCAAGTTGCGCTTTGGGGCGTTTCCTGTCGCGGGCGCTAGGCCTACCCACACAAGTGAGGTATCATTTTTATCGGGAGACTTGCAGAACGCTGGGTGGAAGGAAATTTGTGGCTCCTCTCAGATTCCAGAACTTTCTGCCACAGAAATGTGAGGAACATGTGTTTTTTTAGCCAAATTTTGAGGTTTGCAAAGGATTCTGGGTAACAGAACCTGGTCCCAGCCCCACAAGTCACCCCATCTTGGATTCCCCTAGGTCTCTAGTTTTCAGAAATGCACAGGTTTGGTAGGTTTCCCTAGGTGCCGGCTGAGCTAGAGGCCAAAATCTACAGGTAGACACTTCGCAAAAAACACCTCTGTTTTTTTAAAAAAAATTGGATGTGTCCACGTTGCGCTTTGGGGCGTTTCCTGTCGTGGGCGCTAGGCCTACCCACACAAGTGAGGTATCATTTTTATCGGGAGACTTGGGGGAACGCTGGGTGGAAGGAAATTTGTGGCTCCTCTCAGATTCCAGAACTTTCTGCCACAGAAATGTGAGGAACATGTGTTATTTTAGCCAAATTTTGAGGTTTGCAAAGGATTCTGGGTAACAGAACCTGGTCCCAGCCCCACAAGTCACCCCATCTTGGATGCCCCTAGGTCTCTAGTTTTCAGAAATGCACAGGTTTGGTAGGTTTCCCTAGGTGCCGGCTGAGCTAGAGGCCAAAATCTACAGGTAGGCACTTCGCAAAAAACACCTCTGTCTTCTTTAAAAAAATTGGATATGTCCATTTTGCGCTTTGGGGCGTTTCCTGTCGCGGGCGCTAGGCCTACCCACACAAGTGAGGTATCATTTCTATCGGGAGACTTGGGGGAACGCTGGGTGGAAGGAAATTTGTGGCTCCTCTCAGATTCCAGAACTTTCTGCCACAGAAATGTGAGGAACATGTGTTATTTTAGCCAAATTTTGAGGTTTGGAAAGGATTCTGGGTAACAGAACCTGGTCCGAGCCCCACAAGTCACCCCATCTTGGATTCCCCTAGGTCTCTAGTTTTTAGAAATGCACAGGTTTGGTAGGTTTCCCTAGGTGTCGGCTGAGCTAGAGGCCGAAATCTACAGGTAGGCACTTCGCAAAAATCACCTCTATTTTGTTTAAAAAAATTAGATGTGTCCACGTTGCGCTTTGGGGCGTTTCCTGTCGCAGGCGCTAGGCCTACCCACACAAGTGAGGTATCATTTTTATCGGGAGACTTGGGGGAACGCTGGGTGGAAGGAAATTTGTGGCTCCTCTCAGATTCCAGAACTTTCTGCCACAGAAATGTGAGGAACATGTGTTTGTTTAGCCAAATTTTGAGGTTTGCAAAGGATTCTGGGTAACAGAACCTGGTCCGAGCCCCACAAGTCACCCTATCTTGGATTCCCCTAGGTCTTTAGTTTTCAGAAATGCACAGGTTTGGTAGGTTTCCCTAGGTGCCGGCTGAGCTAGAGGCCAAAATCTACAGGTAGGCACTTCGCAAAAAGCACCTCTATTTTCTTTAAAAAAATTGGATGTGTCCACGTTGCGCTTTGGTGCGTTTCCTGTCGTGGGCGCTAGGCCTACCCACACAAGTGAGGTATCATTTTTATCGGGAGACTTGCGGGAACGCTGGGTGGAAGGAAATTTGTGGCTCCTCTCAGATTCCAGAACTTTCTGCCACAGAAATGTGAGGAACATGTGTTTTTTTAGCCAAATTTTGAGGTTTGCAAAGGATTCTGGGTAACAGAACCTGGTCCCAGCCCCACAAGTAACCCCATCTTGGATTCCCCTAGGTCTCTAGTTTTCAGAAATGCACAGGTTTGGTAGGTTTCCCTATGTGCCGGCTGAGCTAGAGGCCAAAATCTACAGGTAGGCACTTCGCAAAAAACACCTCTGTTTTCTTTAAAAAAATTGGATGTGTCCACGTTGCGCTTTGGGGCGTTTCCTGTCACGGTCGCTAGGCCTTCCCACACAAGTGAGGTATCATTTTTATCGGGAGACTTGGGGGAACGCTGGGTGGAAGGAAATTTGTGGCTCTTCTCAGATTCCAGAACTTTCTGCCACAGAAATGTGAGGAACATGTGTTTTTTTAGCCAAATTTTGAGGTTTGCAAAGGATGTTGGGTAACAGAACCTGGTCAGAGCCCCACAAGTCACCCCATCTTGGATTCCCCTAGGTCTCTAGTTTTCAGAAATGCACAGGTTTGGTAGGTTTCCCTAGGTGCCGGCTGAGCAAGAGGCCAAAATCTACAGGTAGGCACTTCGCAAAAAACACCTCTGTTTTCTTTCAAAAAATTGGATGTGTCCACGTTGCGCTTTGGGGCGTTTCCTGTCGCGGGCGCTAGGCCTACCCACACAAGTGAGGTATCATTTTTATCGGGAGACTTGCGGGAACGCTGGATGGAAGGAAATTTGTGGCTCCTCTCAGATTCCAGAACTTTCTGCCACAGAAATGTGAGGAACATGTGTTTTTTTAGCCAAATTTTGAGGTTTGCAAAGTATTCTGGGTAACAGAACCTGGTCCCAGCCCCACAAGTCACCCCATCTTGGATTCCCCTAGGTCTCTAGTTTTCAGAAATGCACAGGTTTGGTAGGTTTCCCTAGGTGCCGGCTGAGCTAGAGGCCAAAATCTACAGGTAGGCACTTCGCAAAAAACACCTCTGTTTTCTTTAAAAAAATTGGATGTGTCCACGTTGCGCTTTGGGGCGTTTCCTGTCGCGGGCGCTAGGCATACCCACACAAGTGAGGTATCATTTTTATCGGGAGACTTGGGGGAACGCTGGGTGGAAGGAAATTTGTGGCTCCTCTCAGATTCCAAAACTTTCTGCCACAGAAATGTGAGGAATATGTATTTTTTTAGCCAAATTTTGAGGTTTGCAAAGGATTCTGGGTAACAGAACCTGGTCCGAGCCCCACAAGTCACGCCATCTTGGATTCCCCTAGGTCTCTAATTCTCAGAAATGCACAGGTTTGGTAGGTTTCCCTAGGTGCCGGCTGACCTAGAGGCCAAAATCTACAGGTAGGCACTTCGCAAAAAGCACCTCTATTTTCTTTAAAAAAATTGGATGTGTCCAAGTTGCGCTTTGGGGCGTTTCCTGTCGCGGGCGCTAGGCCTACCCACACAAGTGAGGTATCATTTTTATCGGGAGACTTGCAGAACGCTGGGTGGAAGGAAATTTGTGGCTCATCTCAGATTCCAGAACTTTCTGCCACAGAAATGTGAGGAACATGTGTTTTTTTAGCCAAATTTTGAGGTTTGCAAAGGATTCTGGGTAACAGAACCTGGTCCCAGCCCCACAAGTCACCCCATCTTGGATTCCCCTAGGTCTCTAGTTTTCAGAAATGCACAGGTTTGGTAGGTTTCCCTAGGTGCCGGCTGAGCTAGAGGCCAAAATCTACAGGTAGACACTTCGCAAAAAACACCTCTGTTTTTTTTTAAAAATTTGGATGTGTCCACGTTGCGCTTTGGGGCGTTTCCTGTCGTGGGCCCTAGGCCTACCCACACAAGTGAGGTATCATTTTTATCGGGAGACTTGGGGGAACGCTGGGTGGAAGGAAATTTGTGGCTCCTCTCAGATTCCAGAACTTTCTGCCACAGAAATGTGAGGAACATGTGTTATTTTAGCCAAATTTTGAGGTTTGCAAAGGATTCTGGGTAACAGAACCTGGTCCCAGCCCCACAAGTCACCCCATCTTGGATGCCCCTAGGTCTCTAGTTTTCAGAAATGCACAGGTTTGGTAGGTTTCCCTAGGTGCCGGCTGAGCTAGAGGCCAAAATCTACAGGTAGGCACTTCGCAAAAAACACCTCTGTCTTCTTTAAAAAAATTGGATATGTCCATGTTGCGCTTTGGGGCGTTTCCTGTCGCGGGCGCTAGGCCTACCCACACAAGTGAGGTATCATTTTTATCGGGAGACTTGGGGGAACGCTGGGTGGAAGGAAATTTGTGGCTCCTCTCAGATTCCAGAACTTTCTGCCACAGAAATGTGAGGAACATGTGTTATTTTAGCCAAATTTTGAGGTTTGGAAAGGATTCTGGGTAACAGAACCTGGTCCGAGCCCCACAAGTCACCCCATCTTGGATTCCCCTAGGTCTCTAGTTTTTAGAAATGCACAGGTTTGGTAGGTTTCCCTAGGTGTCGGCTGAGCTAGAGGCCGAAATCTACAGGTAGGCACTTCGCAAAAATCACCTCTATTTTGTTTAAAAAAATTAGATGTGTCCACGTTGCGCTTTGGGGCGTTTCCTGTCGCAGGCGCTAGGCCTACCCACACAAGTGAGGTATCATTTTTATCGGGAGACTTGGGGGAACGCTGGGTGGAAGGAAATTTGTGGCTCCTCTCAGATTCCAGAACTTTCTGCCACAGAAATGTGAGGAACATGTGTTTGTTTAGCCAAATTTTGAGGTTTGCAAAGGATTCTGGGTAACAGAACCTGGTCCGAGCCCCACAAGTCACCCTATCTTGGATTCCCCTAGGTCTTTAGTTTTCAGAAATGCACAGGTTTGGTAGGTTTCCCTAGGTGCCGGCTGAGCTAGAGGCCAAAATCTACAGGTAGGCACTTCGCAAAAAGCACCTCTATTTTCTTTAAAAAAATTGGATGTGTCCACGTTGCGCTTTGGTGCGTTTCCTGTCGTGGGCGCTAGGCCTACCCACACAAGTGAGGTATCATTTTTATCGGGAGACTTGCGGGAACGCTGGGTGGAAGGAAATTTGTGGCTCCTCTCAGATTCCAGAACTTTCTGCCACAGAAATGTGAGGAACATGTGTTTTTTTAGCCAAATTTTGAGGTTTGCAAAGGATTCTGGGTAACAGAACCTGGTCCCAGCCCCACAAGTAACCCCATCTTGGATTCCCCTAGGTCTCTAGTTTTCAGAAATGCACAGGTTTGGTAGGTTTCCCTATGTGCCGGCTGAGCTAGAGGCCAAAATCTACAGGTAGGCACTTCGCAAAAAACACCTCTGTTTTCTTTCAAAAAATTGGATGTGTCCACGTTGCGCTTTGGGGCGTTTCCTGTCGCGGGCGCTAGGCCTACCCACACAAGTGAGGTATCATTTTTATCGGGAGACTTGGGGGAACGCTGGGTGGAAGGAAATTTGTGGCTCCTCTCAGATTCCAGAACTTTCTGCCACACAAATGTGAGGAACATGTGTTTTTTTAGCCAAATTTTGAGGTTTGGAAAGGATTCTGGGTAACAGAACATGGTCCGAGCCCCACAAGTCACCCCATCTTGGATTCCCCTAGGTCTCTAGTTTTTAGAAATGCACAGGTTTGGCAGGTTTCCCTAGGTGTCGGCTGAGCTAGAGGCCAAAATCTACAGGTAGGCACTTCGCAAAAATCACCTCTATTTTGTTTAAAAAAATTGGATGTGTCCACGTTGCGCTTTGGGGCATTTCCTGTCGCAGGCGCTAGGCCTACCCACACAAGTGAGGTATCATTTTTATCGGGAGACTTGGGGGAACGCTGGGTGGAAGGAAATTTGTGGCTCCTCTCAGATTCCAGAACTTTCTGCCACAGAAATGTGAGGAACATGTGTTTGTTTAGCCAAATTTTGAGGTTTGCAAAGGATTCTGGGTAACAGAACCTGGTCCGAGCCCCACAAGCCACCCTATCTTGGATTCCCCTAGGTCTTTAGTTTTCAGAAATGCACAGGTTTGGTAGGTTTCCCTAGGTGCCGGCTGAGCTAGAGGCCAAAATCTACAGGTAGGCACTTCGCAAAAAGCACCTCTATTTTCTTTAAAAGAATTGGATGTGTCCACGTTGCGCTTTGGGGCGTTTCCTGTCGCGGGCGCTAGGCCTACCCACACAAGTGAGGTATCATTTTTATCGGGAGACTTGCGGGAACGCTGGGTGGAAGGAAATTTGTGGCTCCTCTCAGATTCCAGAACTTTCTGCCACAGAAATGTGAGGAACATGTGTTTTTTTAGCCAAATTTTGAGGTTTGCAAAGGATTCTGGGTAACAGAACCTGGTCCCAGCCCCACAAGTCACCCCATCTTGGATTCCCCTAGGTCTCTAGTTTTCAGAAATGCACAGGTTTGGTAGGTTTCCCTAGGTGCCGGCTGAGCTAGAGGCCAAAATCTACAGGTAGGCACTTCGCAAAAAACACCTCTGTTTTCTTTCAAAAAATTGGATGTGTCCACGTTGCGCTTTGGGGCGTTTCCTGTCGCGGGCGCTAGGCCTACCCACACAAGTGAGGTATCATTTTTATCGGGAGACTTGGGGGAACGCTGGGTGGAAGGAAATTTGTGGCTCCTCTCAGATTCCAAAACTTTCTGCCACAGAAATGTGAGGAATATATATTTTTTTAGCGAATTTTGAGGTTTGCAAAGGATTCTGGGTAACAGAACCTGGTCCGAGCCCCACAAGTCACCCCATCTTGGATTCCCCTAGGTCTCTAATTCTCAGAAATGCACAGGTTTGGTAGGTTTCCCTAGGTGCCGGCTGACCTAGAGGCCAAAATCTACAGGTAGGCACTTCGCAAAAAGCACCTCTATTTTCTTTAAAAAAATTGGATGTGTCCAAGTTGCGCTTTGGGGCGTTTCCTGTCGCGGGCGCTAGGCCTACCCACACAAGTGAGGTATCATTTTTATCGGGAGAGTTGCAGAACGCTGGGTGGAAGGAAATTTGTGGCTCCTCTCAGATTCCAGAACTTTCTGCCACAGAAATGTGAGGAACATGTGTTTTTTTAGCCAAATTTTGAGGTTTGCAAAGGATTCTGGGTAACAGAACCTGGTCCCAGCCCCACAAGTCACCCCATCTTGGATTCCCCTAGGTCTCTAGTTTTCAGAAATGCACAGGTTTGGTAGGTTTCCCTAGGTGCCGGCTGAGCTAGAGGCCAAAATCTACAGGTAGGCACTTCGCAAAAAACACCTCTGTTTTCTTTAAAAAAATTGGATGTGTCAACGTTGCGCTTTGGGGCGTTTCCTGTCGCGGGCGCTAGGCCTACCCACAGAAGTGAGGTATCATTTTTATCGGGAGACTTGGGGGAACGCTGGGTGGAAGGAAATTTGTGGCTCCTCTCAGATTCCAGAACTTTCTGCCACAGAAATGTGAGGAACATGTGTTTTTGTAGCCAAATTTTGAGGTTTGCAAAGGATTCTGGGTAACAGAACCTGGTCCGAGCCCCACAAGTCACCCCATCTTGGATTCCCCTAGGTCTCTAATTTTCAGAAATGCACAGGTTTGGTAGGTTTCCCTAGGTGCCGGCTGAGCTAGAGGCCAAAATCTACAGGTAGACACTTCGCAAAAAACACCTCTGTTTTTTTTTAAAAAATTGGATGTGTCCACGTTGCGCTTTGGGGCGTTTCCTGTCGTGGGCGCTAGGCCTACCCACACAAGTGAGGTATCATTTTTATCGGGAGACTTTGGGGAACGCTGGGTGGAAGGAAATTAGTGGCTCCTCTCAGATTCCAGAACTTTCTGCCACAGAAATGTGAGGAACATGTGTTTTTTTAGCCAAATTTTGAGGTTTGCAAAGGATTCTGGGTAACAGAACCTGGTCCGAGCCCCACAAGTCACACCATCTTGGATTCCCCTAGGTCTCTAGTTTTCAGAAATGCACAGGTTTGGTAGGTTTCCCTATGTGCCGGCTGAGCTAGAGGCCAAAATCTACAGGTAGGCACTTCGCAAAAAACACCTCTGTTTTCTTTAAAAAAATTGGATGTGTCCACGTTGCGCTTTGGGGCGTTTCCTGTCACGGGCGCTAGGCCTACCCACACAAGTGAGGTATCATTTTTATCGGGAGACTTGGGGGAACGCTGGGTGGAAGGAAATTTGTGGCTCTTCTCAGATTCCAGAACTTTCTGCCACAGAAATGTGAGGAACATGTGTTTTTTTAGCCAAATTTTGAGGTTTGCAAAGGATGTTGGGTAACAGAACCTGGTCAGAGCCCCACAAGTCACCCCATCTTGGATTCCCCTAGGTCTCTAGTTTTCAGAAATGCACAGGTTTGGTAGGTTTCCCTAGGTGCCGGCTGAGCAAGAGGCCAAAATCTACAGGTAGGCACTTCGCAAAAAACACCTCTGTTTTCTTTCAAAAAATTGGATGTGTCCACGTTGCGCTTTGGGGCGTTTCCTGTCGCGGGCGCTAGGCCTACCCACACAAGTGAGGTATCATTTTTATCGGGAGACTTGGGGGAACGCTGGGTGGAAGGAAATTTGTGGCTCCTCTCAGATTCCAGAACTTTCTGCCACAGAAATGTGAGGAACATGTGTTATTTTAGCCAAATTTTGAGGTTTGGAAAGGATTCTGGGTAACAGAACCTGGTCCGAGCCCCACAAGTCACCCCATCTTGGATTCCCCTAGGTCTCTAGTTTTTAGAAATGCACAGGTTTGGTAGGTTTCCCTAGGTGTCGGCTGAGCTAGAGGCCGAAATCTACAGGTAGGCACTTCGCAAAAATCACCTCTATTTTGTTTAAAAAAATTAGATGTGTCCACGTTGCGCTTTGGGGCGTTTCCTGTCGCAGGCGCTAGGCCTACCCACACAAGTGAGGTATCATTTTTATCGGGAGACTTGGGGGAACGCTGGTTGGAAGGAAATTTGTGGCTCCTCTCAGATTCCAGAACTTTCTGCCACAGAAATGTGAGGAACATGTGTTTGTTTAGCCAAATTTTGAGGTTTGCAAAGGATTCTGGGTAACAGAACCTGGTCCGAGCCCCACAAGTCACCCTATCTTGGATTCCCCTAGGTCTTTAGTTTTCAGAAATGCACAGGTTTGGTAGGTTTCCCTAGGTGCCGGCTGAGCTAGAGGCCAAAATCTACAGGTAGGCACTTCGCAAAAAGCACCTCTATTTTCTTTAAAAAAATTGGATGTGTCCACGTTGCGCTTTGGTGCGTTTCCTGTCGTGGGCGCTAGGCCTACCCACACAAGTGAGGTATCATTTTTATCGGGAGACTTGCGGGAACGCTGGGTGGAAGGAAATTTGTGGCTCCTCTCAGATTCCAGAACTTTCTGACACAGAAATGTGAGGAACATGTGTTTTTTTAGCCAAATTTTGAGGTTTGCAAAGGATTCTGGGTAACAGAACCTGGTCCCAGCCCCACAAGTCACCCCATCTTGGATTCCCCTAGGTCTCTAGTTTTCAGAAATGCACAGGTTTGGTAGGTTTCCCTAGGTGCCGGCTGAGCAAGAGGCCAAAATCTACAGGTAGGCACTTCGCAAAAAACACCTCTGTTTTCTTTCAAAAAATTGGATGTGTCCACGTTGCGCTTTGGGGCGTTTCCTGTCGCGGGCGCTAGGCCTACCCACACAAGTGAGGTATCATTTTTATCGGGAGACTTGGGGGAACGCTGGGTGGAAGGAAATTTGTGGCTCCTCTCAGATTCCAGAACTTTCTGCCACAGAAATGTGAGGAATATGTGTTTTTTTAGCCAAATTTTGAGGTTTGCAAAGGATTCTGGGTAACAGAACCTGGTCCCAGCCCCACAAGTCACCCCATCTTGGATGCCCCTAGGTCTCTAGTTTTCAGAAATGCACAGGTTTGGTAGGTTTCCCTAGGTGCCGGCTGAGCTAGAGGCCAAAATCTACAGGTAGGCACTTCGCAAAAAACACCTCTGTTTTCTTTCAAAAAATTGGATATGTCCATGTTGCGCTTTGGGGCATTTCCTGTCGCGGGCGCTAGGCCTACCCACACAAGTGAGGTATCATTTTTATCGGGAGACTTGGGGGAACGCTGGGTGGAAGGAAATTTGTGGCTCCTCTCAGATTCCAGAACTTTCTGCCACAGAAATGTGAGGAACATGTGTTTTTTTAGCCAAATTTTGAGGTTTGCAAAGGATTCTGGGTAACAGAACCTGGTCCCAGCCCCACAAGTCACCCCATCTTGGATTCCCCTAGGTCTCTAGTTTTCAGAAATGCACAGGTTTGGTAGGTTTCCCTAGGTGCCGGCTGAGCTAGAGGCCAAAATCTACAGGTAGGCACTTCGCAAAAAACACCTCTGTTTTCTTTCAAAAAATTGGATGTGTCAACGTTGTGCTTTGGGGCGTTTCCTGTCGCGGGCGCTAGGCCTACCCACACAAGTGAGGTATCATTTTTATCGGGAGACTTGGGGGAACGCTGGGTGGAAGGAAATTTGTGGCTCCTCTCAGATTCCAGAACTTTCTGCCACAGAAATGTGAGGAACATGTGTTTTTGTAGCCAAATTTTGAGGTTTGCAAAGGATTCTGGGTAACAGAACCTGGTCCGAGCCCCACAAGTCACACCATCTTGGATTCCCCTAGGTCTCTAATTTTCAGAAATGCACAGGTTTGGTAGGTTTCCCTAGGTGCCGGCTGAGCTAGAGGCCAAAATCTACAGGTATGCACTTCGCAAAAAACACCTCTGTTTTCTTTAAAAAAATTGGATGTGTCCACGTTGCGCTTTGGGGCGTTTCCTGTCACGGGCGCTAGGCCTACCCACACAAGTGAGGTATCATTTTTATCGGGAGACTTGGGGGAACGCTGGGTGGAAGGAAATTTGTGGCTCCTCTCAGATTCCAGAACTTTCTGCCACAGAAATGTGAGGAATATGTGTTTTTTTAGCCAAATTTTGAGGTTTGCAAAGGATTCTGGGTAACAGAACCTGGTCCGAGCCCCACAAGTCACCCCATCTTGGATTCCCCTAGGTCTCTAATTTTCAGAAATGCACAGGTTTGGTAGGTTTCCCTAGGTGCCGGCTGAGCTAGAGGCCAAAATCTACAGGTAGGCACTTCGCAAAAAACACCTCTGTTTTCTTTCAAAAAATTGGATGTGTCCACGTTGCGCTTTGGGGCGTTTCCTGTCACGGGCGCTAGGCCTACCCACACAAGTGAGGTATCATTTTTATCGGGAGACTTGGGGGAACGCTGGGTGGAAGGAAATTTGTGGCTCCTCTCAGATTCCAGAACTTTCTGCCACAGAAATGTGAGGAACATCTGTTTTTTTAGCCAAATTTTGAGGTTTGCAAAGGATTCTGGGTAACAGAACCTGGTCCGAGCCCCACAAGTCACCCCATCTTGGATTCCCCTAGGTCTCTAATTTTCAGAAATGCACAGGTTTGGTAGGTTTCCCTAGGTGCCGGCTGAGCTAGAGGCCAAAATCTACAGGTAGACACTTCGCAAAAAACACCTCTGTTTTTAAAAAAAAAATTGGATGTGTCCACGTTGCGCTTTGGGGCGTTTCCTGTCGTGGGCGCTAGGCCTACCCACACAAGTGAGGTATCATTTTTATCGGGAGACTTTGGGGAACGCTGGGTGGAAGGAAATTTGTGGCTCCTCTCAGATTCCAGAACTTTCTGCCACAGAAATGTGAGAAACATGTGTTTTTTTAGCCAAATTTTGAGGTTTGCAAAGGATTCTGGGTAACAGAACCTGGTCCCAGCCCCACAAGTCACCCCATCTTGGATGCCCCTAGGTCTCTAGTTTTCAGAAATGCACAGGTTTGGTAGGTTTCCCTAGGTGCCGGCTGAGCTAGAGGCCAAAATCTACAGGTAGGCACTTCGCTAAAAACACCTCTGTTTTCTTTCAAAAAATTGGATATGTCCATGTTGCGCTTTGGGGCATTTCCTGTCGCGGGCGCTAGGCCTACCCACACAAGTGAGGTATCATTTTTATCAGGAGACTTGGGGGAACGCTGGGTGGAAGGAAATTTGTGGCTCCTCTCAGATTCCAGAACTTTCTGCCACAGAAATGTGAGGAACATGTGTTTTTTTAGCCAAATTTTGAGGTTTGCAAAGGATTCTGGGTAACAGAACCTGGTCCCAGCCCCACAAGTCACCCCATCTTGGATTCCCCTAGGTCTCTAGTTTTCAGAAATGCACAGGTTTGGTAGGTTTCCCTAGGTGCCGGCTGAGCTAGAGGCCAAAATCTACAGGTAGGCACTTCGCAAAAAACACCTCTGTTTTCTTTCAAAAAATTGGATGTGTCAACGTTGTGCTTTGGGGCGTTTCCTGTCGCGGGCGCTAGGCCTACCCACACAAGTGAGGTATCATTTTTATCGGGAGACTTGGGGGAACGCTGGGTGGAAGGAAATTTGTGGCTCCTCTCAGATTCCAGAACTTTCTGCCACAGAAATGTGAGGAACATGTGTTTTTGTAGCCAAATTTTGAGGTTTGCAAAGGATTCTGGGTAACAGAACCTGGTCCGAGCCCCACAAGTCACACCATCTTGGATTCCCCTAGGTCTCTAATTTTCAGAAATGCACAGGTTTGGTAGGTTTCCCTAGGTGCCGGCTGAGCTAGAGGCCAAAATCTACAGGTATGCACTTCGCAAAAAACACCTCTGTTTTCTTTAAAAAAATTGGATGTGTCCACGTTGCGCTTTGGGGCGTTTCCTGTCACGGGCGCTAGGCCTACCCACACAAGTGAGGTATCATTTTTATCGGGAGACTTGGGGGAACGCTGGGTGGAAGGAAATTTGTGGCTCCTCTCAGATTCCAGAACTTTCTGCCACAGAAATGTGAGGAATATGTGTTTTTTTAGCCAAATTTTGAGGTTTGCAAAGGATTCTGGGTAACAGAACCTGGTCCGAGCCCCACAAGTCACCCCATCTTGGATTCCCTTAGGTCTCTAATTTTCAGAAATGCACAGGTTTGGTAGGTTTCCCTAGGTGCCGGCTGAGCTAGAGGCCAAAATCTACAGGTAGGCACTTCGCAAAAAACACCTCTGTTTTCTTTCAAAAAATTGGATGTGTCCACGTTGCGCTTTGGGGCGTTTCCTGTCACGGGCGCTAGGCCTACCCACACAAGTGAGGTATCATTTTTATCGGGAGACTTGGGGGAACGCTGGGTGGAAGGAAATTTGTGGCTCCTCTCAGATTCGAGAACTTTCTGCCACAGAAATGTGAGGAACATCTGTTTTTTTAGCCAAATTTTGAGGTTTGCAAAGGATTCTGGGTAACAGAACCTGGTCCGAGCCCCACAAGTCACCCCATCTTGGATTCCCCTAGGTCTCTAATTTTCAGAAATGCACAGGTTTGGTAGGTTTCCCTAGGTGCCGGCTGAGCTAGAGGCCAAAATCTACAGGTAGACACTTCGCAAAAAACACCTCTGTTTTTTAAAAAAAAATTGGATGTGTCCACGTTGCGCTTTGGGGCGTTTCCTGTCGTGGGCGCTAGGCCTACCCACACAAGTGAGGTATCATTTTTATCGGGAGACTTTGGGGAACGCTGGGTGGAAGGAAATTTGTGGCTCCTCTCAGATTCCAGAACTTTCTGCCACAGAAATGTGAGGAACATGTGTTTTTTTAGCCAAATTTTGAGGTTTGCAAAGGATTCTGGGTAACAGAACCTGGTCCGAGCCCCACAAGTCACACCATCTTGGATTCCCCTAGGTCTCTAGTTTTCAGAAATGCACAGGTTTGGTAGGTTTCCCTATGTGCCGGCTGAGCTAGAGGCCAAAATCTACAGGTAGGCACTTCGCAAAAAACACCTCTGTTTTCTTTAAAAAAATTGGATGTGTCCACGTTGCGCTTTGGGGCGTTTCCTGTCACGGGCGCTAGGCCTACCCACACAAGTGAGGTATCATTTTTATCGGGAGACTTGGGGGAACGCTGGGTGGAAGGAAATTTGTGGCTCCTCTCAGATTCCAGAACTTTCTGCCACACAAATGTGAGGAACATGTGTTTTTTTAGCCAAATTTTGAGGTTTGGAAAGGATTCTGGGTAACAGAACCTGGTCCGAGCCCCACAAGTCACCCCATCTTGGATTCCCCTAGGTCTCTAGTTTTTAGAAATGCACAGGTTTGGCAGGTTTCCCTAGGTGTCGGCTGAGCTAGAGGCCAAAATCTACAGGTAGGCACTTCGCAAAAATCACCTCTATTTTGTTTAAAAAAATTGGATGTGTCCACGTTGCGCTTTGGGGCGTTTCCTGTCGCAGGCGCTAGGCCTACCCACACAAGTGAGGTATCATTTTTATCGGGAGACTTGGGGGAACGCTGGGTGGAAGGAAATTTGTGGCTCCTCTCAGATTCCAGAACTTTCTGCCACAGAAATGTGAGGAACATGTGTTTGTTTAGCCAAATTTTGAGGTTTGCAAAGGATTCTGGGTAACAGAACCTGGTCCGAGCCCCACAAGCCACCCTATCTTGGATTCCCCTAGGTCTTTAGTTTTCAGAAATGCACAGGTTTGGTAGGTTTCCCTAGGTGCCGGCTGAGCTAGAGGCCAAAATCTACAGGTAGGCACTTCGCAAAAAGCACCTCTATTTTCTTTAAAAGAATTGGATGTGTCCACGTTGCGCTTTGGGGCGTTTCCTGTCGCGGGCGCTAGGCCTACCCACACAAGTGAGGTATCATTTTTATCGGGAGACTTGCGGGAACGCTGGGTGGAAGGAAATTTGTGGCTCCTCTCAGATTCCAGAACTTTCTGCCACAGAAATGTGAGGAACATGTGTTTTTTTAGCCAAATTTTGAGGTTTGCAAAGGATTCTGGGTAACAGAACCTGGTCCCAGCCCCACAAGTCACCCCATCTTGGATTCCCCTAGGTCTCTAGTTTTCAGAAATGCACAGGTTTGGTAGGTTTCCCTAGGTGCCGGGTGAGCTAGAGGCCAAAATCTACAGGTAGGCACTTCGCAAAAAGCACCTCTATTTTCTTTAAAAAAATTGGATGTGTCCAAGTTGCGCTTTGGGGCGTTTCCTGTCGCGGGCGCTAGGCCTACCCACACAAGTGAGGTATCATTTTTATCAGGAGAGTTGCAGAACGCTGGGTGGAAGGAAATTTGTGGCTCCTCTCAGATTCCAGAACTTTCTGCCACAGAAATGTGAGGAACATGTGTTTTTTTAGCCAAATTTTGAGGTTTGCAAAGGATTCTGGGTAACAGAACCTGGTCCGAGCCCCACAAGTCACACCATCTTGGATTCCCCTAGGTCTCTAGTTTTCAGAAATGCACAGGTTTGGTAGGTTTCCCTATGTGCCGGCTGAGCTAGAGGCCAAAATCTACAGGTAGGCACTTCGCAAAAAACACCTCTGTTTTCTTTAAAAAAATTGGATGTGTCCACGTTGCGCTTTGGGGCGTTTCCTGTCACGGGCGCTAGGCCTACCCACACAAGTGAGGTATCATTTTTATCGGGAGACTTGGGGGAACGCTGGGTGGAAGGAAATTTGTGGCTCTTCTCAGATTCCAGAACTTTCTGCCACAGAAATGTGAGGAACATGTGTTTTTTTAGCCAAATTTTGAGGTTTGCAAAGGATGTTGGGTAACAGAACCTGGTCAGAGCCCCACAAGTCACCCCATCTTGGATTCCCCTAGGTCTCTAGTTTTCAGAAATGCACAGGTTTGGTAGGTTTCCCTAGGTGCCGGCTGAGCAAGAGGCCAAAATCTACAGGTAGGCACTTCGCAAAAAACACCTCTGTTTTCTTTCAAAAAATTGGATGTGTCCACGTTGCGCTTTGGGGCGTTTCCTGTCGCGGGCGCTAGGCCTACCCACACAAGTGAGGTATCATTTTTATCGGGAGACTTGGGGGAACGCTGGGTGGAAGGAAATTTGTGGCTCCTCTCAGATTCCAGAACTTTCTGCCACAGAAATGTGAGGAACATGTGTTATTTTAGCCAAATTTTGAGGTTTGCAAAGGATTCTGGGTAACAGAACCTGGTCCCAGCCCCACAAGTAACCCCATCTTGGATTCCCCTAGGTCTCTAGTTTTCAGAAATGCACAGGTTTGGTAGGTTTCCCTATGTGCCGGCTGAGCTAGAGGCCAAAATCTACAGGTAGGCACTTCGCAAAAAACACCTCTGTTTTCTTTCAAAAAATTGGATGTGTCCACGTTGCGCTTTGGGGCGTTTCCTGTCGCGGGCGCTAGGCCTACCCACACAAGTGAGGTATCATTTTTATCGGGAGACTTGGGGGAACGCTGGGTGGAAGGAAATTTGTGGCTCCTCTCAGATTCCAGAACTTTCTGCCACACAAATGTGAGGAACATGTGTTTTTTTAGCCAAATTTTGAGGTTTGGAAAGGATTCTGGGTAACAGAACCTGGTCCGAGCCCCACAAGTCACCCCATCTTGGATTCCCCTAGGTCTCTAGTTTTTAGAAATGCACAGGTTTGGCAGGTTTCCCTAGGTGTCGGCTGAGCTAGAGGCCAAAATCTACAGGTAGGCACTTCGCAAAAATCACCTCTATTTTGTTTAAAAAAATTGGATGTGTCCACGTTGCGCTTTGGGGCGTTTCCTGTCGCAGGCGCTAGGCCTACCCACACAAGTGAGGTATCATTTTTATCGGGAGACTTGGGGGAACGCTGGGTGGAAGGAAATTTGTGGCTCCTCTCAGATTCCAGAACTTTCTGCCACAGAAATGTGAGGAACATGTGTTTGTTTAGCCAAATTTTGAGGTTTGCAAAGGATTCTGGGTAACAGAACCTGGTCCGAGCCCCACAAGCCACCCTATCTTGGATTCCCCTAGGTCTTTAGTTTTCAGAAATGCACAGGTTTGGTAGGTTTCCCTAGGTGCCGGCTGAGCTAGAGGCCAAAATCTACAGGTAGGCACTTCGCAAAAAGCACCTCTATTTTCTTTAAAAGAATTGGATGTGTCCACGTTGCGCTTTGGGGCGTTTCCTGTCGCGGGCGCTAGGCCTACCCACACAAGTGAGGTATCATTTTTATCGGGAGACTTGCGGGAACGCTGGGTGGAAGGAAATTTGTGGCTCCTCTCAGATTCCAGAACTTTCTGCCACAGAAATGTGAGGAACATGTGTTTTTTTAGCCAAATTTTGAGGTTTGCAAAGGATTCTGGGTAACAGAACCTGGTCCCAGCCCCACAAGTCACCCCATCTTGGATTCCCCTAGGTCTCTAGTTTTCAGAAATGCACAGGTTTGGTAGGTTTCCCTAGGTGCCGGGTGAGCTAGAGGCCAAAATCTACAGGTAGGCACTTCGCAAAAAGCACCTCTATTTTCTTTAAAAAAATTGGATGTGTCCAAGTTGCGCTTTGGGGCGTTTCCTGTCGCGGGCGCTAGGCCTACCCACACAAGTGAGGTATCATTTTTATCAGGAGAGTTGCAGAACGCTGGGTGGAAGGAAATTTGTGGCTCCTCTCAGATTCCAGAACTTTCTGCCACAGAAATGTGAGGAACATGTGTTTTTTTAGCCAAATTTTGAGGTTTGCAAAGGATTCTGGGTAACAGAACCTGGTCCCAGCCCCACAAGTCACCCCATCTTGGATTCCCCTAGGTCTCTAGTTTTCAGAAATGCACAGGTTTGGTAGGTTTCCCTAGGTGCCGGCTGAGCTAGAGGCCAAAATCTACAGGTAGGCACTTCGCAAAAAACACCTCTGTTTTCTTTCAAAAAATTGGATGTGTCAACGTTGTGCTTTGGGGCGTTTCCTGTCGCGGGCGCTAGGCCTACCCACACAAGTGAGGTATCATTTTTATCGGGAGACTTGGGGGAACGCTGGGTGGAAGGAAATTTGTGGCTCCTCTCAGATTCCAGAACTTTCTGCCACAGAAATGTGAGGAACATGTGTTTTTGTAGCCAAATTTTGAGGTTTGCAAAGGATTCTGGGTAACAGAACCTGGTCCGAGCCCCACAAGTCACACCATCTTGGATTCCCCTAGGTCTCTAATTTTCAGAAATGCACAGGTTTGGTAGGTTTCCCTAGGTGCCGGCTGAGCTAGAGGCCAAAATCTACAGGTATGCACTTCGCAAAAAACACCTCTGTTTTCTTTAAAAAAATTGGATGTGTCCATGTTGCGCTTTGGGGCGTTTCCTGTCACGGGCGCTAGGCCTACCCACACAAGTGAGGTATCATTTTTATCGGGAGACTTGGGGGAACGCTGGGTGGAAGGAAATTTGTGGCTCCTCTCAGATTCCAGAACTTTCTGCCACAGAAATGTGAGGAATATGTGTTTTTTTAGCCAAATTTTGAGGTTTGCAAAGGATTCTGGGTAACAGAACCTGGTCCGAGCCCCACAAGTCACCCCATCTTGGATTCCCTTAGGTCTCTAATTTTCAGAAATGCACAGGTTTGGTAGGTTTCCCTAGGTGCCGGCTGAGCTAGAGGCCAAAATCTACAGGTAGGCACTTCGCAAAAAACACCTCTGTTTTATTTCAAAAAATTGGATGTGTCCACGTTGGGCTTTGGGGCGTTTCCTGTCACGGGCGCTAGGCCTACCCACACAAGTGAGGTATCATTTTTATCGGGAGACTTGGGGGAACGCTGGGTGGAAGGAAATTTGTGGCTCCTCTCAGATTCCAGAACTTTCTGCCACAGAAATGTGAGGAACATCTGTTTTTTTAGCCAAATTTTGAGGTTTGCAAAGGATTCTGGGTAACAGAACCTGGTCCGAGCCCCACAAGTCACCCCATCTTGGATTCCCCTAGGTCTCTAATTTTCAGAAATGCACAGGTTTGGTAGGTTTCCCTAGGTGCCGGCTGAGCTAGAGGCCAAAATCTACAGGTAGACACTTCGCAAAAAACACCTCTGTTTTTAAAAAAAAAATTGGATGTGTCCACGTTGCGCTTTGGGGCGTTTCCGGTCGTG
Source organism: Pleurodeles waltl (assembly GCF_031143425.1). NCBI lineage: Eukaryota > Metazoa > Chordata > Amphibia > Caudata > Salamandridae > Pleurodeles > Pleurodeles waltl. The sequence continues at coordinate 283,024 of NW_027149919.1, forward strand.
GGCGCTAGGCCTACCCACACAAGTGAGGTATCATTTTTATCGGGAGACTTTGGGGAACGCTGGGTGGAAGGAAATTTGTGGCTCCTCTCAGATTCCAGAACTTTCTGCCACAGAAATGTGAGGAACATGTGTTTTTTTAGCCAAATTTTGAGGTTTGCAAAGGATTCTGGGTAACAGAACCTGATCCGAGCCCCACAAGTCACACCATCTTGGATTCCCCTAGGTCTCTAGTTTTCAGAAATGCACAGGTTTGGTAGGTTTCCCTATGTGCCGGCTGAGCTAGAGGCCAAAATCTACAGGTAGGCACTTCGCAAAAAACACCTCTGTTTTCTTTAAAAAAATTGGATGTGTCCACGTTGCGCTTTGGGGCGTTTCCTGTCACGGGCGCTAGGCCTACCCACACAAGTGAGGTATCATTTTTATCGGGAGACTTGGGGGAACGCTGGGTGGAAGGAAATTTGTGGCTCTTCTCAGATTCCAGAACTTTCTGCCACAGAAATGTGAGGAACATGTGTTTTTTTAGCCAAATTTTGAGGTTTGCAAAGGATGTTGGGTAACAGAACCTGGTCAGAGCCCCACAAGTCACCCCATCTTGGATTCCCCTAGGTCTCTAGTTTTCAGAAATGCACAGGTTTGGTAGGTTTCCCTAGGTGCCGGCTGAGCAAGAGGCCAAAATCTACAGGTAGGCACTTCGCAAAAAACACCTCTGTTTTCTTTCAAAAAATTGGATGTGTCCACGTTGCGCTTTGGGGCGTTTCCTGTCGCGGGCGCTAGGCCTACCCACACAAGTGAGGAATCATTTTTATCGGGAGACTTGGGGGAACGCTGGGTGGAAGGAAATTTGTGGCTCCTCTCAGATTCCAGAACTTTCTGCCACAGAAATGTGAGGAACATGTGTTATTTTAGCCAAATTTTGAGGTTTGCAAAGGATTCTGGGTAACAGAACCTGGTCCCAGCCCCACAAGTAACCCCATCTTGGATTCCCCTAGGTCTCTAGTTTTCAGAAATGCACAGGTTTGGTAGGTTTCCCTATGTGCCGGCTGAGCTAGAGGCCAAAATCTACAGGTAGGCACTTCGCAAAAAACACCTCTGTTTTCTTTCAAAAAATTGGATGTGTCCACGTTGCGCTTTGGGGCGTTTCCTGTCGCGGGCGCTAGGCCTACCCACACAAGTGAGGTATCATTTTTATCGGGAGACTTGGGGGAACGCTGGGTGGAAGGAAATTTGTGGCTCCTCTCAGATTCCAGAACTTTCTGCCACACAAATGTGAGGAACATGTGTTTTTTTAGCCAAATGTTGAGGTTTGGAAAGGATTCTGGGTAACAGAACCTGGTCCGAGCCCCACAAGTCACCCCATCTTGGATTCCCCTAGGTCTCTAGTTTTTAGAAATGCACAGGTTTGGCAGGTTTCCCTAGGTGTCGGCTGAGCTAGAGGCCAAAATCTACAGGTAGGCACTTCGCAAAAATCACCTCTATTTTGTTTAAAAAAATTGGATGTGTCCACGTTGCGCTTTGGGGCGTTTCCTGTCGCAGGCGCTAGGCCTACCCACACAAGTGAGGTATCATTTTTATCGGGAGACTTGGGGGAACGCTGGGTGGAAGGAAATTTGTGGCTCCTCTCAGATTCCAGAACTTTCTGCCACAGAAATGTGAGGAACATGTGTTTGTTTAGCCAAATTTTGAGGTTTGCAAAGGATTCTGGGTAACAGAACCTGGTCCGAGCCCCACAAGCCACCCTATCTTGGATTCCCCTAGGTCTTTAGTTTTCAGAAATGCACAGGTTTGGTAGGTTTCCCTAGGTGCCGGCTGAGCTAGAGGCCAAAATCTACAGGTAGGCACTTCGCAAAAAGCACCTCTATTTTCTTTAAAAGAATTGGATGAGTCCACGTTGCGCTTTGGGGCGTTTCCTGTCGCGGGCGCTAGGCCTACCCACACAAGTGAGGTATCATTTTTATCGGGAGACTTGCGGGAACGCTGGGTGGAAGGAAATTTGTGGCTCCTCTCAGATTCCAGAACTTTCTGCCACAGAAATGTGAGGAACATGTGTTTTTTTAGCCAAATTTTGAGGTTTGCAAAGGATTCTGGGTAACAGAACCTGGTCCCAGCCCCACAAGTCACCCCATCTTGGATTCCCCTAGGTCTCTAGTTTTCAGAAATGCACAGGTTTGGTAGGTTTCCCTAGGTGCCGGCTGAGCTAGAGGCCAAAATCTACAGGTAGGCACTTCGCAAAAAACACCTCTGTTTTCTTTCAAAAAATTGGATGTGTCCACGTTGCGCTTTGGGGCGTTTCCTGTCGCGGGCGCTAGGCCTACCCACACAAGTGAGGTATCATTTTTATCGGGAGACTTGGGGGAATGCTGGGTGGAAGGAAATTTGTGGCTCCTCTCAGATTCCAAAACTTTCTGCCACAGAAATGTGAGGAATATATATTTTTTTAGCGAATTTTGAGGTTTGCAAAGGATTCTGGGTAACAGAACCTGGTCCGAGCCCCACAAGTCACCCCATCTTGGATTCCCCTAGGTCTCTAATTCTCAGAAATGCACAGGTTTGGTAGGTTTCCCTAGGTGCCGGCTGACCTAGAGGCCAAAATCTACAGATAGGCACTTCGCAAAAAGCACCTCTATTTTCTTTAAAAAAATTGGATGTGTCCAAGTTGCGCTTTGGGGCGTTTCCTGTCGCGGGCGCTAGGCCTACCCACACAAGTGAGGTATCATTTTTATCGGGAGAGTTGCAGAACGCTGGGTGGAAGGAAATTTGTGGCTCCTCTCAGATTCCAGAACTTTCTGCCACAGAAATGTGAGGAACATGTGTTTTTTTAGCCAAATTTTGAGGTTTGCAAAGGATTCTGGGTAACAGAACCTGGTCCCAGCCCCACAAGTCACCCCATCTTGGATTCCCCTAGGTCTCTAGTTTTCAGAAATGCACAGGTTTGGTAGGTTTCCCTAGGTGCCGGCTGAGCTAGAGGCCAAAATCTACAGGTAGGCACTTCGCAAAAAACACCTCTGTTTTCTTTCAAAAAATTGGATGTGTCAACGTTGCGCTTTGGGGCGTTTCCTGTCGCGGGCGCTAGGCCTACCCACAGAAGTGAGGTATCATTTTTATCGGGAGACTTGGGGGAACGCTGGGTGGAAGGAAATTTGTGGCTCCTCTCAGATTCCAGAACTTTCTGCCACAGAAATGTGAGGAACATGTGTTTTTGTAGCCAAATTTTGAGGTTTGCAAAGGATTCTGGGTAACAGAACCTGGTCCGAGCCCCACAAGTCACCCCATCTTGGATTCCCCTAGGTCTCTAATTTTCAGAAATGCACAGGTTTGGTAGGTTTCCCTAGGTGCCGGCTGAGCTAGAGGCCAAAATCTACAGGTAGACACTTCGCAAAAAACACCTCTGTTTTTTTTAAAAAAATTGGATGTGTCCACGTTGCGCTTTGGGGCGTTTCCTGTCGTGGGCGCTAGGCCTACCCACACAAGTGAGGTATCATTTTTATCGGGAGACTTTGGGGAACGCTGGGTGGAAGGAAATTAGTGGCTCCTCTCAGATTCCAGAACTTTCTGCCACAGAAATGTGAGGAACATGTGTTTTTTTAGCCAAATTTTGAGGTTTGCAAAGGATTCTGGGTAACAGAACCTGGTCCGAGCCCCACAAGTCACACCATCTTGGATTCCCCTAGGTCTCTAGTTTTCAGAAATGCACAGGTTTGGTAGGTTTCCCTATGTGCCGGCTGAGCTAGAGGCCAAAATCTACAGGTAGGCACTTCGCAAAAAACACCTCTGTTTTCTTTAAAAAAATTGGATGTGTCCACGTTGCGCTTTGGGGCGTTTCCTGTCACGGGCGCTAGGCCTACCCACACAAGTGAGGTATCATTTTTATCGGGAGACTTGGGGGAACGCTGGGTGGAAGGAAATTTGTGGCTCTTCTCAGATTCCAGAACTTTCTGCCACAGAAATGTGAGGAACATGTGTTTTTTTAGCCAAATTTTGAGGTTTGCAAAGGATGTTGGGTAACAGAACCTGGTCAGAGCCCCACAAGTCACCCCATCTTGGATTCCCCTAGGTCTCTAGTTTTCAGAAATGCACAGGTTTGGTAGGTTTCCCTAGGTGCCGGCTGAGCAAGAGGCCAAAATCTACAGGTAGGCACTTCGCAAAAAACACCTCTGTTTTCTTTCAAAAAATTGGATGTGTCCACGTTGCGCTTTGGGGCGTTTCCTGTCGCGGGCGCTAGGCCTACCCACACAAGTGAGGTATCATTTTTATCGGGAGACTTGGGGGAACGCTGGGTGGAAGGAAATTTGTGGCTCCTCTCAGATTCCAGAACTTTCTGCCACAGAAATGTGAGGAACATGTGTTATTTTAGCCAAATTTTGAGGTTTGGAAAGGATTCTGGGTAACAGAACCTGGTCCGAGCCCCACAAGTCACCCCATCTTGGATTCCCCTAGGTCTCTAGTTTTTAGAAATGCACAGGTTTGGTAGGTTTCCCTAGGTGTCGGCTGAGCTAGAGGCCGAAATCTACAGGTAGGCACTTCGCAAAAATCACCTCTATTTTGTTTAAAAAAATTAGATGTGTCCACGTTGCGCTTTGGGGCGTTTCCTGTCGCAGGCGCTAGGCCTACCCACACAAGTGAGGTATCATTTTTATCGGGAGACTTGGGGGAACGCTGGTTGGAAGGAAATTTGTGGCTCCTCTCAGATTCCAGAACTTTCTGCCACAGAAATGTGAGGAACATGTGTTTGTTTAGCCAAATTTTGAGGTTTGCAAAGGATTCTGGGTAACAGAACCTGGTCCGAGCCCCACAAGTCACCCTATCTTGGATTCCCCTAGGTCTTTAGTTTTCAGAAATGCACAGGTTTGGTAGGTTTCCCTAGGTGCCGGCTGAGCTAGAGGCCAAAATCTACAGGTAGGCACTTCGCAAAAAGCACCTCTATTTTCTTTAAAAAAATTGGATGTGTCCACGTTGCGCTTTGGTGCGTTTCCTGTCGTGGGCGCTAGGCCTACCCACACAAGTGAGGTATCATTTTTATCGGGAGACTTGCGGGAACGCTGGGTGGAAGGAAATTTGTGGCTCCTCTCAGATTCCAGAACTTTCTGACACAGAAATGTGAGGAACATGTGTTTTTTTAGCCAAATTTTGAGGTTTGCAAAGGATTCTGGGTAACAGAACCTGGTCCCAGCCCCACAAGTCACCCCATCTTGGATTCCCCTAGGTCTCTAGTTTTCAGAAATGCACAGGTTTGGTAGGTTTCCCTAGGTGCCGGCTGAGCTAGAGGCCAAAATCTACAGGTAGGCACTTCGCAAAAAACACCTCTGTTTTCTTTCAAAAAATTGGATATGTCCATGTTGCGCTTTGGGGCATTTCCTGTCGCGGGCGCTAGGCCTACCCACACAAGTGAGGTATCATTTTTATCGGGAGACTTGGGGGAACGCTGGGTGGAAGGAAATTTGTGGCTCCTCTCAGATTCCAGAACTTTCTGCCACAGAAATGTGAGGAACATGTGTTTTTGTAGCCAAATTTTGAGGTTTGCAAAGGATTCTGGGTAACAGAACCTGGTCCGAGCCCCACAAGTCACACCATCTTGGATTCCCCTAGGTCTCTAATTTTCAGAAATGCACAGGTTTGGTAGGTTTCCCTAGGTGCCGGCTGAGCTAGAGGCCAAAATCTACAGGTATGCACTTCGCAAAAAACACCTCTGTTTTCTTTAAAAAAATTGGATGTGTCCACGTTGCGCTTTGGGGCGTTTCCTGTCACGGGCGCTAGGCCTACCCACACAAGTGAGGTATCATTTTTATCGGGAGACTTGGGGGAACGCTGGGTGGAAGGAAATTTGTGGCTCCTCTCAGATTCCAGAACTTTCTGCCACAGAAATGTGAGGAATATGTGTTTTTTTAGCCAAATTTTGAGGTTTGCAAAGGATTCTGGGTAACAGAACCTGGTCCGAGCCCCACAAGTCACCCCATCTTGGATTCCCCTAGGTCTCTAATTTTCAGAAATGCACAGGTTTGGTAGGTTTCCCTAGGTGCCGGCTGAGCTAGAGGCCAAAATCTACAGGTAGGCACTTCGCAAAAAACACCTCTGTTTTCTTTCAAAAAATTGGATGTGTCCACGTTGCGCTTTGGGGCGTTTCCTGTCACGGGCGCTAGGCCTACCCACACAAGTGAGGTATCATTTTTATCGGGAGACTTGGGGGAACGCTGGGTGGAAGGAAATTTGTGGCTCCTCTCAGATTCCAGAACTTTCTGCCACAGAAATGTGAGGAACATCTGTTTTTTTAGCCAAATTTTGAGGTTTGCAAAGGATTCTGGGTAACAGAACCTGGTCCGAGCCCCACAAGTCACCCCATCTTGGATTCCCCTAGGTCTCTAATTTTCAGAAATGCACAGGTTTGGTAGGTTTCCCTAGGTGCCGGCTGAGCTAGAGGCCAAAATCTACAGGTAGACACTTCGCAAAAAACACCTCTGTTTTTAAAAAAAAAATTGGATGTGTCCACGTTGCGCTTTGGGGCGTTTCCTGTCGTGGGCGCTAGGCCTACCCACACAAGTGAGGTATCATTTTTATCGGGAGACTTTGGGGAACGCTGGGTGGAAGGAAATTTGGGGCTCCTCTCAGATTCCAGAACTTTCTGCCACAGAAATGTGAGGAACATGTGTTTTTTTAGCCAAATTTTGAGGTTTGCAAAGGATTCTGGGTAACAGAACCTGGTCCCAGCCCCACAAGTCACCCCATCTTGGATTCCCCTAGGTCTCTAATTTTCAGAAATGCACAGGTTTGGTAGGTTTCCCTAGGTGCCGGCTGAGCTAGAGGCCAAAATCTACAGGTAGGCACTTCGCAAAAAACACCTCTGTTTTCTTTCAAAAAATTGGATGTGTCCACGTTGCGCTTTGGGGCGTTTCCTGTCACGGGCGCTAGGCCTACCCACACAAGTGAGGTATCATTTTTATCGGGAGACTTGGGGGAACGCTGGGTGGAAGGAAATTTGTGGCTCCTCTCAGATTCCAGAACTTTCTGCCACAGAAATGTGAGGAACATCTGTTTTTTTAGCCAAATTTTGAGGTTTGCAAAGGATTCTGGGTAACAGAACCTGGTCCGAGCCCCACAAGTCACCCCATCTTGGATTCCCCTAGGTCTCTAATTTTCAGAAATGCACAGGTTTGGTAGGTTTCCCTAGGTGCCGGCTGAGCTAGAGGCCAAAATCTACAGGTAGACACTTCGCAAAAAACACCTCTGTTTTTTAAAAAAAAATTGGATGTGTCCACGTTGCGCTTTGGGGCGTTTCCTGTCGTGGGCGCTAGGCCTACCCACACAAGTGAGGTATCATTTTTATCGGGAGACTTTGGGGAACGCTGGGTGGAAGGAAATTTGTGGCTCCTCTCAGATTCCAGAACTTTCTGCCACAGAAATGTGAGGAACATGTGTTTTTTTAGCCAAATTTTGAGGTTTGCAAAGGATTCTGGGTAACAGAACCTGGTCCGAGCCCCACAAGTCACACCATCTTGGATTCCCCTAGGTCTCTAGTTTTCAGAAATGCACAGGTTTGGTAGGTTTCCCTATGTGCCGGCTGAGCTAGAGGCCAAAATCTACAGGTAGGCACTTCGCAAAAAACACCTCTGTTTTCTTTAAAAAAATTGGATGTGTCCACGTTGCGCTTTGGGGCGTTTCCTGTCACGGGCGCTAGGCCTACCCACACAAGTGAGGTATCATTTTTATCGGGAGACTTGGGGGAACGCTGGGTGGAAGGAAATTTGTGGCTCTTCTCAGATTCCAGAACTTTCTGCCACAGAAATGTGAGGAACATGTGTTTTTTTAGCCAAATTTTGAGGTTTGCAAAGGATGTTGGGTAACAGAACCTGGTCAGAGCCCCACAAGTCACCCCATCTTGGATTCCCCTAGGTCTCTAGTTTTCAGAAATGCACAGGTTTGGTAGGTTTCCCTAGGTGCCGGCTGAGCAAGAGGCCAAAATCTACAGGTAGGCACTTCGCAAAAAACACCTCTGTTTTCTTTCAAAAAATTGGATGTGTCCACGTTGCGCTTTGGGGCGTTTCCTGTCGCGGGCGCTAGGCCTACCCACACAAGTGAGGTATCATTTTTATCGGGAGACTTGGGGGAACGCTGGGTGGAAGGAAATTTGTGGCTCCTCTCAGATTCCAGAACTTTCTGCCACAGAAATGTGAGGAACATGTGTTATTTTAGCCAAATTTTGAGGTTTGGAAAGGATTCTGGGTAACAGAACCTGGTCGGAGCCCCACAAGTCACCCCATCTTGGATTCCCCTAGGTCTCTAGTTTTTAGAAATGCACAGGTTTGGTAGGTTTCCCTAGGTGTCGGCTGAGCTAGAGGCCGAAATCTACAGGTAGGCACTTCGCAAAAATCACCTCTATTTTGTTTAAAAAAATTAGATGTGTCCACGTTGCGCTTTGGGGCGTTTCCTGTCGCAGGCGCTAGGCCTACCCACACAAGTGAGGTATCATTTTTATCGGGAGACTTGAGGGAACGCTGGTTGGAAGGAAATTTGTGGCTCCTCTCAGATTCCAGAACTTTCTGCCACAGAAATGTGAGGAACATGTGTTTGTTTAGCCAAATTTTGAGGTTTGCAAAGGATTCTGGGTAACAGAACCTGGTCCGAGCCCCACAAGTCACCCTATCTTGGATTCCCCTAGGTCTTTAGTTTTCAGAAATGCACAGGTTTGGTAGGTTTCCCTAGGTGCCGGCTGAGCTAGAGGCCAAAATCTACAGGTAGGCACTTCGCAAAAAGCACCTCTATTTTCTTTAAAAAAATTGGATGTGTCCACGTTGCGCTTTGGTGCGTTTCCTGTCGTGGGCGCTAGGCCTACCCACACAAGTGAGGTATCATTTTTATCGGGAGACTTGCGGGAACGCTGGGTGGAAGGAAATTTGTGGCTCCTCTCAGATTCCAGAACTTTCTGACACAGAAATGTGAGGAACATGTGTTTTTTTAGCCAAATTTTGAGGTTTGCAAAGGATTCTGGGTAACAGAACCTGGTCCCAGCCCCACAAGTCACCCCATCTTGGATTCCCCTAGGTCTCTAGTTTTCAGAAATGCACAGGTTTGGTAGGTTTCCCTATGTGCCGGCTGAGCTAGAGGCCAAAATCTACAGGTAGGCACTTCGCAAAAAACACCTCTGTTTTCTTTAAAAAAATTGGATGTGTCCACGTTGCGCTTTGGGGCGTTTCCTGTCACGGGCGCTAGGCCTACCCACACAAGTGAGGTATCATTTTTATCGGGAGACTTGGGGGAACGCTGGGTGGTAGGAAATTTGTGGCTCTTCTCAGATTCCAGAACTTTCTGCCACAGAAATTGGAGGAACATGTGTTTTTTTAGCCAAATTTTGAGGTTTGCAAAGGATGTTGGGTAACAGAACCTGGTCAGAGCCCCACAAGTCACCCCATCTTGGATTCCCCTAGGTCTCTAGTTTTCAGAAATGCACAGGTTTGGTAGGTTTCCCTAGGTGCCGGCTGAGCAAGAGGCCAAAATCTACAGGTAGGCACTTCGCAAAAAACACCTCTGTTTTCTTTCAAAAAATTGGATGTGTCCACGTTGCGCTTTGGGGCGTTTCCTGTCGCGGGCGCTAGGCCTACACACACAAGTGAGGTATCATTTTTATCGGGAGACTTGGGGGAACGCTGGGTGGAAGGAAATTTGTGGCTCCTCTCAGATTCCAGAACTTTCTGCCACAGAAATGTGAGAAATATGTGTTTTTTTAGCCAAATTTTGAGGTTTGCAAAGGATTCTGGGTAACAGAACCTGGTCCCAGCCCCACAAGTCACCCCATCTTGGATGCCCCTAGGTCTCTAGTTTTCAGAAATGCACAGGTTTGGTAGGTTTCCCTAGGTGCCGGCTGAGCTAGAGGCCAAAATCTACAGGTAGGCACTTCGCAAAAAACACCTCTGTTTTCTTTCAAAAAATTGGATATGTCCATGTTGCGCTTTGGGGCATTTCCTGTCGCGGGCGCTAGGCCTACCCACACAAGTGAGGTATCATTTTTATCGGGAGACTTGGGGGAACGCTGGGTGGAAGGAAATTTGTGGCTCCTCTCAGATTCCAGAACTTTCTGCCACAGAAATGTGAGGAACATGTGTTTTTTTAGCCAAATGTTGAGGTTTGCAAAGGATTCTGGGTAACAGAACCTGGTCCCAGCCCCACAAGTCACCCCATCTTGGATTCCCCTAGGTCTCTAGTTTTCAGAAATGCACAGGTTTGGTAGGTTTCCCTAGGTGCCGGCTGAGCTAGAGGCCAAAATCTACAGGTAGGCACTTCGCAAAAAACACCTCTGTTTTCTTTCAAAAAATTGGATGTGTCAACGTTGTGCTTTGGGGCGTTTCCTGTCGCGGGCGCTAGGCCTACCCACACAAGTGAGGTATCATTTTTATCGGGAGACTTGGGGGAACGCTGGGTGGAAGGAAATTTGTGGCTCCTCTCAGATTCCAGAACTTTCTGCCACAGAAATGTGAGGAACATGTGTTTTTGTAGCCAAATTTTGAGGTTTGCAAAGGATTCTGGGTAACAGAACCTGGTCCGAGCCCCACAAGTCACACCATCTTGGATTCCCCTAGGTCTCTAATTTTCAGAAATGCACAGGTTTGGTAGGTTTCCCTAGGTGCCGGCTGAGCTAGAGGCCAAAATCTACAGGTATGCACTTCGCAAAAAACACCTCTGTTTTCTTTAAAAAAATTGGATGTGTCCACGTTGCGCTTTGGGGCGTTTCCTGTCACGGGCGCTAGGCCTACCCACACAAGTGAGGTATCATTTTTATCGGGAGACTTGGGGGAACGCTGGGTGGAAGGAAATTTGTGGCTCCTCTCAGATTCCAGAACTTTCTGCCACAGAAATGTGAGGAATATGTGTTTTTTTAGCCAAATTTTGAGGTTTGCAAAGGATTCTGGGTAACAGAACCTGGTCCGAGCCCCACAAGTCACCCCATCTTGGATTCCCTTAGGTCTCTAATTTTCAGAAATGCACAGGTTTGGTAGGTTTCCCTAGGTGCCGGCTGAGCTAGAGGCCAAAATCTACAGGTAGGCACTTCGCAAAAAACACCTCTGTTTTCTTTCAAAAAATTGGATGTGTCCACGTTGCGCTTTGGGGCGTTTCCTGTCACGGGCGCTAGGCCTACCCACACAAGTGAGGTATCATTTTTATCGGGAGACTTGGGGGAACGCTGGGTGGAAGGAAATTTGTGGCTCCTCTCAGATTCCAGAACTTTCTGCCACAGAAATGTGAGGAACATCTGTTTTTTTAGCCAAATTTTGAGGTTTGCAAAGGATTCTGGGTAACAGAACCTGGTCCGAGCCCCACAAGTCACCCCATCTTGGATTCCCCTAGGTCTCTAATTTTCAGAAATGCACAGGTTTGGTAGGTTTCCCTAGGTGCCGGCTGAGCTAGAGGCCAAAATCTACAGGTAGACACTTCGCAAAAAACACCTCTGTTTTTTAAAAAAAAATTGGATGTGTCCACGTTGCGCTTTGGGGCGTTTCCTGTCGTGGGCGCTAGGCCTACCCACACAAGTGAGGTATCATTTTTATCGGGAGACTTTGGGGAACGCTGGGTGGAAGGAAATTTGTGGCTCCTCTCAGATTCCAGAACTTTCTGCCACAGAAATGTGAGGAACATGTGTTTTTTTAGCCAAATTTTGAGGTTTGCAAAGGATTCTGGGTAACAGAACCTGGTCCGAGCCCCACAAGTCACACCATCTTGGATTCCCCTAGGTCTCTAGTTTTCAGAAATGCACAGGTTTGGTAGGTTTCCCTATGTGCCGGCTGAGCTAGAGGCCAAAATCTACAGGTAGGCACTTCGCAAAAAACACCTCTGTTTTCTTTAAAAAAATTGGATGTGTCCACGTTGCGCTTTGGGGCGTTTCCTGTCACGGGCGCTAGGCCTACCCACACAAGTGAGGTATCATTTTTATCGGGAGACTTGGGGGAACGCTGGGTGGAAGGAAATTTGTGGCTCTTCTCAGATTCCAGAACTTTCTGCCACAGAAATGTGAGGAACATGTGTTTTTTTAGCCAAATTTTGAGGTTTGCAAAGGATGTTGGGTAACAGAACCTGGTCAGAGCCCCACAAGTCACCCCATCTTGGATTCCCCTAGGTCTCTAGTTTTCAGAAATGCACAGGTTTGGTAGGTTTCCCTAGGTGCCGGCTGAGCAAGAGGCCAAAATCTACAGGTAGGCACTTCGCAAAAAACACCTCTGTTTTCTTTCAAAAAATTGGATGTGTCCACGTTGCGCTTTGGGGCGTTTCCTGTCGCGGGCGCTAGGCCTACCCACACAAGTGAGGTATCATTTTTATCGGGAGACTTGGGGGAACGCTGGGTGGAAGGAAATTTGTGGCTCCTCTCAGATTCCAGAACTTTCTGCCACAGAAATGAGAGGAACATGTGTTATTTTAGCCAAATTTTGAGGTTTGGAAAGGATTCTGGGTAACAGAACCTGGTCCGAGCCCCACAAGTCACCCCATCTTGGATTCCCCTAGGTCTCTAGTTTTTAGAAATGCACAGGTTTGGTAGGTTTCCCTAGGTGTCGGCTGAGCTAGAGGCCGAAATCTACAGGTAGGCACTTCGCAAAAATCACCTCTATTTTGTTTAAAAAAATTAGATGTGTCCACGTTGCGCTTTGGGGCGTTTCCTGTCGCAGGCGCTAGGCCTACCCACACAAGTGAGGTATCATTTTTATCGGGAGACTTGAGGGAACGCTGGTTGGAAGGAAATTTGTGGCTCCTCTCAGATTCCAGAACTTTCTGCCACAGAAATGTGAGGAACATGTGTTTGTTTAGCCAAATTTTGAGGTTTGCAAAGGATTCTGGGTAACAGAACCTGGTCCGAGCCCCACAAGTCACCCTATCTTGGATTCCCCTAGGTCTTTAGTTTTCAGAAATGCACAGGTTTGGTAGGTTTCCCTAGGTGCCGGCTGAGCTAGAGGCCAAAATCTACAGGTAGGCACTTCGCAAAAAGCACCTCTATTTTCTTTAAAAAAATTGGATGTGTCCACGTTGCGCTTTGGTGCGTTTCCTGTCGTGGGCGCTAGGCCTACCCACACAAGTGAGGTATCATTTTTATCGGGAGACTTGCGGGAACGCTGGGTGGAAGGAAATTTGTGGCTCCTCTCAGATTCCAGAACTTTCTGACACAGAAATGTGAGGAACATGTGTTTTTTTAGCCAAATTTTGAGGTTTGCAAAGGATTCTGGGTAACAGAACCTGGTCCCAGCCCCACAAGTCACCCCATCTTGGATTCCCCTAGGTCTCTAGTTTTCAGAAATGCACAGGTTTGGTAGGTTTCCCTATGTGCCGGCTGAGCTAGAGGCCAAAATCTACAGGTAGGCACTTCGCAAAAAACACCTCTGTTTTCTTTAAAAAAATTGGATGTGTCCACGTTGCGCTTTGGGGCGTTTCCTGTCGCGGGCGCTAGGCCTACCCACACAAGTGAGGTATCATTTTTATCGGGAGACTTGGGGGAACGCTGGGTGGTAGGAAATTTGTGGCTCTTCTCAGATTCCAGAACTTTCTGCCACAGAAATTGGAGGAACATGTGTTTTTTTAGCCAAATTTTGAGGTTTGCAAAGGATGTTGGGTAACAGAACCTGGTCAGAGCCCCACAAGTCACCCCATCTTGGATTCCCCTAGGTCTCTAGTTTTCAGAAATGCACAAGTTTGGTAGGTTTCCCTAGGTGCCGGCTGAGCAAGAGGCCAAAATCTACAGGTAGGCACTTCGCAAAAAACACCTCTGTTTTCTTTCAAAAAATTGGATGTGTCCACGTTGCGCTTTGGGGCGTTTCCTGTCGCGGGCGCTAGGCCTACCCACACAAGTGAGGTATCATTTTTATCGGGAGACTTGGGGGAACGCTGGGTGGAAGGAAATTTGTGGCTCCTCTCAGATTCCAGAACTTTCTGCCACAGAAATGTGAGGAATATGTGGTTTTTTAGCCAAATTTTGAGGTTTGCAAAGGATTCTGGGTAACAGAACCTGGTCCCAGCCCCACAAGTCACCCCATCTTGGATGCCCCTAGGTCTCTAGTTTTCAGAAATGCACAGGTTTGGTAGGTTTCCCTAGGTGCCGGCTGAGCTAGAGGCCAAAATCTACAGGTAGGCACTTCGCAAAAAACACCTCTGTTTTCTTTCAAAAAATTGGATATGTCCATGTTGCGCTTTGGGGCATTTCCTGTCGCGGGCGCTAGGCCTACCCACACAAGTGAGGTATCATTTTTATCGGGAGACTTGGGGGAACGCTGGGTGGAAGGAAATTTGTGGCTCCTCTCAGATTCCAGAACTTTCTGCCACAGAAATGTGAGGAACATGTGTTTTTTTAGCCAAATGTTGAGGTTTGCAAAGGATTCTGGGTAACAGAACCTGGTCCCAGCCCCACAAGTCACCCCATCTTGGATTCCCCTAGGTCTCTAGTTTTCAGAAATGCACAGGTTTGGTAGGTTTCCCTAGGTGCCGGCTGAGCTAGAGGCCAAAATCTACAGGTAGGCACTTCGCAAAAAACACCTCTGTTTTCTTTCAAAAAATTGGATGTGTCAACGTTGTGCTTTGGGGCGTTTCCTGTCGCGGGCGCTAGGCCTACCCACACAAGTGAGGTATCATTTTTATCGGGAGACTTGGGGGAACGCTGGGTGGAAGGAAATTTGTGGCTCCTCTCAGATTCCAGAACTTTCTGCCACAGAAATGTGAGGAACATGTGTTTTTGTAGCCAAATTTTGAGGTTTGCAAAGGATTCTGGGTAACAGAACCTGGTCCGAGCCCCACAAGTCACACCATCTTGGATTCCCCTAGGTCTCTAATTTTCAGAAATGCACAGGTTTGGTAGGTTTCCCTAGGTGCCGGCTGAGCTAGAGGCCAAAATCTACAGGTATGCACTTCGCAAAAAACACCTCTGTTTTCTTTAAAAAAATTGGATGTGTCCACGTTGCGCTTTGGGGCGTTTCCTGTCACGGGCGCTAGGCCTACCCACACAAGTGAGGTATCATTTTTATCGGGAGACTTGGGGGAACGCTGGGTGGAAGGAAATTTGTGACTCCTCTCAGATTCCAGAACTTTCTGCCACAGAAATGTGAGGAACATCTGTTTTTTTAGCCAAATTTTGAGGTTTGCAAAGGATTCTGGGTAACAGAACCTGGTCCGAGCCCCACAAGTCACCCCATCTTGGATTCCCCTAGGTCTCTAATTTTCAGAAATGCACAGGTTTGGTAGGTTTCCCTAGGTGCCGGCTGAGCTAGAGGCCAAAATCTACAGGTAGACACTTCGCAAAAAACACCTCTGTTTTTAAAAAAAAAATTGGATGTGTCCACGTTGCGCTTTGGGGCGTTTCCTGTCGTGGGCGCTAGGCCTACCCACACAAGTGAGGTATCATTTTTATCGGGAGACTTTGGGGAACGCTGGGTGGAAGGAAATTTGTGGCTCCTCTCAGATTCCAGAACTTTCTGCCACAGAAATGTGAGGAACATGTGTTTTTTTAGCCAAATTTTGAGGTTTGCAAAGGATTCTGGGTAACAGAACCTGGTCCCAGCCCCACAAGTCACCCCATCTTTGATGCCCCTAGGTCTCTAGTTTTCAGAAATGCACAGGTTTGGTAGGTTTCCCTAGGTGCCGGCTGAGCTAGAGGCCAAAATCTACAGGGAGGCACTTCGCAAAAAACACCTCTGTTTTCTTTCAAAAAATTGGATATGTCCATGTTGCGCTTTGGGGCATTTCCTGTCGCGGGCGCTAGGCCTACCCACACAAGTGAGGTATCATTTTTATCGGGAGACTTGGGGGAACGCTGGGTGGAAGGAAATTTGTGGCTCCTCTCAGATTCCAGAACTTTCTGCCACAGAAATGTGAGGAACATGTGTTTTTTTAGCCAAATTTTGAGGTTTGCAAAGGATTCTGGGTAACAGAACCTGGTCCCAGCCCCACAAGTCACCCCATCTTGGATTCCCCTAGGTCTCTAGTTTTCAGAAATGCACAGGTTTGGTAGGTTTCCCTAGGTGCCGGCTGAGCTAGAGGCCAAAATCTACAGGTAGGCACTTCGCAAAAAACACCTCTATTTTCTTTCAAAAAATTGGATGTGTCAACGTTGTGCTTTGGGGCGTTTCCTGTCGCGGGCGCTAGGCCTACCCACACAAGTGAGGTATCATTTTTATCGGGAGACTTGGGGGAACGCTGGGTGGAAGGAAATTTGTGGCTCCTCTCAGATTCCAGAACTTTCTGCCACAGAAATATGAGGAACATGTGTTTTTGTAGCCAAATTTTGAGGTTTGCAAAGGATTCTGGGTAACAGAACCTGGTCCGAGCCCCACAAGTCACACCATCTTGGATTCCCCTAGGTCTCTAATTTTCAGAAATGCACAGGTTTGGTAGGTTTCCCTAGGTGCCGGCTGAGCTAGAGGCCAAAATCTACAGGTATGCACTTCGCAAAAAACACCTCTGTTTTCTTTAAAAAAATTGGATGTGTCCACGTTGCGCTTTGGGGCGTTTCCTGTCACGGGCGCTAGGCCTACCCACACAAGTGAGGTATCATTTTTATCGGGAGACTTGGGGGAACGCTGGGTGGAAGGAAATTTGTGGCTCCTCTCAGATTCCAGAACTTTCTGCCACAGAAATGTGAGGAATATGTGTTTTTTGAGCCAAATTTTGAGGTTTGCAAAGGATTCTGGGTAACAGAACCTGGTCCGAGCCCCACAAGTCACCCCATCTTGGATTCCCCTAGGTCTCTAATTTTCAGAAATGCACAGGTTTGGTAGGTTTCCCTAGGTGCCGGCTGAGCTAGAGGCCAAAATCTACAGGTAGGCACTTCGCAAAAAACACCTCTGTTTTCTTTCAAAAAATTGGATGTGTCCACGTTGCGCTTTGGGGCGTTTCCTGTCACGGGCGCTAGGCCTACCCACACAAGTGAGGTATCATTTTTATCGGGAGACTTGGGGGAACGCTGGGTGGAAGGAAATTTGTGGCTCCTCTCAGATTCCAGAACTTTCTGCCACAGAAATGTGAGGAACATGTGTTTTTGTAGCCAAATTTTGAGGTTTGCAAAGGATTCTGGGTAACAGAACCTGGTCCGAGCCCCACAAGTCACACCATCTTGGATTCCCCTAGGTCTCTAATTTTCAGAAATGCACAGGTTTGGTAGGTTTCCCTAGGTGCCGGCTGAGCTAGAGGCCAAAATCTACAGGTATGCACTTCGCAAAAAACACCTCTGTTTTCTTTAAAAAAATTGGATGTGTCCACGTTGCGCTTTGGGGCGTTTCCTGTCACGGGCGCTAGGCCTACCCACACAAGTGAGGTATCATTTTTATCGGGAGACTTGGGGGAACGCTGGGTGGAAGGAAATTTGTGGCTCCTCTCAGATTCCAGAACTTTCTGCCACAGAAATGTGAGGAATATGTGTTTTTTTAGCCAAATTTTGAGGTCTGCAAAGGATTCTGGGTAACAGAACCTGGTCCGAGCCCCACAAGTCACCCCATCTTGGATTCCCCTAGGTCTCTAATTTTCAGAAATGCACAGGTTTGGTAGGTTTCCCTAGGTGCCGGCTGAGCTAGAGGCCAAAATCTACAGGTAGGCACTTCGCAAAAAACACCTCTGTTTTCTTTCAAAAAATTGGATGTGTCCACGTTGCGCTTTGGGGCGTTTCCTGTCACGGGCGCTAGGCCTACCCACACAAGTGAGGTATCATTTTTATCGGGAGACTTGGGGGAACGCTGGGTGGAAGGAAATTTGTGGCTCCTCTCAGATTCCAGAACTTTCTGCCACAGAAATGTGAGGAACATCTGTTTTTTTAGCCAAATTTTGAGGTTTGCAAAGGATTCTGGGTAACAGAACCTGGTCCGAGCCCCACAAGTCACCCCATCTTGGATTCCCCTAGGTCTCTAATTTTCAGAAATGCACAGGTTTGGTAGGTTTCCCTAGGTGCCGGCTGAGCTAGAGGCCAAAATCTACAGGTAGACACTTCGCAAAAAACACCTCTGTTTTTTAAAAAAAAATTGGATGTGTCCACGTTGCG